>NC_071337.1:2904030-3209030 GCF_027744825.2 Synchiropus splendidus
AACACAGCAGGACGGCAGCTCAGGTGAGCGTCCACACAGCAGCAACGTGGCCCTCGGGCCTCAGCAACAGCGGCAGATGTTTCAAAGTAACGTGCAGCAGCCGACTGTCATAACAGCTGAACGATCACATTCCACAGCATTTGTCAGCGGAGTCGATAACTGGAGCCACGTGGCGACACGTCGGCTGTGCAGTGGCAGAAGGTGGCGCCGTCTGTGAGTCACCAACAGTGTGGAGTCACTCTGGATCCTCCCTGCTGTGACCGGCACGTCGTCTCGCTCAGAGTGTGAAAGGCTTCACCTGCTCACTTCACAGTGTGGATTCACTGAGCAGCCTCCAAACAAGGCACTGCACCAGTGAAAACCAGCATCATTGTGAATCAGCCTCTCACCTGCAGCCACTCTGGTCGTGTGTGTGAGGAAAAACCATGAGTTCAGTCACAGAAGGGGCCAGCAACATGAACACAGTGGACCCCAGTAGCTCGGTTCCTCGAGCACAGGTCACCACACGCTGTATACACACTCACAGGTTCTGCTGAAGAGATGGTGACTCGCTGAGACGGCACTCGAGTCCGTTTCAGAAATGGAGTTTGCTTTACTTTGAAAGGGAAGTGGATGCTTTTATTTCATCTGTGTGCGGAACATCGTCCCCCGCTTGAGCTCATGTGATGCGTCAGGCTGCGGCAAAATAGCTGCCTAGCATATTCAAACACACTCACACACGTTTGTATCTTCAGCCTCGATCCAATCCCTTTCCCCAGCCTCTCATCCTAAACCTAACCATCCAAAACACATGGCTCACCTGAACCAGGACTCTGGACCAAACTGAGTCACGAGGCCGACTGTTCCGTTGGTTTGCTTTCTCCTCGTGTCACACGCTGTTGACCTGAAGGCTCGACTGTGTCCAACAACATGAACAACACAACAATGAGTGTGTTCTTATTTCTCCTTTGCAAACAACAGTCGGCTAGCATTCATGTTAACACTAACGTCAACAAATGCCCGTCCTAATCCGCTTACCCGTTGCTGGGTCACGGGGGCAGCAGCTTCAGAAGGTCATGCCAAACGGCCTTCTCTCCAACTGGGGGATCCCGAGACACTCCCAGTCCAGTGAGGAGGTCTCATCCCTCCACCTGGTCCTGGGTCGACCCCTCGGTCTCCTCCCATCTGGCCCTGCCTGAAACACCTCCTAGAGGTTGGCCTCCAGGGGGCGTCCTCATGAGGTGCCACCTCACCTGACTCCACTCAACACAGAGAAGCAGCAGCTCTACTCTGAGTCTCTCCCGAGTGACAGAACTCTAAGGGAGACGCCTGCCACTGGGATCTGGTCGACAGATCACGGCAAAATAGTGGCGCAGCTGGTTTTGACTCCGCCCATTTCTCCCGTTGGTTCACCAAAGGAAGTAAGATGATCAGCAAGAGGTTGCAGAAACGCTGGAGCAAAATGATTCTGTTAGTTATTCTGTATCGCACTTTACTTCACTTACTTACCCTTACTTTGCACTCAGTAGTATTCGTTTTTGCACTTATTTATCATTAGTAATAAGTATTATTATTGTTATATTGTTGGAACTGGAAGCCACGGTGCCTTGGTCTCGCTGCTGTGTTTTCGTGTGCAATGATGATAAAGGAAGTCGAAGTCTAAGACGCACCAGGGCAACCAACGAGACGTGACGCAACTAGAGCGTAACATCATGAAGTGCCGTCCCAGTTCTTAGGAACGTCCATCACGTCTCACTTCGGCGCACAGAACCAAGTGCTGGTGTTGAGGGAAGGGAATGGAACTGGGCCTGTGATGACACCTGTCCACTTCAGAATCCACTCCAGGACTTGATGGACCACTTTTGAAGCGGTCTCAGCCTGGACCCTCAGATCCTCGGGTCGGTCCTTGCTGCTCGACTCGAGGGTCACAACTAGGTCCACCACCTTTACGACACTCTTAACAGAAGGGTTTTAGTGAGATGTGGTCCTGTTTTTCGGCTTCTGAGCTGTTCTCCAGGCACCTTCGTGTTTACATTCCTGCTTGTGTTCTCACCTTGATCTGTGAGGCACATTATGAACGGCATCCTGAGAGGAGCCTGATGATTAAAGGTGCATTCCATTAGTGTCACCTTCTATTTGAGAAGTGGCAAAGGCAGAGGACGCACCGACCGTGGGCTGGCAGGCAGAATGTTCTCAGAAACACCCCTCAGTCTCGGGTGAAAACCCTCGGAAACGACGTCATGGACCAAAATAGACCCTTTACAAGCGTGCATGCTGGTTCTTTCCGGCGAATGGAAAGTGACTCCGGGTACTTTCCAGGCGAGGACGTCGAGCCGCGGCTCCAATCCTGTTGAAAATCCTCCCTGAAGTAACTTTTATTGAGTTGGAAAAACATCTCCATCACAGAAACCGTCAGCAGGGCTTTGATTATTTCTGTGTTCATGACACAGCAGATGAAATGGTCTAAAACACCAGTCAAACTCAAGGCCTCAGGGCCCGGAGGGGCGCGGCAGGTCATTCCACTGAGTTCACAAAAAATCACGTCTGTTTCTCCCCTGACCTGTGAAGGTCCCAGCACTTCAGGTCAAGAGTTCATCTGGAACCCAAACCCCGAACTTCATGGAGGAAGACTCTTAAACCATCCTTCTCAAGTAGTGGGGTGGGCCCACCTTGGGGGGGCACGGAGCGATGCTGGGGGGGGTGCATGTGACCACGGGGAAGATACTTTTTTGCTGTACTAGAATAGTGTACTGTTTATGAAGTTATTCTTTATTGTAACCCCACAAACAGGTGTGTTTCCAAGAATTGGTTGCTACAAGTATCACTACACAAGTTCGCACACACACGTATGATGGTATCTCTATCCAAATGAGGCCCTGTCATGGCCATCACCCTTTCCCCAGCCTCTCCTAGTTTCAAGGGTTTAAGCGGCAGCCACATTGCAAATCCTCGCAGAAGTGACTGACCGTGGTTCTCAGACAAACCTCAACTCATCCTGCCTTTAAAATGGCTGGAGACAAAACAAACCCGGGGATGTTTGCTTTGCCACCCGGGTTCACCCCCGACCAAAAACCCCTGACGTCCTTCCTCGCAGCATCTAAAACTATTCCCCCTTCAAGACTCGTCTTCCTCACGCGGCGTTCAAAACACTCGCCGTGTGGATGGGTGGGCGTCGCAGAATGTCATTATGCTCAGGCAGGGAACTTGTAATCTCCCGCTAACTGCTTCCAAGGAGATGAGGGAGCCGCAAAGATCCATTCATTAGCCGGGCTAAATGGCTCTCCTGGCTGTGGGGTAGGTGGGGGAGCGTGATGGAAACAACACAGAGCGAGCAGGAGACAAGAGAGGGAACTAAATCTCCTGGATATTGATCTGAATCCAGGGATCGGATCAGCTCCAGGTCACCCTTCATCACCAGAGGGGCCCGGGGGGAGTCGGACTCCGATGTCACGTGGGAACTGGTTTGTGACCCTAACCGCAGACTAGTCGGCAGCACCAGGCTCTGGATTGGTGCTCCATGAAGTGGCTTTGGATCACTGGAGAGGTGAGCGCAGGTTCAGTGGAGCAGCTCAGCGTCACAGGACAAAACACTCCGACTTTCCGACCCATCGGTTTATGGTCCTGGACGACCGTTCTGTTTCTCCTTCTTTCCTCATCAGGTTCTTAACCTTCATGTCCTCCTCCATCAGGAACCTCGCTGGTCCTCTTCCTCGCCTCCATCTCCAACAGCCTCGGTCCTCTCCACCTGCCCGAACATCTCCTCTGATACTCTTTTCTGTTCTGATCCTTTCTCATCTCATTATCTTCATCTCTGACTCAGACTCCTGAGTCTCAGTTGGAGGCGACTCTAAAAACACCTGTAAAACAGTATCTTCACCGTGGATCTCGACAGTGACAAACTCTGGACAAATGTTCAGTGAGCAAGCTCAGACTCTCTCAGAAGATAACAGGTTTAGAGAAGGTCTCCTCTCCAGCTCCAGCTGCCGTAGCTCCTCATTCGTGAGTCACCTTCCACTCCCTCCGTCCCTCCGCCCAACAGCAGCTCATAACCTTCAAATATCATTTGGGGCCAAATACAACACAGCGATTGTATTCCACTTTTATGAGACCTTAAATTCGCCCTCCTTTCTGCGTTCCCAGCCTCGGAAAAGCCATCAAAGGGAGGCTGGGATCTATTGATCTGCTGTTAAATGAAATGAAGATCGCGAGGGCCGACAGCCAGACTGAGCGCGGAGGAATGTGCTCGCGACACCAGCCAGTAACAACACCACTCTGTGGATGCCTCCCGCTATAATGATGCCGTGGATATCGAGTTACCAAAGCAAGTATGTCGGTGACCAATCGCCACCAGAGCTCGGTTGTTTTCCTGCTGGAAAGTGGTCAAGGTTACCTCTGCTGTAGTGCTGAGCCGTGGCCTGCAGGGGAGCCGACAGGTACAGGAAGATCAGCAGTGTCCACATCGTGTTGCCAGCCTCAGAGAAGTCCCGCGCCTCGCTCCTCCGCCACCTTCCCAGAGGTGCGAAGCTCTGCGACTGGCCATGCCGAGGGTTCACCCAAGTACCGCACAGTCGCCTCCTACATTCCTCCCTCTTAATTCCTGGAGTAAGTGGGTGTGTGTGTGTGTGTGTCCTCTCAGACTTCACATCTGGAGCTGCTCCTCTTGGCTGGACACTCAGCTACTGGCTGACTCGCTCATGTGCCGAGTGAACAAACGCGGTCATCGTGTGAGGCGGAATCCAGTGTCACACTTGGCAGGGTGTGAGAGTGAACTGACCTCGCAGGCAAAGAGGAAGCCAAACTAAACATCAGACACCAGGAGATGTGCTCAGCTTGTACTAGACACAACCTACTGACAATAATGACTGTCAAGAGGCGGGAAGGGACCCAAGTGCAGTGATGAAAGTCACAGGAGGCTGGAGCGAGTCAAATACAATACAGTGGTACCTCGGTTTTCGAACGTCCTGGAATTCAAATAAATCGGATTTCGAAGGAAAATCCAGAACATGAACGCCCCCGAAAAAACATGCGTGCGCGGACCGATCAGCTGACCCGCGATGCGCTTTGTTATTGTGTATAACGCAGCCTCTGTATGCAGACGTGTCCCGTTAGCTCCATTTACTGACTGTTTCTTCTTCATATTGAGGTGTAAAACCTTTCCTGTCTCCACACTGGACCGTGGTAGAGTGTCACAGGGGAGGTGCTGGAGCGCTCACTCCAGGGTTTGATGTCCTGTTGTGGGCTGGAGCTGGGACAGGGATGAGGCCAGTCTGGGACAGAGCGTGACTTGGTTTATGACTTGGTCACAGCCAAACTGCACAGAAGCGCACATTCAGAGCTGGACACGCACCGGGCACCTCTTCCCTTCTGGAGAGACCTCACTCACTCGGCAACCCCTCCCACATGCAGCGGCCACACACATAGAGGAACAGCCACCTGCAGCAGACACTCCACATTCACTCCTACAAAAGACTGTTTTAAGGCTTGGAGCGCATTAGCTCTTTTTCCATTCATTGCAATGGGAAAAATGGATTCGGATTTCAAACAAATCGCTTCTCGAACGGCCGTCTGGAACGGATTGTGGTCAAGAACCGAGGTGCCACTGTAGTTCAATCTTTCACAACCATATAACCAAAACATACAGCGTCACTGAACTGGGAGAAACAGAGCAAAGTCAGAATGTCCAACCAGGAGATGTCCATAAACAAGAATAAGAGTCCGACAGAAGGCGTCAAACAAACTTAAATCTGTCAGCAAAGACAAAAGAAACCCAAAGTGAACAGAGATAGTGAATCATAGAGCAAAACAAGAAACTGGAGGAAACAGAGGAAGGAGACAGAACACAAATTCAGGCAGCAGGGTTTCACAAAAGTAATCACAGTAAACTAACAAACGCACAGAAAGCAAGAACGAACGAGGGGAGTCAATTTACCGCGGGAACCATGGAGTCGCTCTGGCACACGCTGCTGGGGTCCAGGTGTTTTATACTCAGGTGATCAGGGGTTGAGTGGCTCCAGTCGTGTGCCACACAAACAGGAAGACGGGAGGGAGAAAGCAAAGTGGGACTCAAGGCACCAAAGTAAAAGCGGAATCATGACACAGCACTTTGCCTCAGAATCACCTAGGATTGACTGGATCATCTGAAGCAGCTGTGAATTTGAACTGAAGAATATTTCGTGAAGTGAGGTCAGTGACATCATGAAATAGATGCCAGTCGATCGTTCATCTTAACCGAGACATTTGTCACTGGGACAAAGCATCTATCGTGTCTATACACGCACAAATGTCTGTCCTTATGGGGGCATTGTGAGGTTTCTCATGGCCATCACCCTTTCCTCAGCCTCAGCCCTTAAACCTAACCATCCAAAACGCATGACTAAACACTTAGCTCTGAACCAAACTAAAACAAAATTATAATAACCCAGCTATTTTGTAGTTTTAACACTCAAATTGAGGCTTGACAAAGTAAGGACCGTCCAAAATGTCCTCACTCTGTTGATGAAAAACTCACACAGGTTCTCACAAAGATAGAAGGACAAGAACACACACACTTGTTTTGTGGGGATTTCTCCTGGCCATCCCCCTTTCCCCAGCCTCTAAACCTAACCATCCAAAACACATGGCTCACCTGAACCAGGATTCTCAACCAGACTGGAACCGACCCAGCTAATTTCAAGTTTTAACCATGGCTGCTAACTCTCACACATCTGGCATGAGAATCACAAAACTGAGGCTTCTCGCACGACCATGTCTAACACGGTTAATAAATGTACTTTGCGGCAACATTAAGCATCACGGAGAGGAAGTCAGACGAGGAGACAAAAACATTTTCTTTGAAATGACAGAGAGACTATTCCTCTCTGGGTCTTCAATGGAACTGTATCGAGATCCTGCTCTCGGTGAGCACAGCCTCAGGACTGACCTGGGGTGAAAGGATCAGGTCCAGAACCGCCCAGCGGGGCAGGAGGCAGGCAGTCATGTGACCATAGAGGGCGCCAAAGTTGGGCCGACGTGACAAGCGCTCAGGCTACAGTAGCAGGTGAAGCTCCCCGGAGAAACTGGACAAATGTTCAGTGAGCAAGCTCAGACTCTCTCAGAAGATAACAGGTTTAGAGAAGGTCTCCTCTCCAGCTCCAGCTGCTGTATCTCCTCATTCGTGAGTCACCTTCCTCTCCCTCCGTCCCTCCGCCCAACAGCAGCTCATAACCTTCAAATATCATTTGGGGCCAAATACAACACAGCGATTGTATTCCACTTTTATGAGACCTGAAATTCACCCTCCTCTCTGCGTTCCCAGCCTCGGAAAAGCCATCAAAGGAGGCTGGGATCTATTGATCTGCTGTTAAATGAAATGAAGATCGCGAGGGCCGACAGCCAGACTGAGCGCAGAGGAATGTGCTCGCGACACCAGCCAGTAACAACACCACTCTGTGGATGCCTCCCGCTATAATGATGGCGGGGATATCGAGGTAAAGGTAAGGTAAGGTAACTTTATTGTCAAACATGCTACAGTACGAGACATATAGCATGGATGAAATATCTGTTCTCACAGACCTGGACACGACATACAATCACAGACGAACATAAAGATCACAGACAACACATAAAGATCACAGACAGTGTTACCGAAGCAAGTATGTCGGTGACCAATCGCCACCAGACGTCGGTTGTTTTCCTGCTGGAAAGTGGTCAAGGTTACCTCTGCTGTAGTGCTGAGCCGTGGCCTGCAGGGGAGCCGACAGGTACAGGAAGATCAGCAGTGTCCACATCGTGTTGCCAGCCTCAGAGAAGTCCCGCGCCTCGCTCCTCCGCCACCATCCCAGAGGTGCGAAGCTCTGCGACTGGCCATGCCGAGGGTTCACCCAAGTACCGCACAGTCGCCTCCTACATTCCTCCCACTTAATTCCTGGAGTAAGTGGGTGTGTGTGTGTGTGTGTCCTCTCAGACTTCACATCTGGTGCTGCTCCTCTTGGCTGGACACTCAGCTACTGGCTGACTCGCTCATGTGCCGAGTGAACAAACGCGGCCATCGTGTGAGGCGGAATCCAGTGTCACACTTGGCAGGGTGTGAGAGTGAACTGACCTCGCAGGCAAAGAGGAAGCCAAACTAAACATCAGACACCAGGAGATGTGCTCAGCTTGTACGAGACACAACCTACTGACAATGACTGTCAAGAGGCGGGGAGGGACCCAAGTGCAGTGATGAAAGTCACAGGAGGCTGGAGCGAGTCAAATACAATACAGTGGTACCTCGGTTTTCGAACGTCCTGGAATTCAAACAAATCGGATTTCTAAGGAAAATCCAGAACATGAACGCCCCCGAAAATAGATGCGTGCGCGGACTGATCAGCTGACCCGCGTTCCGCTTTGTTATTGTGTATAACGCAGCCTCTGTATGCAGACGTGTCCCGTTAGCTCCATTTACCAACTGTTTCTTCTTCATATTGAGGTGTGAAACCTTTCCTGTCTCCACACTGGACCGTGGTAGAGTGTCACAGGGGAGGTGCTGGAGCGCTCACTCCAGGGTTTGATGTCCTGTTGTGGGCTGGAGCTGGGACAGGGATGAGGCCAGTCTGGGACAGAGCGTGACTTGGTTTATGACTTGGTCACAGCCAAACTGCACAGAAGCGCACATTCAGAGCTGGACACGCACCGGGCACCTCTTCACTTCTGGAGAGACCTCACTCACTCGGCAACCCCTCCCACATGCAGCGGCCACACACATAGAGGAACAGCCACCTGCAGCAGACACTCCACATTCACTCCTACAAAAGACTGTTTTAAGGCTTGGAACGCTTTATTGCTTTTTCCCATTCATTGTAATGGGAAAAATGGATTCGGATTTCAAACAAATCGCTTCTCGAACGGCCGTCTGGAACGGATTGTGGTCAAGAACCGAGGTGCCACTGTAGTTCAATCTTTCACAACCATATAACCAAAACATACAGCGTCACTGAACTGGGAGAAACAGAGCAAAGTCAGAATGTCCAACCAGGAGATGTCCAAGAATAAGAGTCCGACAGAAGGCGTCACAGAACTGGGGGAATCAAACAAACTTAAATCTGTCAGCAAAGACAAAAGAAAGTGAACAGAGATAGTGAATCATAGAGCAAAACAAGAAACTGGAGGAAACAGAGGAAGGAAACACAAACTCAGGCAGCAGGGTTTCATAAAAGTAATCACAGTAAACTAACAAACGCACAGAAAGCAAGAACGAACGAGGAGAGTCAATTTACCGCGGGAACCATGGAGTCGCTCTGGCACACGCTGCTGGAGTCCAGGTGTTTTATACTCAGGTGATCAGGGGTTGAGTGGCTCCAGTCGTGTGCCACACAAACAGGAAGACAGGAGGGAGAAAGCAAAGTGGGACTCAAGGCACCAAAGTAAAAGCGGAATCATGACACAGCACTTTGCCTCAGAATCACCTAGGATTGACTGGAGCAGCTGTGAATTTGAACTGAAGAATATTTCGTGAAGTGAGGTCAGTGACATCATGAAATGGATGCCAGTCGATCGTCCATCTTAACCGAGACATTTGTCACTGGGACAAAGCATCTATCGTGTCTATACACGCACAAATGTCTGTCCTTATGGGGGCATTGTGTGGTTTCTCATGGCCATCACCCTTTCCTCAGCCTCAGCCCTTAAACCTAACCATCCAAAACGCATGACTAAACACTTAGCTCTGAACCAAACTAAAACAAAATTATAATAACCCAGCTATTTTGTAGTTTTAACACTCAAAATGAGGCTTGACAAAGTAAGGACCGTCCAAAATGTCCTCACTCTGTTGATGAAAAACTCACACAGGTTCTCACAAAGATAGAAGGACAAGAACACACACACTTGTTTTGTGGGGATTTCTCCTGGCCATCACCCTTTCCCCAGCCTCTAAACCTAACCATCCAAAACACATGGCTCACCTGAACCAGGATTCTGAACCAGACTGGAACCGACCCAGCTAATTTCAAGTTTTAACCATGGCTGCTAACTCTCACACATCTGGCATGAGAATCACAAAACTGAGGCTTCTCGCACGACCATGTCTAACACGGTTAATAAATGTACTTCGCGGCAACATTAAGCATCACGGAGAGGAAGTCAGACGAGGAGACAAAAACATTTTCTTTAAAACGACGGAGAGACTATTCCTCTCTGGGTCTTCAATGGAACTGTATCGAGATCCTGCTCTCGGTGAGCACAGCCTCAGGACTGACCTGGGGTGAAAGGATCAGGTCCAGAACCGCCCAGCGGGGCAGGAGGCAGGCAGTCATGTGACCATAGAGGGCGCCAAAGTTGGGCCGACGTGACAAGCGCTCAGGCTACAGTAGCAGGTGAAGCTCCCCGCGTGGATCTAGGCGACTCAGAGATTTAATATTTACACAGACTCCTGGCTTTAACATTGAAAATGACAGGTGACGCCTGGGTTAGCGTCATCAAACGACAACAGGCGGCGTGTTCTCTTTTGTCTGTGTGTCAGTGACTCATCTTCCAAAGCCCCTCACTTCCAGCCTGACTGACTCAAATCCGGACTCAGCGGGAACCAAATCCAGATTGAAAGGACTTGTTTGATGAGTGGCACGTAAGGCGTAGTGATGCAACCCAGACCGAGGCGGTGGAGCGGCCGACGTGTCCCTCGCCCCCGCCTCCATGCTCCTGCCTGGCTGCAATAAACACATGATCCCAAAAGCATCAATAATGGAACGTTGCTGCTTCGTTGACTCATTCCGCTGCGATGCAGCGTCGAGAATAAAAGAGGTTTATTATATCGCGTGGAATTAAAGGGAGCCGCTGGTGGCCGTGGCGGAGATTAGAAAACAATGGTAACGTATGAAAGCAGAGGTGGGAAACAACACGGTAAATTCTTTAGCAGATCACAGGTGGCAGAGATGGATGAGCCCAGGTGCCCAGTTGTGGAAAAGCAGACTCACATTACCTGGGTATTTTGGGCAGTAGTCATAAGCTCTGGAGCGTCTCATGAGAATCTTTATTAAAGCAGACTCCTCTCCTCTCCTCCTCCTTCTCCTTCTCCTCCTCTCCTCTCCTCTCCTCTCCTCCTCTCCTCTCCTCTGCTCTCCTCTCCTCCCCTCCTTTCCTCTCCTCCTCTCCTCCCTCCTCTCCTCGCCTCTCCTCTCCTCTCCTCTTCTCTCCTATCCTCTCCTCCTCTCCTCTCCTCTCCTTCTCCTCCTCCTCCTCTCCTCCCCTCTCCTCTCCTCTCCTCTCCTCTCCTTCTCCTCCTCCTCCTCTCCTCCTCCTCTCCTCTCCTCTCCTCTCCTCTCCTCCCCTCCTTTCCTCTCCTCCCTCCTCTCCTCGCCTCTCCTCTCTTCTCCTCTCCTCTTCTCCTCCTTCTCTCCTCTCCTCTCCTCCTCTCCTTTCCTCCCCTCTCTCCTCTCCTCCTCTCCTCTCCTCTCCTTCTCCTCCTCCTCCTCTCCTCCTCCTCTCCTCTCCTCTCCTCGCCTCTCCTCTCCTCCCCTCTCCTCTCCTCTCCTCTCCTCCTCCTCTCCTTCTCCTCCTCCTCCTCTCCTCCTCCTCTCCTCTCCTCTCCTCGCCTCTCCTTCTCCTCCTCCTCTCCTCTCCTCCTCCTTCTCTCCTCTCCTCCTCCTTCTCTCCTCTCCTCCTCCTCTCCTCTCCTCTCCTCCTCTCCTCTCCTCTCCTCTCCTCTCCTCTCCTCTCCTCTCCTCCTCTCCTCTCCTCTCCTCTCCTCTCCTCCTCTCCTCTCCTCTCCTCTCCTCTCCTCCTCCTCCTCTCCTCTTCTCCTCCTTCTCTCCTCTCCTCTCCTCTCCTCTCCTCCTCCTTCTCTCCTCCTCTTCTCCTCTCCTCCTCCTTTCCTCTCCTCTCCTCTCCCCTCCTTTCCTCTCCTCCCTCCTCTCCTCTCCTCTCCTCTCCTCCTCCACTCCTCTCCTCTGATTCACTCCCACCTCTGCCTCTGGCACGCTGGTCGTTTCCTAAAGACCTAAAGGTGTAATAAAAGCAGATCAAAGTTCCAGGATGCAACATCTTCTGTGTTCACGCCCTTGGTACTGAACCAGGTCACAGCTTTTGGACAGTGCTTCGTGATGGCCAGAAGGGGGCAGTGTAACAACACTCATCCAGTCCGGAGTGCAGCTGAACAACTTTTCCAAGATCTGCAGTGCACACTCTTCAGGTGACGCTGCTTCAATTGACTATTCATAGAATTCTATGCAGATAAGGTCATGTTTTATGAATGGGGCCACTTAACAAAGATCAAAGGGCCAATTTGGGGTTCAGTCCAGGTGACGCCCCTCGGGAGGAGCCTCCGTTCTTCAGCTCCGCTCAATTGTTTTGAGTCTCTTCAGAGCCGTGAACAGACGGTTGAACGTGTTGATGTTCTGCCGCTGGAAGTGTTTTCCTTTTCCTTGCCTGGTCGAGGGGGCAGCACCCTCAGTTAAGAGGCCCGGACTCCGCTCTCCCCAGTAACCTCCTGAAGTTCTATTGGAATGTTGGATCTCTGCCTCCAGAAGAGGCCTCCCTCTAGATGCACTCTGAGCATCTTCTCAATGCTAAGGCTTCCCTCTCAGCCTTTAAGGTTCGGCTGAGAAACATGGAGAGTCTGTGACTCCAGCACTGTGATTGGAGGAGGAAGTGAAACGGGGTGGTAAATGAAGCGATTTGCCATCGACCCTGCCGTCACCGGACAGACTGATACCCTTGTTAGCGCAGACATGGCGCGGACTCAGGCTCACACTGGAGACCAGCGCAGGACAGGTGGACCCCTGCAGAGGTTTGAAAGATGGCGCGATCACCAACGTACCGGCGCACGTGATTGATGAATGAACTGTGTCGACTCAGCAAAAACGCACCAAACCGTGTTGATACAGAAGAGCATCTGTCAACAGGATGCAGGTGCTGAAACAATCTGATCCCACGGTTAATGTGTTAATGTGGATGATGGAGCACCTCCGAGGGAAACGCTAGTCGTGTGGGACCTGCTATTGGAGAACAATGTATTTATTTCAGTCTCTTTGTTTTCGACTTGCCTTCTTCTGTTCAATTTCAAATGAATTTCTAGGTAACTCTTAGTTCACTATTCACATTATTTGACGTTATTGACTTGATTTAGGACATTATAAGATATTGAAAAACATATTTATTTTGAAAAGAAATTTGGGCTTGAGGTGTCAGTATTGAGTGACACAGTATCAACACAGTGTCTCTCCTACACGGTGAGGGTCGGGAGGCCACTTGCTCCAAATAAAATCACCCAGGTCCAAAGCAGACAGACGTCACCAGCTCCATTAGGCTCCATTATGTTACTCACGCTGCCAGAATCTGACAGTGATTTAAAGGCTCTGCTCCGAATCACATCCAAAACTTTTGTGTGGCTTCATTTGCGAGTTGAGAAAGTAAAAATGGCTGAATGACCACCCTCAGGACCGCATCACTCACCGCCAGAGAGGATGGATCGTCTCGCCGCGAGCTGCCAGGGGGAGCGCGGCGCCTTCTCGGCGTGTCTGTGTGTCCGCCGGCTGATCACCATCAGTGAAGCGGAATAATTACCGCAACTGTCCGTCACAGAAGGAGAAAAATGTCGAGAGCAGTGGCAGGTGAGCGGCCAGAATACCGTCTGACCATCACACTGCAGATGGGGTGGCTTCAATTTCTTATTTCTGTTTTTTCTTTAACTTTTCTCGAAAATCTTATCTCAAGCGTAACCTAATCTTTTTCTTTACAAAAGACAGGAAATGTAAAAATGAGATAAATAACTGGGGAAATATGATATTTTAGGTCGCGTCCTGTGTCTCGCCAAAATAAAACGTGTGGCTCCATTCAAGTGTCTGTTACTGCTCTTGGTTTAACAGGTTCAAACTCATCACCAAACATTTCACCAGACGTTTTCTGCTTGAATGTCGTGCACTGTAGGGTGACGGGAGTCTTGCTCCGCAGTGGTCAGTGGCTGCCAAAAGTGGCAGGAGCCAGTAATGACTCATTGATGCTCTGAGTTAACAGATTGCTCTCATTGATTTAGCCGTTAACGTCGCTCCCGAGACGGAGCCGATAACGAGGCGCGATAAATTTGTGGCGACTCGCCTCCCGGGTGGCGTTTTATGAGGCGAAGCGGCCGCCATCTTCCACGGTCCACCTCTGACCTGAAGTGCTGGAGAGAGTCTGCAGGAGCATCCGTGGACGTTTGAGTGATCCAGAGTCTGGTGCATCACCAGGTGTGTGTCTGAGGCAAACGGTCCTCACAGAGCAGGTGGCTCTCTTCATGAGTGACTCTACTCTGCAAAGAAAGCTGCTCCAAGTTGAATGTTTAAAGCATAAAAGTGCTTGGTTTTAGTGAAGTGATTGATAGTTTCTTCTTCAAACAAGCTCAAGACTAGAAATAAGAATTCGATGGTGAAAGTGTGTGACCTGGAAACAAGCACCATATGCTGAATTCTAGATTATAACTACTTCAAATTAGCCTGAAAACACCTGTTAAAACTAGATTCAAATATATATGACTTAAGATGAGTCTGGAAACAAGATCCTGAAGACCAAAATCAAAGGCAAATGCCTGGTTAGTTGAGGTAAAATAAGGTGCATACGAAGCAAGTTTCCACATCACTACATCAGTGTACTATATTTATTTATAAAGCACTTAAAAAGCAATACACGACCGTCACTAAGTGCTGTACAACTGTAAAATCAGGATGAAACAAATATTGAAAACAATAAATGCATAAAATTAAAACAGATACACTAAAAATGACTGAAAATAATTCGCTCCGTCGTATATTTATCCGTCGTTGAGTGATCTTCTGTTCACCTTTTTCTGATTTTGTACTTTGCTTTTCCTTTGTCTCTCTGCTCCGCGTGGCTTCTGGGTTTTCTCTTTGTTACTGTTACCTTTCACTCGTGTGTTAGTTCTGACGACCTCGATAGTTTATCTTGTGTTTTATTGTTCATTGTGTGTGTGTTCTGACTCGCATTCTTTCTCCTGATTCAGTGATGCTTTTTGTTTGGACTCATTCCATTGTGGACTCTTCCCGTTCCTGATTTATTTTCTGTTTTCTTCTCTCGGTTCAGTTTTGTTGTGTATTTTGTAGTATTTATTAAATCACTGTATCTGACTCGCTGCCTGCCTCCTGTCACTCTTGCATTACTGCAATTGGGATCCGCTTCAGGTCTCAAACACAACACATTCCATAGCTGGGGGCCACAGACTGAGAGAGTCCGGTCTCCTTTCATCGTCCTCTTAGTTTTAGGAACCTCCAGAAGCAGCTGGTCAGCTGACCTCAAGGTCCACGGAAGAACGAACGGGGTTAAAAGCTCCACTAGGTTCTGAGGGGCAAGATCATTTTAAGCTTTAAAAGCGAACCGAAGAACTTTAAATTCCTAAAGTCACAGCAGCCAGTGGAGAGAAGCTAAGACGGGGGTGATGTGACCCCGTTCAGAACCATGCCGCGGCATTCTGGACCAGCTGCAGACGGGACAGCGACGGCTGGCTAACTCTGACCAGGAGACAGTTGCAGTAGTCCAGTCGGACCACCGCTTCCAAGTGCTGCCTGGATAAGATGGTCTTCACTGTAGAGAGGAAATAAAAGAAACACGACTTGACTGATCTGCGTAGCAGTGGAAGGAAACTGTGTTTCTTGATGATGTCTCCAAGTGGCTGAAGGTAGAGTGAGAACAGTAGCGGGCCCAAGACGGAACCCGGAGGAACTCCACAGGACGCCATGGAGGATTCACAGTCCAACAGATGTACACTCACGGTTCTATATATTCTTATATTTCAAAAAAACAGTGCAAAAATGACATAAAGTAAAAGAAGATGAAAACTCAGAAACTTAGATTGGTATGATGTAACAGACCGCAGGTCCTCTCCACTCACATCCATCGAACGTATGGTGCAAACTTTATCTGTAAGAAGGAAAACATGAACTTCTTCTTCTCTTGGCTTCTCCCTTCAGAGGTGGCCACAGTGGATCATCCTCCTATATCTCCCCCCGTCCTCTGCTTCCTCTTCTCTCAAACCTACAGGAAAACATTAACTCTCTACACAAACATCCCAAATAGGAACAAGACCAATCATTCGCATCATGACACAGCAACGATCCTAACTTTTCACACTTTACTTTCCAATGCTTTGCTCCAGAGGCAGCTCCAGTGTACTATATAAGCATAAAACATCTGGTTTGAAGATGTTGGGGGATGAGTTTGAACCTGCTTAAACTAAGAGCAATAATACACACTAGAATGAAGCAACAACTTTTATTTTGGTGAGACACAGGAAGCGATGTGAATATATATTTCACCAGTTATTTACTTCATTTCAACTTCAAGTTTCCTGTCTATTGTAGACAAAAATAGATGATGTAATGCTTGGGACAAGATTTTGGTGAAAAGTCACCAACCCAAATGAGAAATCCAAGCTTACAACAAGATGAAATACATCCCACACTTGCAGTAAGTTTCTGTGACTTTGTGAAGAGGCACGTCATGTGCAGTGCAGGACGTGGTGATGCAGCAGATCGGCGGGGCAGGTGAAGCGTTTGGCCTCCTCAGCGAGGCACAAATTGAAATCAGGGAAAGAAAAAGCAAAGTAATTGAAGCTGTGGACACCAGCAGAGTCTCCAAGATACAAATGAGCTGAGCAATAATAACAGCACTCCGGCAGGCTGCAGCTCATTATGCCACTAAACAGCATTATAATAAAGGCCTTGATTCAATTTGGCGACGGCACACGACTGAAAAGAAAACAGCATATTCAATGTTAGCAGAAATAAATTGGCTTCGTATTGGATTGGCTTCAGCCTGACCTGCCAGTGTTCGCCGCGCCTCCACCAGGAGGAGGAGGAGGAGGAGGAGGAGGAAGAAGAAGAGGAGGAGGAAGAAGAGGAGGAGGAGGAAGAAGAGAAGGAGGAAGAGGAGGAGGAGGAAGAAGAGGAGGAGGAGGAGGAGGAAGAAGAGGAGGAGGAGGAGGAAGAGGAGGAGGAGGAGGAGGAAGAAGAAGAGGAGGAGGAGGAGGAGGAAGAGGAGGAGGAGGAAGAAGAGGAGGAGGAGGAGGAGGAAGAGGAGGAGGAGGAAGAAGAGGAGGAGGAGGAAGAGGAAGAAGAGGAGGAGGAGGAAGAGGAAGAAGAGGAGGAGGAGGAAGAGGAAGAAGATGAGGAGGAGGAGGAAGAGGAAGAAGAGGAGGAGGAGGAGGAGGAAGAAGAGGAGGAGGAGGAGGAAGAGGAGGAGGAGGAGGAAGAAGAAGAGGAGGAGGAGGAAGAAGAGGAGGAGGAGGAAGAGGAGGAAGAGGAGGAGGAGGAGAGAGGAGAGAAGGAGGAGGAGAGGAGATGAGAGGAGAGGAGGAGGGAGGAAGAAGAGGAGGAGGAGGAGGAGGAGGAGGAAGAGGAGGAGGAGGAGGAGGAAGAAGAAGAGGAGGAGGAGGAGGAAGAGGAGGAGGAGGAGGAAGAAGAAGAGGAGGAGGAGGAAGAAGAGGAGGAGGAGGAAGAGGAAGAAGAGGAGGAGGAGGAAGAGGAAGAGAGGAGGAGGAGGAGGAGGAAGAAGATGAGGAGGAGGAGGAAGAGGAAGAAGAGGAGGAGGAGAGGAGGAAGAAGAGGAGGAGGAGGAGGAAGAGGAGGAGGAGGAGGAAGAAGAAGAGGAGGAGGAGGAAGAGAGGAGGAGGAGGAAGAGGAGGAAGAGGAGGAGGAGGAGAGGAGAGAAGGAGGAGGAGAGGAGATGAGAGGAGAGGAGGAGGAGGAAGAAGAGGAGGAGGAGGAGGAGGAGGAGGAAGAGGAGGAGGAGGAGGAGGAAGAAGAAGAGGAGGAGGAGGAGGAAGAGGAGGAGGAGGAGGAAGAAGAAGAGGAGGAGGAGGAAGAAGAGGAGGAGGAGGAAGAGGAGGAAGAGGAGGAGGAGGAGGAAGAAGAGGTGGAGGAGGAAGAAGAGGAGGAAGAGGAGGAGAGGAGGAGGAGGAAGAGGAGGAAGAAGAGGAGGAAGAAGAGGAGGAGGAGGAGGAGGAAGAAGAGGAGGAAGAAGAGGAGGAGGAGGAGGAAGAAGAGGAGGAGTAGGAGGAGTAGGAGGAGGAGGAGAGCTGTGTCGAGTGTTTGACGGAGTCACAGACGCTGGGATAAGTGGAGCAACTAGAGCCTGCTGTGTCGGCTATTGAGATGGAAGCCAGAAGAGTGATAGTTTTGGCAGCCATCTTAGTTTGAGTCTTTTGGACCACCATCACATTTAAGTCTTGTTGGATTGTGAAAGTTTCAGTCCAGTTTCTGTCCACGTTTGTCTGGAGTGTTTGGCTCCTGATCTGAGTTGTGTTGGCTCTCCAGAGAGAAGCAGTAGGGACGTCACCACCTTCCTTCCAGAGGGACGTCACCACCTTCCTTCTTGAGGGACGTCACCACCTTCCTTCCAGAGGGACGTCGCCACCTTCCTTCATGAGGGACGTCACCACCTTCCTTCTTGAGGGACGTCACCACCTTCCTTCCAGAGGGACATCGCCACCTTCCTTCATGAGGGACGTCACCACCTTCCTTCTTGAGGGACGTCACCACCTTCCTTCTTGAGGGACGTCACCACCTTCCTTCCAGAGGGACGTCACCACCTTCTATCCAGAGGGACGTCGCCACCTTCCTTCCAAAGGGACGTCGCCACCTTCCTTCCAGAGGGACGTCACCACCTTCCTTCCAGAGGGACGTCACCACCTTCCTTCCAGAGGGACGTCGCCACCTTCTTTCCAGCGGGCTGTGCTGACACCACTTGCAGACATGACTCCCTCTCTTTGTGACTGGAATCAAACCAGTGTTGGTGGCACAGCTGAGAGTGGAGAAACCTAATGGAACATTCCAGTCAGAGCTTCCAAAGCTCCAGTAGATAAATGAGGATGCCCTCACAAAGATGTGGGTACACGCAAAGCTCTTCTACTGACTGTGTCTCTTCCCTTTTGTATCTTCTTGTCCAAGTCCGCTGGGAATGAGTCACCCTCCCTGAGGAGCTAATGCTAGCACCTATTGTGGAGCCTTCCTGCGTAATTAGCAAGCATGGCTTCCCACTGAGGAGAACAGAGGCTCCACCACGGAAACTGTTCCCATTCATTAACAGATTTATTAAAGAAGACGATGAGGATGAACTCTGACTGAGTATGACGCGCGGAAAGAAATCGCTGATTCTGACGGTGGTCTCTCAAACAGAACCAGTGCAGCTGCAGACAGACAGCTGCTCCAACACCCTCATGCTGACGGAGAATCGTGTCTGTTGTTGGGCTGTGGGAGGAAACCAGAGTTCCCGGGGTAAACAGACCAACGCCACACAGAGAGGTGAGAGAGTTGGCCCCAGCTGGGTTCGTCCTGTCCTGTCCTGTCTGTGCTGTAAAGACCAAGACAAGACCAAGAGCCGACCGGGTCTGGGAGGGGTCAGTCTGTCGTGCCACAGGAAGACAGCTAGCCTACAGCAGGTGACCAGCAGGTGACCAGAGCACGGGTGCGGCTGTAGGCTTGGAGAGGCAGGGGAGTCCTGTGGGGGCCATGAACGCGGAGAAAAATGAATGGACTGAGATCAAGTGTTTGTCTGTCAGAGTCGGAGAAGGAGCAGCAGCTGCGTCGGTGGCAGCCTCCCAAGGCGGCTTTGACGCCTCTGACGACATCCAGCTGGGGCCGATCGGGATTATTATATCGGACATGTTTTCGGCTGCAACATTCCGGTCAAATGCCGGGCCCGTGCTAATTTGCCAAGACGTGTTTGATCCACTTCCCTTTGTGGTGCTATTTGATGTCACAGATTAAACCCCGTCAAGCTGACATCTGTGGAAGGACGGGGCCGCAGCGACTCCACATCTCCTGCCGCTCACCAGCTGCCTCGCCTCCACTCTTGAACTTTCCTGACCTCTTCCCACCAACGCCAGGGTTGGGTCCGTCTGTCCCTCTCTGTACAAAAGGTCAAACCATCTTCTTCACCTCCAAGCAACAGTTCTTCACAGTCCATGAAGAGCTGCTCTTCCATCCTGGGAAGCGAAACGTCGCGTCAGGTGCGGCTACAGCCCTGCGCTCCATACCTTGGTCTGGTCAGAAAGATGACTTGCTTCGTGATATTGTTGCTCTTGGCAGTATCAGTCCCTCCTCCTTCAGTCTTTAACCAGGTGTTGGACTCCAGTGGTGCGCTAGTTTTTTTCCCATTGTCACAAACTCCTAAAACCTCTGGAGAATTATGCATGGTACGAACGTATTCTCACAGTCGTTAACTGCCTGTCGCATCTGCTGGACCACACCTACAGTGTGGCGCCGTTCAACACAATGTAGGCTGCCACACCCATTAGAATTGGCTCACCTGAAAACTGCTCCGCAGGTGATGAGTGCGGAGGAATGTAGTGGTCAAGACCACACCAACTGAGACCAAGACATTATCGAGACAGAGTGTCGAGACCGAGACAAGACCTTTGGAGGTCGAGTCCAAGATGTTTGGAGGTCGAGTCCAAGGTGAGACCAAGGCATCTGGAGGTAGAAACCAAGACGAGACCAAAATATTTTGAGGTTCAGACCGAGACAAGACCAAGATATTTGGACATCAAGACCAAGATGAGACCAAGCTATTCAGACGTCGAGACCAAGACGAGACCAAAACATTCAGAGGTCCAGACCAAGACGAGAACAAGATATTTGGAGGTTGAGACCAAGTCAAGACTGAGATATTTGGAGGTTGAGACCAAGTCAAGACAGAGATATTTGGAGGTAGAGACCAAGTCAAGACAGAGATATTTGGAGATAGAGACCGAGACGAGACCAAGACATTCGGAGGTAGAGACCAAGATGACAACAAGATATTTTGAGGTTGAGACCGAGTCAAGACAGAGATATTTTGAGGTTGAGAACGAGACAAGAGCAGGATATTTGGAGGTCGAGACCAAGACGAGACTGAGACAGAGTATATACAGAGTCTCAAACTGATCCACAGATGAGTGGCAGTGGGTGCAGCCAGACATTGGTGAACCAATCTGGTGAGACTTGACACAAGCAGCACCTGTCTGACAAATAAGTTCTGACTCTTTGGGTTTCCTCCTGATTAGTTGCAACCTATGTAAAGATGGCCCCACTATGGCCCTCTAGTGGATCAGTTAGAGACCCCAGATGAATATCAAAGAAAAAACGCAACCAAACTGGACCAAAAGCCAGAATCCTTCTTTCACCAGTTATGACAGTTTCCTCTGTTGATCTCGACCGGTCTTCAAGTTCGCCAAGTCTGGGACTGAGACAAGACCGACTACAATCGCATGACAGACCCTGAAAAAGTGGTGTCGGTCTGAAGACCGAGGCCATTCTGGAGGACTACAACACTAGAGCTGAGTGAGTTATCCGCGTCTGGCTTTGTCATTTGAGGCACCAAAGCTCCAGGTGACCAAAGCCAAATGAACGGTAGTAAAACACAAGAAGACAAAGGCAGCACTCTGACCAGGCGTTTGGATCTAAATCCCACCTGGTGGAGCTGAAGCATGTGATCATGGATCATTACTGAGCCAGGGTCGTGTGAACGCAGCCATAACAAGTGGTGTAAAACCTCAGGACGATCGGAGACCCCCAGGATGTTCACCGGATTACTCTCCTGTGGAAGGAAAGGCCCGTCTTAATGAGGCCGTCCTCGGCCGCTTATTTTCAGCTCCGCTTTCCCGAGACCAAACAAACGTCCCTTATGTAAACAGCATGGGTGCGGAAATTGTCAGAGACTGCTCGCAGCACAACAGACAGTGGCTGCCCAAAACCCCCAAACATCTGGGGATGGGAGCCCGACGCGAAGCCTCTTTTCTCCCCCTTTTGTGCGCACGTCTCGGCGGCTGTCAGGCGACGACAAAGCTGTCCAAATCCAAATCTGGTCCTTGTTAAAATCACACGTTCATCCTCCATCCCCCCATCAATCCCCTCAAAGCTGTCTCGCCAGCGCAAAGTGCCTTGTTCGATCCCATCTATTCTCCCGGCTTCTGCGCTGCATCTCCATCGTCTGGATTATACAATTAAAGTCCTGCTTTCTGCATTTCAAAGATTAAACCTCGCAACCCTTCGAAGCACCAACAAAACAAACAGCGCATACTCTTGTTTTTTTTCAACTGCAGAGAAGATAACAACACAAATAAGTGACGCAGACAGCCTGCGATTAATTTGCCGTCCACAGGAATCTCCTCCTCTTCAGCTTGTTTACGGCGAGCGCTGTTGTCTTCGCCGCCACCTCCTCCTCTCATTAGATCCACCAAAGTCAAGCTGGCCTTCAAAAGCCTCCCCCAGCAAAGGCTCGCTTCACGGCTGCGCTCCCATGACTTCACTCATTCTGTCACATCCCCGGCTCCCGTAAGTGACAGCTGTCATGTGACTGCTGCCACGCCACAAGACGCCCCGCTGTCATGTTGAAAGAAGGCCACAAGTCGCACGATCTCTTCAGCAGAGACGTCCCATGTTTCTTCTGTCTCCGTGGGCCTCTACCGAAACAAGGGCAGACGAGCGCCTCAACACAATGTAGGCTGCCACACCCATTGGAAGTGCCTCACCTGAAAACTGCTCCGCAGGTGATGAGTGCGGAGGAACGTAGTGGTCAAGACCACACCAACTGAGACCAAGATGTTATCAAGACAGAGTGTCGAGACCGAGACAAGACCAAGATATTTGGAGGTCGAGTCCAAGGTGAGACCAAGGCATCTGGAGGTAGAAACCAAGATGAGACCAAAATATTTTGAGGTTGAGACCAAGACAAGACCAAGATATTTGGAGGTCGAGTCCAAGGTGAGACCAACGCATTTGGAGGTAGAGACTAAGACGAGACCAAAATATTTTGAGGTTCAGACCGAGACAAGACCAAGATATTTGGACATCAAGACCAAGATGAGACCAAGCTATTCAGAGGTCGAGACCAAGATGAGACCAAAACATTCAGAGGTAGAGACCAAGACGAGAACAAGTTATTTTGAGGTTGAGACCGAGTCAAGACAGAGATATTTGGAGGTAGAGACCGAGACAAGACTGAGATATTCAAAGGTCAAGACTGAGCAGAACAAGGGCAGACGAGCGCCTCCCGGTGAAGCTTTCGCAAACAGGAGTCCGGCAATAAACCAACCAACTGCCAGGGAATCTTCCCCTTCGGGATCTGGACTGAGCTCCGGTGCTGCCTCCACCAGCTGACCCCGGGAACAGAGGTGGATGGGGATGTGGTCACAGTCCCGACATGAAACATCGCCAGCTTCTTCTCCAACGCATTGTTGTTTCTTAAAATACTTATTAGCTTCAGTCACATTTTACTCATTTTAGTCTAATAATAAGAATAAGAAATAGAAGAGGGGGCACCATCACTGTATTTACCACTGTGTATACATTCATGTAGGTACATCAACTACAAGTAACAACCCACTTACAACCTGCTCGACTTCACTCCACCACGGCCTATAACCCTCGCGTCCAGTCCGACATCGTAAGTTGGATGTTACTTGTATATGATGAATATCTTTCAAATACACCCATGTGCACTGCAGTATTATGGAGATAACACACACATTTATGTGTTTCATCATTTTGCCCAAATACAACAATGTTCAGAAAAGAATGGCCTGAACAACACATGTGATCATTTGCTTATTGACCACATGGTGGCGCACAACACACTGAACATTGGCCAAAACTCTCATGTCTCTCCACTGTTGAGTCCGTCGGTGCTGACAACATGTCGCCGCCACATCACTAGCTGCAGTGACACACATGAGCTAGTGAGGTTAGCACAACCAAGCTAACTGAAGCTGGAGCTCAGCAGCGCCAACCAAGCTCATTCAAGCCCAGCAGCAGCAGCAGCAGCAGCAGCTCATTTGCACCAAGAGTTCTGTGGGAAACGTCGTGTCTGGATCACAACTGACGCTCCACTGAGAGGATCAACACGTGGTGTGTTCACGCCACTTGTTGGGACTCACCTAGGAACAAACCCTCAGGTGGCGCTGGAGCTTTGCTAGTGTGTAGCCACGTGTGTCACCGGCCTGTTCCTCCATCGCTTTGTGCTTCGGAGTGATGGTAAACACAGCTCCGCCTCACATCAGTGCAGCGTGTTCCACCACCAGCTGGCGCCGCCACCATCGTCCATGAGTCAGTGAGCGCCGCAGCTGGGCGGGTGGTGGGCGTGTCCAAATCACACGCACAAGAATGTCACATGTTTTCACAATGTCTGACAGACCATCAACATACATTTTCGTCTCGTCGCGAGGAACGCACCACAAGTTGAAATGCCCCTGCTCCATCCTGGTGCGCACGCCTCGTCCGCCAGCAGTCCTTAAAAGCGCCGTATCCCAGTTATCATGGCTTTGATGACGCAACAGCCTTATGTCCGACACAAGCCTGCTTCCTCTGACTCTCGCCTCCAGTCCTGTCTTCAGCTTTCAATGGAGCGTCACCGGCGACACAACAAAGGAAGGGACTTATGTGAGGAAAAAAACAAAAAGTTGATTCAAATTGTGGATTCCACATGTCTTTGCTGGATTATCTTTAATCTTTCGGCACCCTCCACCCACACGGAGAAGGACTGGCCTAAATATGTCTGCTCTCCCCAGCAGTCATCGCTGCTGTTGATCTCACTCTGCTCTATCTGTCCATCTCACACACTCATAACTTATTCCATTATGTCAGAGCGAGTCCTCACACAAACCCTCTGCTCTTTGATTTCTCTTGTCGTGCTTTGACTTCCTCTCTATTTTTGTCAGCGCAGAGCCCCTCCTGGTGGAGCTGACTCGCTCGCTCGTCCACTCAAGGTCAGTATTTAGATCGGACATCAGAACAGTTGACAGTTCGTAGTGGTGAGGCGGCCAGAATTTCCCCATCCGCCCGACGCACTGACTGTGGTTCCATGCAGAGCGGCCCGACTGGGGCAACAGCTTGATTAGGCCGACGAGTCCGAATGAGTCAGGTTGTCCCAGTTTTATATAAGTCGAATTACTGAGTTTACTAGATGCTAGTTTAATCCAGCACCTGGCTACATCCTAGCTTAGTCCAGCTACTGGCTACATGCTAGCTTAGTCCAGCTACTGGCTACATGCTAGCTGAGTCCAGCTACTGGCTACATGCTAGCTTAGTCCAGCTGCTGGCTACATGCTAGCTTAGTCCAGCTACTGGCTTCATGCTAGCTTAGTCCAGCTACTGGCTACATGCTAGCTTAATCCAGCTACTGGCTTCATGCTAGCTGAGTCCAGCTACTGGCTTCATGCTAGCTTCGTCCAGCTACTGGCTACATGCTAGCTTAGTCCAGCTACTGGCTACATGCTATTTTAGTCCAGCTACTGGCTACATGCTAGCTTAGTCCAGACACTGGCTACATGCTAGCTTAGTCCAGCTGCTGGCTACATGCTATCTTAGTCCAGATACTGGCTACATGCTAGCTTAGTCCAGCTACTGGCTACATGCTATTTTAGTCCAGCTACTGGCTACATGCTAGCTTAGTCCAGACACTGGCTACATGCTAGCTTAGTCCAGCTGCTGGCTACATGCTATCTTAGTCCAGATACTGGCTTCATGCTAGCTTAGCCCAGCTACTTGCTACATGCTAGCTGAGTCCAGCCACTGGCTACATGCTAGCTTAGTCCAGCTACTGGCTACATGCTAGCTTAGTCCAGCTACTGGCTACATGCTAGCTTAGTCCAGCTATTAACCACTTTATCCAGGTTGTGGAGTCTCACTCATAGAAAATCCAGTTTCTCTCCCGTAGCTGTTTACATGCAATTTTGAAAGTCCAAACTTGGTCAGACTAATGCAATAATTTGTTATTTTTCTATATAACCGCAGTCATTGAGTCCAGTTCTCTGATGTGACATAATACGACTGCAACAGAAAGGTCCGTTACAGTCGGTGGGTTTGGCCCTTCTTCTTGTTTGTTTATTCATTATGCTATGGCTCTCAGCGGCTACAGCTCTGACCTCCGCTGTCGTCGGAGTAAAACCCTGCCGCTCGCAGGTCAAGATTCATGAAGTTGTGAAGTGGGTTTGGAAGTTTTACGCCGCTCTGTGTGTGTGTGCGAAGGCAGTGAAGCGTGACAATCCTCCATACTTTGTAGTTGCACTGGAGGGGAACACCGATCCTGGCATCTGCTGGCGATATTGATCACGGCTGACAAAGTAAACAAACCCCCATCCCTCCTCAGTGCAGTGTCTTTCAACAGGCGACAGACAGACTGCAGGGCTCAGACAGACATCTCCGCCTCATAATTCTGTGTCACCGAGTCTTTGCTCTGACCAAACTTTCATGTCCACTGACTCCCGGCGTAGTGGCCCCTTCGTCTGACCAGGCTGCGCCCGCGTGTTCTCGCTCTCAAGATGCTGAA
Source organism: Synchiropus splendidus (assembly GCF_027744825.2). Lineage (NCBI taxonomy): Eukaryota > Metazoa > Chordata > Actinopteri > Syngnathiformes > Callionymidae > Synchiropus > Synchiropus splendidus. The sequence continues at coordinate 2,930,254 of NC_071337.1, forward strand.
TACAAGCGGACTTGTCCGGACTGTCAGATAGTCATGTGTCCTTGTCGCTTCTTTGTGGAGACCCTCTGAGTTTGCTTTGGGCTTGAATGAAAGCTGAAAACACAGAGCACAGCAAGTCTGTCTCCTCCACCTTCACCTACCTTCATCATCGTCCCTCACACCTCTCCTCTTCATGTCCTGTGTCCCATTTCTCCCCTTAACACTAGCACTTGGTTCTGAGCGCCCTCCACCGTGAAGCTCCATCCACTGGGAAGCTCCCTCCACTGTGAAGCTCCCTCCACTGAGAAGCTCCCTCCACTATGAAGCTCCCTCCACTATGAAGCTCCCTCCACCGTGAAGCTCCCTCCACTATGAAGCCCCCTCCACTGTGAAGCTCCCTCCACTGTGAAGCTCCCTCCACTATGAAGCTCCCTCCACTGTGAAGCTCCCTCCACTATGAAGCTCCCTCCACTGTGAAGCTCCCTCCACTGTGAAGCTCCCTCCACTGTGAAGCTCCATCCACTGTGAAGCTCCCTCCACTGTGAAGCTCCCTCCACTGTGAAGCTCCCTCCACTATGAAGCTCCCTCCACTGTGAAGCTCCCTCCACTGTGAAGCTCCATCCACTGTGAAGCTCCCTCCACTATGAAGCTCCCTCCACTGTGAAGCTCCCTCCACTGTGAAGCTCCCTCCACTGTGAAGCTCCCTCCTCTATGAAGCTCCCTCCACTGTGAAGCTCCCTCCGAAGACCAAGTGAAGTGACTGACGTCCCTCAGAATGAGGACGACACTTGATGAGGTCACGTGTAAAGACGACAGGTCATTGGCTGCCGTGCTGTGTTTTGTTTCCTGCATATCCAGTGTTGGAACGTTTTGGAAATGACAGCTCCAACGTTTCTGCAACCTCTTGCATCGGCGCTGATCATCTCACTTGGTTTGGTGAAGCAACGGAGAAGAAATGGGCGGAGCCTATGTTGCGGTGATAGATGTGTTAGAGGTGTGAGGATGCTAACGTTAGCCTGGATGCTAGCCCACTGTTGTTTGTTCAGAAGAAATCCAAACCTTCTGTTGAACATCCATGTCGTATTGTTCATGTTGTGGGACACGGTGGAGCATTTGGCTCGCTGACGGGTGACACCAGAGAAAGTCAACAAAGGGAAGAGTGGTCCTGGCTACTAACATGTCCCTGTTGTCCTGTCCAACATTGTTGTGAAATCAAGTCCTTTGGTCTCCTGGACATCTCTCCACACTTCATCTTCCCACTTGGTTTCAAGTCAGCTCCGGAGCTCCCTGGGTTTGAGGGGATCATTTCAAGTGGTGAACATGCTATACTGACACGTGACATGCAGAGGCCAGGGTTAGGGGGAGAGATGGGACACAGCGTAGAACTACATTGAAAAATGTGTGACAAAACTAACACTATCTCAGTGCCACTGAGCTTCGTTCCTCTACCCTCCAGCTCCACTGAAAACACATAGACCTAATTTGACTGGTATATAAATATATTAATGCACTTTTCAAATGTTGCTAGCCCAGTTAGCTTGCCACTGTTTCCAAGGTCCAGCTCTCAGCTGCGTGTGGCTGGGCCTCCCCTCATCATGTCCCACCTCTCTTGAAACAAAGCAGAGTCCTTTCTCTCCACCGGCACCGTTGTTGGGCTGTGGTTCCTCCCGGTCCTCATCACACTCTCCTGTCAGCATCCGCCGCTTCTTTAATTGCGCAGAGCCTCGGCCTCAGTAATTATGTTGTCAAAGGTGAAAAGTGGCGAGTGCAAACAATCCAACAGCGGCGCGTCTGCGCGCTCTCCTCCTCCGCCTGATGCTGAGCTGGAACACCACAGTGAGAAACAGACGAAGACGCCGTCGCCGCCTCAGCTGGGAACACAGCCACAAACAGGTTCCATTTCACTGAAATAAATCCCCGACTCCCGCCTTATTCACCGAGCCACTTCCGCTTAATTACGCTGAGTGATCTGTTTACCCAAAGTTCCACAAAAATTAGAAAGGGAGAATCAAAAACTTTTGTTTCTCTGTGTTTATTTCCGCCTCACTCTTCCATCGGTGGATGCTCAGATGCTTGGCAAATGAACCTGTCTCTGCCAGGGCCGTGTCTAGCGCAGTGAGGGGCCGAGGCAACAGGCTTGAAGCCAGGGGGGCGTCTGGGCGTCGTGGGGATACAAAAGATGACTAACTGGACGTTTGTCTCAGCAGGACGCCCTAAACGTCCCATCATCAGTGCCTGTGTAACGCCCTACTCTTAGTGTCACCTCACTGGTCTCCATGAAAGGGGTGTTTCCGCTCGGTAATTTCACCGAATATGATCAAAATTCACAGATTTTGAGGCTGTAGCTTGGCCGCCATGTTTGTTTACCGGCGCAATCTGGCATGGCCAAACTCGCGGCAGTAACAGTGACAGGAGGAAACCGCTGATAAGGACCACACTTTAAACAATAGTTTACTAAACTAACTCATAGCTTTTTAATCGGAGGGTTTTGGTGGGTTTTTTTTTTGCCATGAAGGCTCCTCCCCCTCCCCATACTGCCCAGTGTCCTGCAGCAAACTGCACCGCTCCCCAGAGCAGCTCGCTGCACGTCACACGGCACTTGTGGAACGCAAGCAAAATAGCTGAACAGGAATCAAAATTCACATGGTTCTATTGATTTAATCAAGAGGCAAAGCTTTATATATATATATTTAGTTTGAATAAATGAATGTTACAATGTGTGGAAGTTTAGAAACAAGATCCACAGCTGATACAACTGTTGCTTATCTTGCATAAATATCAAAACTGTAGACACTTAGCTTGTCGTGAGGGACAGAATCATTATAAAAATGTTTTTTAATGAATGAGTCAAACAGCTGCCCAGGAGACTCCTGCATCTGAAAGTGTTACCGTGGCAACAGCTACTGGGTTCATTCATCTCTGCTAACCATGATTTGACTCAGGTGTTTGTTTTTATCAAAAAGTTATTTTTGTACAAATCGATGTTTACAGCTTGTCTTTTACAAAGCAAGTTGTTATGTCAGGGCTGGGGGCGTGGCTTTCCAAATCCTAGCTTGAAGCCTGCTTGGCCTCCAGTTTATTGAGCAGTGATGAAGAGATTCCCATCCTTCATTGAAGGTCTACTAAGATGCCACAATGCATTGCAATTCATGAGTAAAACACTTTTGGACACTTGGAGGCCTCGCTGGTCAGAGATGAATCCTTTGATCCAGATGAAAGGCACGGTGTGATCACCCTGTCCTTTTCCCAGTGGTCCATGTTCTCACTCCTGACTCGCCGAAACTAGACCAGTGGTCATGTGTCCCCAGGCGAGAGTTTGGTTCTCTGTCGTCTGAAATGATGGTTTCTGACATTTTACAAGCCCAGATGCACAAACAGGAGTTCAGGAGTGGTTTCTTACCTCTGTTTGACATCTTCTGATAAACTGGTCATTGATCTCACTTTTATTTTGAGAAGGGCAGGAGAGCCTTGAGGAACTCAATTGGGTCTACAGTCCACTATACAGTATATTCATTTTTCACTTGTATGTAAACTGACTGATAAAGTGCAATAACAGACGAGTGCTGTTCTTCCTCTTTCAGCATTTCCCTCCTGGTGTCACCACAGTAGGTCGGCCTCCTCCATTCTCAGCTATCTTCATCTCATCCATGAGCCTCAATGTTCTTCCTCTGATTCTTTTGCCTGATACTTTCCACACTGCATTTCCCTCGGTGACTATATAGTCAGCAAACATATAGTAGTCCACGGAGGCTCCTCCCTAACCTCTTCTGTCATCTGTCCATCACCATAGCAACAAGAATGGGCTGCGAGCAGATCCCTGATGGACTCCTGCTCTCACCTCCATCTCTCCTGCAGCACACCGCACCACTGTCCTCATACATGTCCTGCACAACCCTCACATCCTTCTCTGATGCTTCCTCCTACAGTACCACACTTCTACAGATCTACAAAGTCGCAGTTGCCACTCCACACCTTCTCTGTTCTTCTCCATCATCGTCCTCAGAGCGAGCAATGGGTCTGTGGTGCTCCTTCTCAGGGCAAAGCCATTGGGTGGCGCTGAACCCAATGAACTCTGGCACCTTGACTCAAGAGAGAGCTCAAGATCCTCACCAACATCCTCAACCCCAGCCGTCCCTTTTGAACGATCAAACTGTTCCTGCTGAACTCTCAACACCAGTCTTCCCGCATCAACCTCCACCATTTAATCTTGGACTCACAGTCGTCCTCTTCCTAGTCACTGACCTCTCTGCACGGCTGACAGGCCGATGCTGCCTGGCAACACTCTCCCCTGGCACCACCTCACAGTCAGCTCTCCTTCACAGTCGCCCCTCTGCACACCATGTAATCTAGCCGTGAACTCCGCCCTCCACTCTTGTTCCTCTCTCCTGCGGACGCCTGTGTTCACCACATCCATCTCCACCCTGAATTACACCACCATAAAAGCCAGTTTTGACAGTGGCTATCATCATCTCTGTCTCCAGCCGAGGTGTGATGGGTGACTTCGGATCCCCAGGGAGGGTCAGCATATCGACCCTTTCCAGCTCCAGTGCTCGGTGCTCTGAGGAGCTTCTCTGAATCATAGTGCTAAAGTGGTTATGGGACATCTAAACCAGGGTTTTTCAACCCTTTTTAATCCTCGTTCATTGAAAAAAAATCCAGAGGCTCACCACCAACGGAACATCAGCCACTGTGCTTTGTTTATGTAGAAAATCCCTCTCAATTTGTGAAGATCTTCAGCAACTGAGGCTGCTGTTTTGGCATCTTATTTGCAGAAACAAATAGCAGAAAATGTATTTGATGGAAAATGTCTCCAGAAAGTGATGGGCAATATGGCAAAATACAGTGGAACCTTGGTTTTTGAACGTCCCAGAATTCGAACAAATTGGGTTTTGAGTTTGAACAAAAATTTTGAGATTTTTTTGCTTCTGATTTCGAACGAAAATCCAGAACTGGAACGCCCCCGAAAGAAACGGAAAAACATAACGTGTGCGGACCGATCAGCTGACCCGCGACGCGCTCTGTTATTGTGTGTAACGCAGGATCTGTCTGCAGTCGTGTCCCGTTAGCTCCATTTACTGACTGTTTCTTCTTCATATTGAGGTGTAAAACCTTTCCTGTCTCCACACTGGACCGTGGTAGAGTGTCACAGGGGAGGTGCTGGAGCACTCACTCCAGGGTTTGATGTCCTGTTGTGGGCTGGAGCTGGGACAGGGATGAGGCCAGTCTGGGACAGAGCGTGACTTGGTTTATGACTTTGTCACAGCCAAACTGCACAGAAGCGCACATTCAGAGCTGGACACGCACCGGGCACCTCTTCACTTCTGGAGAGACCTCACTCACTCGGCAACCCCTCCCACATGCAGCGGCCACACACATAGAGGAACAGCCACCTGCAGCAGACACCCGACATTCACTCCTACAAAAGACTATTTTAAGGCTTGGAACACATTAGCTCTTTTTCCATTCATTGTAATGGGAAAAATCCATTCAGATTTCGAACAAATCGATTCTCGAGCGGCCGTCTGGATCGGATTGTGGTCGAGAACCGAGGCACCACTGTATACCATGATTTATTTGTTTATTTGATATAACTTGTAATTTCATCACAATCTTGCATCTATTTTGGAGACTAACTAGGAAGTTTCTAACAACTTAGGCCAAAGAACATTCAGTTTCCAGACAAACCTTTGACATTCTTTGCCTCAGCTTTTTTCTCGCTTTACATTGTGGAACACATTTGTTTGGTTCTGCATTTAGCTTCAGCCAACTTTTAAACAGCGGAGCCAACTTTTGTCAGTCGCCGCTAGCTCTGTTAGCTCTGCGGTGCAGACAGTCTTTGGCGTCGTGGGTCCCACAAGCAACACTCCATGGTTCTGTGGTGAAGGTGTGTGGTCACATTAGAGGAGCATCAGGTTTAGAAACAGCTGGAAGTTGAGCATTTGACTGGCTTCTTCACTGTGAGTGTGAGGGAGGAGGAGAACCCCACGCAGCCAAGCTGCGACTATAGATCTATAGTGTGTAGGAAGACAGTGACTGAATCCATGTGATCTGCTCACGTTGTCAACACGTTCTAATTGTGCAAGATTTACTGTCGTCATATTGTCCACCTCTATCTCCGGACTGGATCATTTCCCACAGTGCACCTGACGAGATGCTGATCTGAACATTTACATTTCATAAACCTCAACAAACAGCCGCAGATCCGATCAGAGCTTGTTCAGTAAGTCAGAAGATCCAGTTACCAGCAGACAGCAGCTTCCCTCCGGAGCCTTTCCGCGAAAAGCCGCGGCACAGCGGCGCGCCGATGCCGGAGTGACACGTCTGCTGGTGAGTGTGCCGCGGCGCCGTGGGGAATTCCCCCGTCACCTGCGTGCGTGTATCGTCTGAATAATCGACTCCCAGCCGCAGCCCTTCCTTCCCGGCCGCATAAATCAAAAATACAATTTCCACTTTTTAATGAAGAAAAACTACCAACTTGTGGCGGCGCTGCTTGTTAGCGGACCGACCGCGAGTGGGATCCCGGCGGACGACATGGCTGCAACCCTTTTTCAAATGAGCTCTCTATCATGCGGAATCGATAACCGCCAACCCTGGCGCTCTCACGGGCCGCATGGCAACATTGCTCAAAGTTTTCCACGTTCCATTTGTAGGTGCCCGCTGGGTTGTTACTTGCCAGTTCTTTAATTGGACGCTTTAGTCAGGCGTCGTCCGGGTTGGCTGGCGATCACACCGCCGACCGGGGGAAGCTACGCCGCCCGCTCCTGCATCGACGTTTGGCTCGATAGCTACGTGTGAAGCCGGTGAAAACCTCACTGCCATTCTGAGGGTTCACTTCCTGGTTTGAGCTTCACGGTCCTGGATCGTCTCCGGGTACTCCGGTCATGTGACCGATCAGTCTGATCAAGTGGATCATGACTTTGAGGAACGTTCTCAAGGTCAAACTTTTCTACGCAAAGCACGGATTCCTGATCAGGAAAGTAGAAAGAGACAGACGTTAGAAAGAACAGAAGACGTCCTTGTTTACAGCTGATCTGTTCACTTCCTGTTGGAGCAGCTGGATCAGTATAGTCACCTGTTTTAACAACACCTGCAGTATTTTGTTCCTCTTTCATCATGTTTGTGTTTTTGTCTTCATCTTCAATCAAGCTGTCGGATACACAAGAGCTTCAACTATTGATGGTCTTCTGAATGGTACGAGATCAGTGTGGGTTGATGATTCCAAGGGCACCTTCTCAGGAGGAATCGTGACATGATGCTTGGGGAGGACCAGGAAGGACAAGATCTGAAACCAGTCTATATCATGTGGAGACCAAGTCAGCGACAGGGGACATGGTGGAGATGAAGATGTGATGGAGGAGGACGTGAAGGCTGGTGAAGATGGATGTGATGGAGGAGGACGTGAAGGCTGGTGAAGATGGATGTGATGGAGAAGGACGTGAAGGCTGGTGAAGATGGATGTGATGGAGGAGGACGTGAAGGCTGGTGAAGATGGATGTGATGGAGGAGGACGTGAAGGCTGGTGAAGATGGATGTGATGGAGGAGGACGTGAAGGCTGGTGAAGATGGATGTGATGGAGAAGGACGTGAAGGCTGGTGAAGATGGATGTGATGGAGGAGGACGTGAAGGCTGGTGAAGATGGATGTGATGGAGGAGGACGTGAAGGCTGGTGAAGATGGATGTGATGGAGGAGGACGTGAAGGCTGGTGAAGATGGATGTGATGGAGGAGGACGTGAAGGCTGGTGAAGATGGATGTGATGGAGAAGGACGTGAAGGCTGGTGAAGATGGATGTGATGGAGGAGGACGTGAAGGCTGGTGAAGATGGATGTGATGGAGGAGCACGTGAGGGATGATGAGGATAGGTAAAGGTGGAGGAGGGCGACTTGCTGAGGGAAGATCTGTGGACACCTCTCTGGACCCGTGTTGGAGCATGGCCCTGCTCTCTCTGTTTGTGGAGACGTCTTCAGGCTCCTGCTGCCATGGAGAGAGCTATTTCCCACAGAGCGTCTCCCAGAGTGAGGGGTGAAGATGTTCAATAACCATGATGCAAAGTCTCAGCAGTTTGTGTTGTGACCTCTTCAAGTCCTCCATGATGCAAAGCAGCTCGGTGCAGCAGTGTAGCGCTGTAGTTTCGTACGATCAGCAGTGCTTTCTCATCGCAACAAGCCCCGGAAAACCATCAGCCGCAAGGAACACAAGGATTTCACCGAGTCGTGATGAAATCCAGTTTAAAACACACTTTAATGAGCGTTTATTTGAGCGCTCTGAACTGATATTTGTGTAATGACGGAGTGGTGAGGCAGAAAAAGAGACAGAGGCTGGTGAGCATTAAAAACGAAGGGCCTCGTAAAACGTCAGCACTAAAGTTGCCATGTTTGGAGACTCACTACTGCGGCGCACGCACAGCTACCCATCCATCCGTTCACCCGTCTGTCGATCAGTCGTCCATCCAGTCACCCAACTATCCATCCATCCATCCATCCATCAGTCTGGCTATCATGAATCATCCATCCATCCATTCGCTAGTCTATCAATCTGTCATCCATCATCATTCACCCATCCATTCACCCATCTACCGATCTGTCATCCATGCATCACTTCATCCATCCATTCATCATTCACTAATTCATCCATACACCAGTCTATCTTGCTGTCATCCATCCACAATTCATCTATCTATACATCATCCATCCATCCACCATCTATCTATCATCCATCCATCTATCTATCATCCATCCATCCATCCATCTGTCATCCATCCATCCATCCATTCATTTATTCTTCCATCCATTCATCATTCACCCATCCGTCCCACAATTCACCCGTCTATCTGTCATCCATCCACCTATCATCCATCCATCCATTCACCCATATCTATTTATCTATCTATGCGTCTGTCCATCATCCATCCGTCCATCCATCCATTCATCATTCACCAATCAGTTCCACAATTCAACCATCTATCTATCATCCATCCATTCACCTATCTATCTATCATCCATCCATCTATCTATCATCCATCCATTCACCTATCTATCTATCATCCATCCACCTATCTATCATCCATCCATTCACCCGTCTAACTATCATCCATCCATCTATGCATCTGTCCATCCATCCATCCATCCATGCATCCATCCATCATTCACCCACCTGTTCCACAATTCAACCATCTACGGTAACTATGATCCATCCATTCTCCATACATCCATCAGCGAGATATTAATTTATAAGTATTAATCAACTTGCTTATGACGGTGAAGTCAGTTGTTTCTCATAGTCGCATCATAACAAACACATCTAGTTGAATTGTTCTGTCCTTTTCATCCGAGGCCATCGGGGCTGTCGACGCTGCAGAGTCCAGTTCCTCAGCTTGATGTCCATGGCAGGGGAGGCAGTTGTAGAGTCCAGTTCGAGTCCGCCTGTTCCGTGACTCGCCCTGGCCTGCAGTGGCAAGACTCGTCACACGCAGGTCAGGATCACCAGAGGAATTCCAGAAACAAGTCCTGCTGGACTGGACGGAAGAAGGTCCCTGAAGTTAGCGTCCCACTGTCTACAGTCCAAAATTCCCCAGCAACATTCCAGTCCGTCCTCATGTGCTGCGAGACACATCTGCACCCTGGCATGGCTTGGCAGTTAGACCTCTGTTATTTATTATTCTGATCAATTTGGCCGACCATTTATTTCCCCCTGTCTTCTAAAGACTGCCTTAATTTATGTGTTCTGAGAGTTAGCCGCTTCTAAATTGAGTCATCTATATTTTAAGTGCACATCCTCCTCCTCCTCTGCCTCCACTCCTGCCTCGCCTTTGCTTCCTGCCGACTTCATCTTGAGCTTGTCGTCCACACGACGAGACTGAAGTGTTTCCCACCTCCACTGACGTTTATTCTGAATTTCTGTGCTTTTACAGTGACATCACTGCATCAATACCTGACTTACACTGAGAGTTTCAATGTGTACGATAAATCAATTTCCTTTCCACAGATGCATTTCTTCAGATGCTTCACATGTTTCAGCCAGAGATGCTGCAGTGTCGAATAACAACCTCAGTCCAAACCTCACCTGGAAGCACTACCTTCACTAAGGAGGCGACGAGAGCAACAGCGTCCATCTGTTAGTTAGCAAAACAAAAAAAGGCAGAGGAGACTTATGCTGATATCAGGGTGGACAACAGTGGACAATACTCCAGTGCCGTTCTGGCGACCATCTGGATCCAGCAGTCTTTCGAAAGGGCTCATCCCTCGACCTTACAAAATCGTCACCGCACCCTTCAAAAAAGATCCGAGTCTGAGGACCACGACACTCATCGCCACTGAATGCGGTGGGGTGGGGTGGGGTGGGGTATTTCCTGTATACATGATCATCTGAAAAGCTACTTGACGGCTCATTTGAAGAGCAGCGTGAAACTGGGCAAAGACCCGCACGTGGCTCCGGAGCCAGGCCCGACCTAAACCAAAACGTCGAGTTCAAAACTAACCACATTTCAGTCCTGACTACTGTCAAAGAGTTGTGACCGTTCACCTCCATGCTTCTCCAGAGCCTTTATGAGCCTGAGGCCTGAAGCTGCAGGTCTGATTTCTGTGATCAGAAGGTGAATCGTCTGACAAAAATCCGATCTACAGTTAAATATAGCACTTACATCTGCTCTGCTCCGGCGACCACCCGACGACAGACAGATGGCCGCTCAGTGAGGAACTCACTCATCCTCTGAATGAATCATCTCAGAACCACTGAAGCAAATGGCATTTCATCTCTGTTTCCAGGTGTAGTTTCACTTCAACTCTCAAAGCTACTGACCCGCGAGAGGCTGCAGAGAAAGTCGGAGGTGAGGAGGTCGCAACTTTCAGCCAGCAACCAAAACCTAATTTGTGTGGACCTGAAGGTTTTGTGTGGCGTCATGTTTTCACTGAGATATATGCTTGGCACGACATGATTCTGTTTCTGCACGGTGAGGGGAGCATTTCTGCAGCGTCGTGTGCCACTGAAATTGAATGATCACCAAGGTGAAAACTCATTTTTCCCCAAGAAAGAAAACAAGTTTCCTTTCGAAAATATGAGTCTGGTAATTAATTCAGGTTTAGAAATGAACAGGCGTTTTATTTTCTGCAGCAGCTTCAGTTTTCTTCATCCGCCAGAAAACAAGCTTTACCTGCCTGGTGAGGGGGTCGTTTTGGCGGCGCTGTCTTCCAGAACCTCCTTGGTTATTGATGAGAAACAGGAAGCAGGGCAACATATTTAATATTGCGGTCTTCGGCCCACAAACACAGCTGCTCCCGAGCGAGCAGAGAAAGATTCATTCATATAGATGGTGACTTGGGTACGAGTTGTGAGACACTGACCAGGTCAGAGTGTGGCCGGCGACAGCAGCTTGACCTTCCACATCAAGCAGAGCGTGGACTTTATGAACTGAGCGCTGTTCTGAGCTGGGTCAATACAGAGACATGGAATCTGAACTTTCTCAGACGTTCCCTGGGGGAGCGAAATGAGAAGATGCAAATGTCAGAATCATTCAGCGCGGATGTTAAGCAGACTTCAACGGCCCAGCTGTGAAACATACAGAGCAGCGGGGCACTTGAGCGCGACGGCCATTTGGCTTTTTCATGGCGCTGAATGTTGTGGAATATAGGCGTTGACAAGATTCTCACGATTCCGATTCCGTTATTGATGCTGCTGAACGACTCGGTTCCTTGGCGATTCTCAGTGGGAAAAAAAGGAAGAGAAATAGGTCAGTTATTATCCACAGATATGGGTTTTAGATTCGAGCAATTGAATTTATGATACTATTCACTGGAATTGTGTCATGGCGACTGTCAGTTTTTAAAGAGTCAAATCAGCTTGGAGTCAAAAAAGCTCTGTGTATTTAGCATCAGAGAAGCAGGAATGAGTCTGGTCTGGAACAGAAATGAACCATGGACCATTAGACAGAGAGCTGCAGTTCTGCTCAACTGAGGTCTTTGTTGGTCCATGTCAGCAGCTTAAAACATCTCAAATATCAACAAATCAATGTCCTCTGACAACAACAACAGTTAGCGCCATGCTAAACCACATGCTAGCAGTTAGCTCAGGGGTGTCGACTGCCACTGATCAGACATGGAACATGCTTTCATCATTTGACCATAATGTCCAAGGGCTTCAGCGACAACAGCAAGTCGGGAATGGATAAGAGGAACCGGTTTTCGATGCCCATCCATGTGTTGAATCATGGAAATGTTCATCCATGGTCCAGGCTGCTCCCATGCAATATGATCACGCTGTTCTTCTGAGCAATGTTTGCCAAGATATGTCATAAGAGGACAGGTCTGTGGGGACCACAGCGTCCCTGCCTGGAGTGCTAGCTGCAATATTAGTCACCTCGCTCGCTCCATCACTCTGCCGCGGACAGACAAAGAGTGCCCTGAGAACCTAAATGAATCGATAGGAAAACAAAAGATCCTTCAAAGGTTTCACAGCACCATGGGCTGCCAAGCCAGACGGCCGCGATCTGAGCCCCCACCAGGTACTCGTCCTCATTCGCCAGGACTTAGACAAATGGCCGAAAGACGTCCATCTCTGTGGAGCAGAAGATCAGACTGAGCTCTGATGCACAGGCCTGGAGGAAATTCAAGCAACTTCTCGTCCATTTTCAAGAAACACACGACGCGGCTGGACACTGTGGATGAACCGCAGCTGCAGGAGTTGTTTCTACACTCAGCTCAGCGCAGCTAGCAGAGGGGAAATTCCAACCAACAACCATGAGACTGGAGGGTTTTACACAATTCTTGTTTCTGCCCCCCAAACCTCGACTGCACACTCCATTCACACGGCTGTGAGTCTCCTCGTCTCTGTCGTCTCACTAACTGTGCCGCTGTTTCAGAAACTCGTGTGGGGTTGTTCAAGTGTTTCGGAGGGCTGTGGTTCCCAAATGTTGTTTGGAAATATGGAAACAAAAGTGTCGCTGGCAGCTATTCTATATTGGGTGAAGTCAGCCGTCATAACAGTAATAATGAATCTGCCTTCATTTCCAATTAAAATGCCCACCATGGTGCTGCGCTTGCATTGATCTCCCTGGAATTGGCTGAGAGAAGTTGCACTGAAGCATGGGGCCGTCGCCCATGAGCCGCGAGAGGCAGAGAAATAGCCAGGAACAGATTTATGTTTATGCTTAACATGTCGGAGCAGAGTGGGGCTTTTAAATGTTTGTGACTGGCTGCAATTGCTTTTTAATGGACCTTCTATCTGTTGCTGCTCAAATACCTGTGGCCGTCCGGGGAAAAAGCCCATACGTTCTCCACCCTGACGGCTGTTAGTGCTGCCACTGACAATTCAATTGATGGTAATAAACATACACTTCACTTTTGGGAGTTGTTTGCTGAGAAATAGCGAGCAGAGGAAACGCCGTGCGTGCGTTGAGTCTTGTTGCGGCCTTGGAGCAGAGCATCCAGTGCTTGGTTGTTTTGAATGTCAGATGAAAGCGTGAACTTCCACGTAAACTTTCTTGGGAGGGTGGGACAGGAGGCTCACGCTGTGCAGTGGACCAGACCACAGCAGTCTCGGGCAGCTCCACAGAAGGGCCACAGTGGCTGCAGGCTTCTGACACTCAGCAGGTGAGACTCCAGCGGCTTGTTGGAACTGTGTGATTGGTTAGGCCAGTGTTTTTCAACCTTTTATAAGCCACCGCACACTTGGTTCATTGACAAACTCGAGAGTCTCACCACCAAAGGAACCTCGGGCCAAAGTGAAGAAAATCTCTTTGAATTGAATTTGTAGCTACTGAGTCTCGGCTATTTTGACATTAGATTTGCAGAAACCAATTCCAGAAAATGTATTTGTTTCTAATGTCTCCAGAAAGGGGCGGGCAATATGGCAAAGTACATCAGGATTTATGTATTTATTTACTAAAATTAAAGAACTGTTTGGATTTTATTACTTCTCTTTCACATGATTTTATTCAAGTATGGAGAGAAATCCGGACAATTCTTTCCCTCAACTTATTTGAGTCTTTCTCTCTTCACATTGTGGAGCGCATTTATTTGGTTCTGCATTTAGTTTGAGATGTTACGTTAGCCGCTAGCTCTGTTAACTCTGCGGTGCAGACAGTCTTTGGCCTGGCGGGTCCCACAAGCAACGCTCCATGGTTCTGTGGTGAAGGTGTGTGGTCACGTTAGAGGAGCATCAGGTTTAGAAACAGCTGGAAGTTGAGCATTTGACCGGCTTCTTCACTGTGAGTGTGAGGGAGGAGGAGCAGCACTGAAGGACGAGTCAGCGCATCAGCATAGATCTATAGTGTATAGAAAGGATGTGAAGTGAATCCATGTGATCTGCTCACATTGGTAGACAATGAGGTGAAACTGGACCATTTCCCACAGAGCACCTGACGCTCTCTCACGCCACACTGGTGTCATGGACACAAGGGACAATGATGGGGGTGAAATTCTCCTCCAGATGTGGATCAGCAGGCTAGTATCTCCTCGTTCACTTCTCCTCTCTGGTCAGTCTCCGGCTACACAGAACCACAGCTCTGAGCAGGGTGACAGGTTCTGTTAGGTTTCGTTGTTGACGACATTTGCGGCTTGCGTTTGCGGAACCTGGTGCTGAGCAGTGACATCTGCAGTGATGCAAGGCTCCCTGCAACTTCCTGTATGACGTAGTATACTTCTGATATATGTCTCGTATATGTCAACAGATGGAGTGAGACAGAACCATTGTTACTTATGTAACTGCACGCCACCAAGTGAGAAGCAGAGCTGTGTATTTGTCAAGGAAGGGAAGAGTGGTCCTGGCTACTAACATGTCCCTGTTGTCCTGTCCAACACTGTTGTGAAATCAAGTCCTTTGGTCTCCCGGACATCTCTCCACACTTCATATTCCCACTTGGTTTCAAGTCAGCTCCGGAGCTCCCTGGGTTTGAAGGCATCATTTCAAGTGGTGAACGGCCAGTGAGGAGGAGTGGGACACCACACTGACACGTGACGCGCAAAACCCAGTGTTAGGGTGAAAAATGGGAGACAACTTTAAAGCAAGAGCGCCATCTACTGAGCTCTGTTTCATGAAGCCTCATCAGCCCAACACTGGACATCATCATCCATGTGGCTTGAATGGAGCTGAAATGATGTCGTTCAGTCGGGAACTCGGACGCTCTGAAGCCACTTGAGGGTAGTACTGAACGATTCCAGCAGCCAATCAAACGCGAGCTTCAACTTGCACACAACAACGGGACATTTTTTTAACTGCTTTCTGTTACTCTATCATTGATCTATTTTCATTTATGCTCCAAACATGTATGTCATAGGCATCACTTTATCTCAATAGAGTATTTCAAACACAGACGAACAAAAACATCCCTTTGTTCTGACTAAAGCTGGCGCTGGTGTCACTCCACCGTGCATGGCATCCACTGCCTTCAAGCAGATCAGAACCGTGAGCCTAAAAATGTTTCCGGACAAACCAAGAGTCGGGACCCAGCAGAAGCACAGGGTCAGTCGGGATCTGAATTAAAAATCGCTTGTCCATTCACGGGACCCCTTTGATTTAATTGGCGATTTTCCGCTCGGCTGGCCCGCTGGTCACATGGGTGCTGAACGGCAGCCAGGGAAATACGTTATGGATTTGTGGAAAATCAGTTGTAACCTCAAAAAACACGTGGGACAAGCCGTCGATAATGCATTAGTTGGAGGCAGGGAGAAAGGGTCACCCCCAACAAAAGGCAGTCGCACGTCCATATTCATGACGCTAATGACTCGGCTCACTCCTCCATTAGCCGGCCTTTTGAATTGCCTTATTTAGGGCCGTGCATTCAGCCCGGGACCAGTTGGGTGGAAAATAAAATGTGAATGTGAATCTGATTTAGCCACACTTGTGGGGACGTTTGTGTTTGCAGTCCCCACAAGGTGAAGCCTCAATTTGAGGACGAAAACTTGAAAAATAACTGGGTCATTTGAATCTGGCTTCAGTTAAAGTTAGCCGTTTGTTTTGGATGGTTAAGTTCAAGGTGAGAGGGAGTCAATGATTTGTCCCCACAAAGTACAAGTGCGTGTTTGTGTGTTACAACTTGGCTATAACACTGTGACAGCTTCATCTGGTAGGCAACATGTACACGCAGCCAATGTTTCTGCTCCTAAATCTGGCAGAAAAACAAAACCTCTAACCCGTCAAATGCTCAGTGCTTGTTTGCAGTCAACACAGAAGTTTATTTCACTCTTGATGGAAGGTGCCACGGGAGCCCGTCTTGTACGAGGGATTCTGAAGAACTGACGTGATTGATTCCACAACAATCTCAGAAAGCTTGGTTGCACCATGTTTCAATGCCAGTATGAACCTGAAAACACGTCAAGACCGCCTCATTCCGCTTCCCTTCTGACCACTCAGATCCAGACCAGGGCTGCAACCGTGATGATCTGCTTTTATTTCGGTTCCGCTCTCCTCTCTTCTGTTTTTTTCCCAGCTTCACCTTTGGCACTCAGCTGGAACTAATCCTCAGTCACCTGCTGGAGGAGGCAGCCTTTATATTCCACCTGGTTCCAGTCTCGTCTGCCAGACAGTCAAGTTTTCAGACCGACTTTGTTTTCGATCCAGTATTTCAGGTGTCTGAGCTCTTTAGTTGTGTGTTTTTTTTTTTTTTTTACCGTGTGTTGTCCTGACATCCTTTAGTTGACTATTGTTGGACGACTGTGAATTCTTGTGTTCCTGTTCCTGCCTCGACATTTTGGTCTCGGGCTCCACCCGTCACAGAAAACTAGCCATGGTTTTGATAGTCAGCCAAGTCACTGAAGGATTAGTTGACAAGTCGGCACACGACAAGAACAGACTGTCAAACAGCGCGACCTGTCTGGGAAGAGTGTTGTAAATAAATATGAAATAAAAACATGTATGAACAGTTGTCAATGCTTGGATAGTGTTTTTCATGACTGTGAAAGTCGATTGTGAAATGGCTCCACACTGGTATCACGACGGTCACGTGTGCTCAGCCACTTCTCTTCTGACTGTGGCTTGTGCTGAGAGAACGACGGCATCACGAATGAGCCTGTCAGCGACTTATTTAAAGGTCGATTGTAGTCAACTATGTCCACGCTGCTGCTCTAATAATCCAGAGTTTGGTTTCATGATGAGGTCTGACATTTCAGATGGCAAGTCCAAGTCATGACAGCGGGCAACCACATGGTAATCCTGTGCTACCCACTTAAAACACTTCCCACCATTGTCACTGCAAGCCCCGTACCGTACTGCAACAGACAAAGAGTCAAAGGTTGAATTCAAATGTGGAATATTTTTGAAATGCTGAAAGATTTTATCTCAGCATGTTTCTTTAGTTCGAAACATGGGATTATGGAGGAAACAAAATTAGGAATGAACACTCGGTGTGTCTCTTCCTTCATGTGATGCAGAACTCATGACCCCAGAACGGGGGATCACAGCTGAGCATCTTCAACACATTTCAGGTCCGGTTTTCGCAACAGTCTTCTTCTGCAATCCCAACCTGCAGCGTGTGATCCGACCCCCCCACAGGGCCAATGTTTCTGCTCCTAAATCTGGCAGAAAAAGAAAATCTCTAAGCCGTCAAATGCTCAGTGCTTGTTTCCAGTCAACACAAAAGTTTATTTCAGTCTTGATGGAAGGTGCCACGGGAGCCCGTCTTGTACGAGGGATCCTGAAGAACTGACGTGATTGATACCACAACCATCTCAGAAAGTTTGGTTGCACCATGTTTCAATGCCAGTATGAACCTGAAAAGTCAAAAGCTGAGCACCTTCAACACATTTCATGTCAAGTTTTCACAACAGTCTTCTTCTGCAATCCAAACCGGCAGTGTGTGATCCGACCCCCCCACACCCCCACCCACAGGGGACCTCTGTGCGGGCCATGACGCTACACCCAGAGCCTCTAATGGAGGACCAAGATAAGGCGGGATGAGAAACATTACAAGCGGATTAAAGTCCTCAAATTTCAGTGGCTCTTCTTTTGACTGCACTTTTATGATGCCAAGACAAGGAGTTTCATGTGGGTTGCACTTGTTGACGGACATATCTACAGGAGTCATGAAGGCCTTGGAAGTGACCAGAGAAAAGGCTGTTCACCAGCCATAAACTCTCCACGACTCATTTAAAATACATCCTGGATCGCTGCACGCCAACGTTACCCACTGTCTTGACAGAGCCTGACAGATTTTCTCTTCCCAGAGAGAGATTGTCTGTGACTCGGACCAAAGATTAAGCTGGTCACTCACATTGCAAGTCATTTAAATGAGCAATTACCGCCGGGTTTTGCGAGTCACAGGAGACGCAGCTGTCAGGACACGGCCACCTCATTTCATTTGGCTATTTGCTCAATCTAACGCAAGTGATTTGACGTTGTGAGAGGCCTGGATCAAGACCTGTGTTTCCTGAACGTCTCACCGCTTCACCTCATCATCAAGTCACCCTCCCTCAGGACGTAAGCCAATTGATCACGTGCCACAGGACACGACCTGACCACCTGACACCCTGCATACATAAAGAGCTCAAACTTTTGGGAGAATAATGGGAAGGCTTTGAAATCTGAAGTGACTCTGTGACTATGGTTCCATGCACAGCGTAGAATGCAATAGCTGCCAAGTCAGAGGAATGAGTAGTTCCCCTCCGTGACCAGGGGTGGCGCCGTGACCTCTTCAGTGCTTCTGGTGCCTCTGAGCGTAGAGGAAGAGCAGTGGCAGCTGACAGGTAGCAAGGAGCCGTGAATAAAATTGAAAAAAAAAATCTGAAGATTGTGTTGTCTAGTATCACAAGAATGAGAGATGTGGAGGATCTGAAGTACAGAGTTGTGCTTTCGACCGCTGTCGTGAGCCTCGACTAGCTTAGCAACCATGCTAACAGTTGCTAACGTGGAGCTAATGTCGTCTCCTGAAAGCAACAAGTCAGGTCTCCTTGTGAGAACCAAGGATCCAAACCACCTGAGTGAAGGAAGGTGAAGACACATCTGCAGATCATGGTGGTGGCCAGTTCCACCACACAGCTGATATCAGGTGAGTCATGTGACCACCGCAGACATGGGCTCAGACCCAGGAACACACACTGCATCAGGTTCCACACACCACTGCTCCATTGTATAGAAGGTTATTAGACGTCATGAGACCGTGATGAGTCTCAGAGTTTGTTTACTGAAGCTGCGTAGCTGAAGCTGCTGCAGCCGCACATCAGTCCACTCATAGTCCAGCTACTGGCTACATGCTAGCTTAGTCCAGCTACTGGCTGCACGCTAGTTTAGTCCAGGTACTGGCTACATGCTAGCTTAGTCCTGATACTGGCTACATGCTAGCTTAGTCCAGCTACTGGCTACACACTATCTTAGTCCAGCTACTGGCTACATGCTAGCTGAGTCCAGCTACTGGCTGCACGCTAGTTTAGTCCAGGTACTGGCTACATGCTAGCTTAGTCCTGATACTGGCTACATGCTAGCTTAGTCCTGATACTGGCTACATGCTAGCTTAGTCCAGCTACTGGCTACATGCTAGCTGAGTCCAGCTACTGGCTACACACTATCTTAGTCCAGCTACTGGTTACATGCCAGCTGAGTCCAGCTACTGGCTTCATGCTAGCTTAGTCCATCTACTGGCTGCATGCTAGTTTAGTCCAGATACTGGCTACATGCTAGCTTATTAACCACATTATCCAGGTCGTGGAGTCCCACTCAGAGAAATTCCAGTTTCTCTACACTGTTTACATGCAGTATAAAAGTCCAAACTTACCCAAACTAAGGCAATAATTTGATTTTCTGGGCCGTCATGTGACCATACTGGCTGTCACTGACGTAATAGTAGACAAGACTCGGAGGCTCTGTAGAGGTGGGTGGATGAGTGAGTGAAAGAGTGTGGTACACTGATGCATGTTGTATGGGCAAGAAACCATGTGGACGGGAGGATCATCAGAAAGGCCAGGCGGAGTTGCACTGTGCCTTTATGGGTCTGGAGAAAGGACAGGAAGTGTGGTGCCGCATGAGGACATCAGGAGCAACTGAAGTGTTACATCAGAGGACAAGTCATCCCTTTATCCCTGAACTAGTACAGGTTTTCCATTGAAATGTATTTAGACATAGTTTTCTAACCATCTTGCGTTGGACAAAGCAGGAGCGCCCTGTCGGGGCCACGCCCGTTATATACTGGGACGACTCGAGGCAGGCCGACGAACTGCATCCTGTGGGCCACAAATGGCCCGTGTTCCCCAAGTCTGAGACAGACAGGAAGGAGAGTCAGATCAGAATCAGAAATCAAATTTATTGCCAGGGTCAGTGGGGATCCCACCAACTAGGAAAGTGCTTAAATAAAATAAAATAAAATAAAACCAGTCAGTGAGTCAAGATGAGTCAGAGTTAAAAATGTGGTGGGACAGCTTATTCAGAAGTGAATCAGTTTTGATCAGATCCTAATGTGATGAGATGATGTCATCTGACATTTTGTAAAAATAAAATTAATAAAATAAATACAAATAAATATATATGTGTGCGTTAGTACTTTGGAATAACCCTTACGAGTCTTTAATTAACAGAGTCAGGTAAAGGTGAAGTTTATCCATGTGTTTTGGATGGTGAAGTTCAGGGTGAGAGGCAGGGGAAAGGGTGACGTCAGTGACGGTCCTCACTAAGAGAGGAAGACAAGTATGCATGTGTGTGTGTGTGTAGAAGTGACTGCGCAGGTGGAGTTGGTATGAATGTGTAGTGAGCATAGAAGAATTCGATGTTCAATGTGACAAACGAAATCTAAAAAAAACCGCAGTTATTTAATCCACATTTCGTTTTCATCTGAAAAGCAGCCCCTTCTCAAATCAACTTCCGGGTGGTGACATCGGAAATAGTTGCTGTGAAAGAGGCGGATCCCCCTGACAGTTGCCTTTTTTCCCCCCAGTTGATTTTGCAGTTTCTGCTGTTTCCCCTCTCCTCAACGCCCCAGTTCCGATCGAAAGGAGACGCATATTTCTGCAAGCCGTTGTCCGCGCGACAGCTACAACCGCCCCGTGGTCCGTACCGGAAGTTTGAAGCCCTGGTGTCTAACTTGACAGCTCAACAGAGTCCAACTTCCCGGAGTCAATTCAGGTGAAAATGGCAGACAAAGAGCTAATTTGGGCGTTGAAGACTGGCGACTTGGACGAGGTGAAGACCAAACTGACGGTAAGGAAACGGAGCGTGGAGGGCGTCTGCCGCCGTACGCGGTGTTTAAAGAGCAACAGACGGTGAATAGGAAACAGGCTAACAGACAAGCTAACAAGCTGCTCCAGCACCGGCAGCGCTCTGCTGAACGACAGGCTCCCACCGTTTGTGGACACGCGCAGCCTCAGAAGCTCATGCCATAACACTCGTGTTTTCCATTGGAGATAAGAGCGAAGCTTCGGTTCATCACAAGTTAGCTTTGGTTAGGACGTTTTCTCCCCTCAAACACGCCGGTCACATGACACACAGCCTTCATTATTCACCAGGGAGTTCAACTGAAGGGAGAGTGTGTTATGGCCGACGTTGTTGCCTGGGACGCGGAAACACAGTGTGTCGGGTGGCGACAACCTGTTGGTGAGCTAACGCTAGCAGCAGTGATGCGAGAGCGCCTCTGGTGAGCCGGTGACGCGAGCCGTTAACGACACGCTTATGGTGCCCGCTATCACGGCAGCGGTGGCGTCACACGGCCTGGCTTTTGTGAGAAAAGGCTGATTCTTGTGAGGTCCCGCACTGTCGCCTGTGTGGGTGGGCGGGGTCTCTGCAGGTAGGTCGCCACTCACCGTAGAACAAAACACTGGTTCAAGTACAATGGTGGAAATGCTGAGCTGTTTTTACTTGTTTCCAGTGAGGTGAAACACTACGGGTTTGCTTTCAGTGTTAGCAGCGGGTGGCTGCAAAACCAAGTTGTTGTTCACGCCCAGTGAAATCGAAATAATCTATCTGTTATGTGCTGTCATAGTTGCGTTACTTTAGCTTGTCCTCAGGAGGATTACAATAAAGAAATACATAAAAATAAATACATTAGTGATGCTCCAAATGTAAATTCATGACCCAAACAGGAAACCAGAACCACAATGTCAATGGTTGTCTTTGGCTCTGTGCTTAACACGCAAAATTCAACCCATTGCAGTATTCAAATACAAAATCAATTATAGGGCTGGGACGATGATTTCCTTTTTCCCCCCATAGTTGGATGCCAATTCGCTTTATGTCACTATTTATATATATATATATATATGTATGTATATATATACATATATATATATATATATATATATATATATATATATATACACAACCATTCAAAAGTTTAGGGTCACCCAGACAATTTTGTGTTTTCCATGAAAAGTCACACTTTTCTTTACCACAATGAGTTGCAAAATAAATAGAAAATATTGCAAAAACATTGACCAGGTTAGAAATAATGATTTGTATTTGAAATAATATTTTTTTTCCTTCAAACTTTACTTCCGTCAGAGACTCAATTACAGCATTGCAGACCGTTTGCATTCTAGGTGTTTATTTGTTGAGGTCATCTGGAGACATGTTATCTATCATTGAAAAAAAATCTTCATTGAAATAAACAAAAAGTGCTTTTCTTTCAAAAATAAGGACATTTCTAAGTGACCCCAAACTTTTGAACGGTAGTGTAAATATATATACACTACCGTTAAATATATATATATTTATGAAATACATTGAAAAATAAAAGTCCGGACACCTCAGATTAAAAAGCGATGAGTTAGTTTTGTAAATGTAAATGTAAATTTAATGTGTGGTTTTGTCCTGTGATCAGTGTCAGACATCCCGTCCCGTCTCCACAGCGTTTCCATGCTGCGACTCGCTCGATGTGGATAACAGCAAGATTAAGCCAGTAAACAATATGGCGACTGTGATGGCTAAGCTACTGCTGCAGAAAGGTTGAGAATTGGTCATTTGTCGGAAACCCCCTTTTCATACAAACCAGTGTGATGACACGACCAGGAGGGCGTTATACACGCACAATGGTCAGAAATTAAGGGCGTCCTTCTGAGAAAAAACGGTCGTCCATTTGTTCATGTTTTGCCGTTCCCAAGTATTCATGGTAAAAGCGGCGCATTTCAGCTCATTTCATATGTCTGATATGATGAGGCTCAATTTTCAACCTCAACCACTGTGATTGGTTGGCTGGGCTGCAAAGCATCATGGGAACTGTTCAGGTTCAAGTCACAGTTGAGAGTGATGGCGTCTCACAAGCTGAGCGCTACATTAACTTAAAGTTGAGCTTGCTAGTTATTTTGAAAACGGTGAAACAGGCATCTCCGGTCTCGCACATTCGCTGCATGCCTCTGAAATCTACTGGTAGATCACGATCGCAACTGTCCATTATTCGCAAGAAAATATGACAAAAAAGGTTAAGTTAGTTAAACAAATAACTTAAAAAAATTAAATAAGTTAGCGATTGTACAAACTTGAAGCAGCCAGCAGTTGCTTGTTTTTTTTTTTTTTTCTTTTTCTTTCCTTGTCAAAAGAGTGGTTCTGTGTGATGTAACTGATCAACAGTCATTCATTTCTCATAAGTGACATGCCACAACAGCTCTGTTCCTTTGTGTACATAAAGGAAAAACCAAAATGGAAGAGACTTGCCCATACATTGAAATGCCAAAATAAACAGGCCAAAAATAATTGTATATTGCTACAAAGAAAGCTGTTTTATTTCTTTTTTTTTCTCGAAATGTTACGTCTGTGTTGTTTGTTATTAACTGTACTATACTGTAGTTAACTGTCCTTTTCTTGAGCACTAGTCCAGAAGTTGTATTGAAAGATGCCAAGTGCTAATATGCTGTGGTTCTTTTTGCTAGGCTGAAGATATCAATCGCACCCTGGAGGGTGGGAGGAAGCCCCTTCATTATGCTGCTGATTTTGGCCACAATGATATTATTGACTTCCTTATTTCAATGGGGGCTGACATCGACGTAAGTTTCTCCACATCACATTCTCTACTGTCTCCATACCCCCTATAATGATCATGGAGTGGTCGGACAATGGGCCCTAGATTCTCTCTCTCAAAGCGGCTGCATCACCAGCTAGTCGCCATCAATGCCCAATTTTCTGCAGTCGCCTGCCTCGCCTCCTTCAATTGCCTTTCGTGATATTGTGATTTGTTCACATTTTCTCCAAGAGCACTTAACGCTCTGAGTATTGGCATCTTTGATCTGGATTGAGCGCAGTGGTTTGCTGTTCTTGTCAAGCGTGAGCGTTCAGTGGTAAGTAATGGGAGTGGATGAGAGTGCACCGTAACTAAAGCTGTGTGACGCCTTTCCGAAAAACAAGGTGTTTTTAACAGCAGCTGCTAACTCATCGCCTGATGTCGACAAAGCTCAGCTGGATTGACGCACAGCTTGACACTGACTCTGAATCTCAGTAACCACTGATGCCATTATTGAGAGTGTCTTGTATTTAGGCAAAATAGTTTTTGGGGAACAACCCATAATCTGTTTGACACAAAGTCTTGCCTTTATTTATGGACATTGCTCTCTTGACATGAGTTTATAGCTGCAGCTAAACAATTTGTTACTGACAAACAGAAGTGCCTACTATAAAATGCCTCAGAACAAACATGGTGTGTGACAGATTTTAGTCAGAGTGGGACACTCCTGCGTGTAATGGAAACCTATTTTCTCTCTGCGCTTCCCTTCCAGGTTCCAGACAAGCACGGATTTACCCCACTGATCACTGCTTGCTTCGAGGGTCACGTCGCCAGTGTCAAGGCCCTGCTAGAAAAGGTTGGACTCGTCGAAAACATGGCATTGTTAACTCCTTAATAGGTCTGGAGGATTATGGAGAAAATGGCAATCCAGATTACCGTAATTTCCGGACGATAGAGTGCACCGGAATATTAGCCACACCCACTGAATTTAAGAATTGAGTGTGAGGAAATAGCGGAAACAAGCTGCGCAATACTGAGCGTCTTGTTTCATCCACACTGCTCTCACAATAGACAAGGTGCAGCCCCCCAGCCAGGATCAAGTTCGTGGCCAAAACCGGACTCGCTTGTGTTCACATCGGTCTTTTGAGCCGAACGCATTTTGTCTCGACACAGCTTCTCACATCTTTTATTCACATTAAACCCCTCAAAATGCGCTGTTTGCACGTGCGTACCTAAAGATCCGACACTACTGTCAGTCTCAGCGGCTTCTTCTTGATTCCAGACCTCCAGGAGATCGACTCTGTTGCTGGAGGTGCGGACACGCGGGTGAAAACAGCGCATTTTTAGTGCCTTATGGGTAAATTAAAAGGCTTGGATTTTATCGATTTCATCGCCTCTGATTTTATCTCAGTTTAGCATGTAAAAAAACATATATTCGCCGTGCTGCTGTATAAGCTGCAGAGCCGCAGGGCTCAGACTTCGTGAAAAAAGTAGCGGCTTATAGTCTGTAAATTACGGTATTTTGATTCTCATCATAGTCATCATGAGTCAAACCATTATTCAACGATTAAAGATTTAGCTGTTGATGAACTTTCAAACTTTATTGCACAATGAACTACAACAGTGCATAATATATAAATAACAATTTAGCCTTCATCATGTAGGTTAAAGGTTTCTCTCCAGAAACACCAGTCTGTACGGCATGGGTTTAGAGAGCAGTGGAGACAGGAAACAATGTTTCAAGCTGAGCTTCTAAGGTTCTGATGTTGTAAGCTGTGATTTCACATTCCAAGCTTTTTTTTTTTTCATGAGATCATGATCGAAGAGGTCACTCTTGATTATAAACGTCCATATTTGCATATTTCCTGCGTCTCTGCAACATGATTTATGACAAGGAGCGCTTCATTTGATCACACCGTCTCAGGTTGAACGATTGTTGCTGTGCATTTATCCACTTCCAAATAAGCATTGGTTTTCGAAACATCTCCGACAAGCAGCTATCACTGCGGTTGTGACTCAGAAGGCTGTATGAGCGTCTGCTCCTCGGACGTTCTGGTGCTGAAAACCAAGCCGCTGTTGTACAGACGGACATTTCCAAAAACTGTAACTCTGTTACCGTTTATTCAGACTGTAAGTTCTAACCTTGTAGCCCTGCCTCATGCGAAAAATCTGACTCCTCTGAAAGCAAAAAATGAGCACTTCCATTCATGTATGCACGTCTGGGAGTTTTTTGTTTCTTTTTTCTGCTTAAACTGCTTGTGTTCGTTCTAGCAGTGGTCTGTGCTGATGAGGTAAATTGTGAACAATGGCCTGCTGTCCTGGAATGTTCATTTGGCATCGCACAGTGCTGCTGTTGTTCATTTGTTTTGTGCCCATTTCAAGAGCTTCCATTCATGCCTTGACCTCATCTAGATCTCTGTTCGCTTTAGCGTCAGTACTTGGAGTCATCTTTTTTTGTCCTATGTTGTCACAACACAATGCTATTTGCCTCACTTGTCTTGCCCCATTCCTGTTTTTCCTGTAAGGTTTCTAAGCCTAAAAGAATGCAACATGATGACGTGAACAGGAAAAGAATGAGCTGTTGTAGTCATTGTTGATTTGCTGTGTAGTTTTAAGGGGATTTTTTTGTGTGGTTATCGGCTTAAAAAGTGTGAGGAAATTCTTGCTTTCTGGCAGTTGTCTTGTGTTGAAGCTCAGTTGTGACATAGTGGCTGGCCCATGTCAAACTGACCCCTGTGCTTTCAGGAATTTCTTTCTTTTTAACTGTGAATTATGGAGGGTTGTGGACGACAATCTCGTCAGCTGTAATAATCATTGTAGAAGAATTATTACAGTGAAGTGAGTGAAAGTGTATTTCCGAAGTCGTTCTGGAATAGAATCAATTTGGCTTCACCGAATTAATTAACACCGGTGAGTAGGGCAATTGCCGGCGTAGGCAGCCAGCCACGTCTAATCTTTGGAAGCACCATATAGGTAGCTGTTAGTCACTCGAGCTGCATGCTGCTTTGTATGGACCTTCAGGTGGAAATTGTGTCGTATTTGCCATGGTCTGTTCTCATTGCACACAGCTTTTCGACCAGCATGCCAATAGTCTGGGGAGTAATCTACCAGCAGATGGCTGGCAGCTGGCAACTGCCGTAAGCTAGCTGCTGTTCGCTCTGAGTTGCTGGAGAGTCTTTTACAGGTTGACAAAGTTTCAGCGATATTACAGCTCTTTTACTATCTTTCGATTCCGATTCTTGGGGCCACGATTCCATTCAGAATCGATTTTAAAATAATCATGATCTACTCTCACCTGCTTTGCTAGGCAGAATGTCAAATGGAGACATTACATGTACACATCTATTACGTTTTCAGCATGTATCCAAGCTTTGATGTTATTGTTGGGTGAACGCAATATTACATACTGCTTATGTCAGAAACAATGCCTCTTAATTTAAACAAAAGTTGTTCAGTTAAACATGTTGCCTTTTATATCTTTACTGGGGACCGTATTTTAGTGGAAAAACCATCTGGACACATTTCCTGGACGCTGTTGACGCAACATTTGATATGTGTATATATTGAAATTATTGTGCAAACTGTCAGTTTCTAGTGTGATAAAAACATTTACACAACTTCTCTCCCCAAAAATGGTGTCTTTTCATTCACATGATAGACTTCAGAAAGGTGTTGACCAAGTCAGAATTTGTTGATGGTCCCTAACTGCCGACAGGTTTTAGCAGTAGAGCTGCCTCCAAGATATGTTGGCCTTGACCAGTGAACCCTACTCTGGCACGCAACAGAGGACGACACTGCCGGTACTGTCAAAAGTCCTGTATCCAACGGTCGTCTGCCGAGTGCTGCTGGAAACGTATTTCCTGTTAAGGTATTTCAAAGCATTAATGTG
Source organism: Synchiropus splendidus (assembly GCF_027744825.2). Lineage (NCBI taxonomy): Eukaryota > Metazoa > Chordata > Actinopteri > Syngnathiformes > Callionymidae > Synchiropus > Synchiropus splendidus. Next base: position 2,957,961 of record NC_071337.1, read on the forward strand.
CACCAGTTAATAAGGTGTTTCAATTGGTTCCTGAAGGATATGCCATTCCCAGTGCAATGCTTAATGCCTTCCTAACAGTGGCAAATGAACATGATGGAGAAGTCGTGGGGTCAAGGTCTACATTGGAAACCTGCCGTTATTGAGTCTGGAACATTATGAATCATCTAGGAGAGTCTCAAATATCTCCCTGCATGGGATAAACCAAATCTCAAACCTTGAATCTGTTACTTCCTGAAAGCCACTCAGCGGACAGTATTTTTAGAGCCACCACATTTCTGTGGATAAATGGATCCTGCTGCGAGTGCTGAATCGGAACTATTGGACTGTCAGACATTCTTGTTTTGCCGGAGAAAAGGCCCTGGCCTTCTGTTGCATTATGGGAGCCGACCCTTGCTCCCAAATGCTTGCTGTGCTGTTGTTGGGAATTTATATTGAAAGCCATTTTTAAGTCCAATAGGTGACCCAGTCATCAGATGCTGTGCTTAGAGTGCTGACTCCAGCCTGAGGAGACTGGCCAGTTAATTTCCTGTCAACAGAGAAAGGGCAAATGCACAAATATGAACACAATCTTTCCAGAGTGATGGTGTGCATAAGCACTGGAAATGAAAACAATCGTTTCAGAAAGTCAGCTCTTCGGCAGTGGTTCGGTTGATGATGGCTTTGCAATATTCAAGGTTTCCTACGACATCTGCCCTCACTGAGTCGACCTTTGCTCAAGAAAATGGTCACCACTGTACAACTGTGACACCAGCTCTTGCTTTTATTGACAGTATTCACAGATTATCCTCTTGTTCTCTAAATATGTGAACTGTTTCAAGGCTGCCCTCAGGTCGCACTGCAACAGCTGCCTTAAGTTTCCTGAATGATCTGCAAGTTTAAACGCCATAAATATTTAATTCCATTAAAGTGCTATTTCTTTTGATCACTGTGCCTCTGACTGACTGGTTGACTGAGCAGTTTGTGGTGCACATGAGCATAAAACGGCAAACATTGTAAGCATTGATGTTTTTGTTAAATCACAATGTGATAGAACAGCTGAAGAGTTGCTGACAGTCTGCAGCCACAATCAAATAATTTTGATTTTTTTCAACATCGGATATGTATTATGTTTATATTATGGCTACACAACAATAAAATACCTTATAATAAAATACTTATTCATGAATGACACAGTGGAATCCTTTTTCTCTAGCTTTATGTCGCAACACAAATAGAAAAAAACGCTACTGAAAACATATGATATCATCAAGTATTGACCCTCATGTTCAAACGATCAGGAAGCGGGTGCACATAAGTGATAATCATTCTCACAATCTTATTTGCTGGACTCTGAAGCTTGTGCCGAATCATGTGATGGTGGTGTTTGAGAAATGTATCCACTCCATGTCTGTGATGATTTGCTGAAAAATAGGAGAAACAATAACTACTCAGCATTTTTGAGACTGAATGACATGCAGTATCTGACGCATTTGTGAACCCTTAGGTTCTTGGATGAGTTCTATGGGAACGTAGTTATGTTCTCGACCCATTTCATATCATTGTAGTAGGCGTCAGCAAGAGAGAGCCCCACCATTTATGAGAACACAGTTCTAAACCATGTAGCCCTGTAGCTATTCCAGAAGTTATTGCTACTTTGGTTACAACAGTGGCAAGTTTCGTTCTCCACCCAGTCTTCATCTCTGGGGGAGCGATTTTGAAGTGCGTTCTACGTCAAAATTAGAAGAATGCTTCCTGTGTAAGCAGCAAGCATCTGCTTCCTCACGGCGGAGACCTACTAACTTCTCAGACAAGTCAAAACAGCATGGTGTTGTCTTGACTGAACTGACAACAGTTTGGCTAACGTTATCATGTTCTCACGTTCAACTTGTTGACTCTAGAACACAGACTCTGTCCACTACTCATTGACATTAAGAGTGAACGGGTGACCCCATCGTAATATAGTAGCCACACATCCTACAGTGTTAAACAGAGGACTAGCGTCATGCTATGCAGTGATATCAACAGTTTCGCTTTGTTTTAGCTCCCTGGCTCCAGCCTGGATGCCTGCAATGGAGCTGCTGCAGGATCGAAGACAGCGATGATCAGGCGAGCATTGTTGAACATCCAGGCGTAGCTGCTCCCATATTTGTGACAGTTTCTGATATTACACGCTTTTCTACGTTTGTGCTGACCTTTGCCATCATTCCTCGGCTGTTGCAGGGGTGACGTCGGCATGTTGAGTGACAGTAAAAGCAGAGTGCCACAATTTAACGTGAAATTACCGATCACTCGAGGCAGAAAAAACGTACTCTAACTGTTCAAGTAATTGTTTCAGCAGCTCCAGCAGGAATATTTGTCAATTGGTCGGAAGCTAAAGCTGTCTTTGGTGCCATAAACGGATAGATCAGCGGCGCTGCTGTAGCTCAAGCATCCAGACGGGCGTCTGAAATGACTCGGTGGTGCAGGAATATAACTGGTTCCCAGCTGCATTGTCTCTCACTGAAAGTCAAGCCGTATTTCTTCCTGTGGATGCTGTCGTGCACTGCAGGGACCAGAAGAGAATCCTTATTATCAGACTAGATAAGTGGAAAGGTAATGTTTCACACAGAAATACTATTTCCATTGTCGGCGGATGTGTTGTTTGTCCCTGAAAAGCAGAATCTCAGTGGAGAAAGGGCAAAGGTCAAGGTGTCGTGGAGTTTTCTTGCAACCTAAATGAGGCATATATGGCGGTGTTCTACTGCAACCACTAATGACTTCCCAGGAGTTGGAACCCTGGTAAGAGAGTTTACAGGTTTCTGTCACATTACAACTGCCGAATCATTGCGCTTCCACCGATGTCGCTCAGTGATGAAGTGTTCTGCTCTTAATACATGCATGTGAACGACATGTCATTTTCCTTATCAGGAAAGATTGTGTCGACAGACTGGCGTGTGTGTTGACCAGAGGGGTTTGGATGGGTTTTCTTTAAGGTCGGGAGACTCCAGCAGAAGAAGCCAATTAAAGTGAAGAAATGTTTCTGGCTGGCACCAAACTGAGTCAGGGAAAAACTCACTTGGGTCTTTCTCACAGCGCTCGTCGTACGGCACTTTGCTCAGGGTGTGTACTTGGACTGCTTCAGTCCACATGCGCCACCAAAACCAAATTGGTTTCATCTCCTTTTCTAGACTTCAATGCATGTTGCAGGTAATCTGGCAGGTCATTTTGAGAAGCGTGTGCTGAGGTAGGCTCTCATGACTTGGGTGCTGACAGCCTCGCAGTCAGCCATTCAGAACCTTTGTGTCTTCGCTTGGACTGAAGAGAGACAGGGACCGGGACACACAGTAATGACAAGGATGCTCATGGAGGCGCTAGCAGTTTTTAGTTGTTGTTGATTGTAATTATAGAGTCATGACACCTCTGTCACAATGGGGGGGGGGCGCTGAATCACAAGTCTTTCCACTTCAACAGTGCAGTAATTGTACACGTGATTTACTACTTCTGTAAAGTGCTGGAAAAGTGCTTGTCTTGTGCTTAGTCCAGCCAACAACTGGATTATCCAGGTATCGGTGTCTGACGTGTCTTTCCAACTTGCACTTTAAACTCGGGTCTTAGCCGAACTGAGGCAATAATTTGGTTTTCTGGGCCGTTGCATGTCTGTGGTCGCTGTGAAGAACGTTCTCTGGTTTATGTTTTGAATGCCTCACTTCTCCACGCAACAATACTCTCTCTGCTTTGCCGTTGTAAGCCTTTTCTAAGAGGCTAAAGCTGGCAGCTGAACAAAGAGACAACTCAAGACTGCCTGCCCGAATATTGGTGTTTTTCCATTAAAGTCAGTCATCACTCTTCACTGAGCCCAGTTTCATATTGAATATGGTCTTGTGCCAGATGACTCTATTTTTCTACGAATTCTCATTTTGACCACTTCAAAGGAATTGTTTTGTTTCTGGACAGAAAAAGGCATGTGGGATGGATGAAGGAATTGAGGTCTGCGACTGTAGTTTTTTCTTTTTATCTGGTTACAAATAACATCTTTTAAAGCACTGAGCCACATTAAAAAGGCGTCCTGGTTTGTAAAACCTTTTCCTAGCCACATGAACTCGTTCGGTGTGTAACGTTTCAATACCATGTAGAATTCTGGAATGATCTGAAGTTAAAAGCAATTGTAGTGTTTTTAGATGCATTTACTTGCATTCATGTGCGTCTTGTTCATCATTGTAGCATCGTAAACGTCTTGCCATCGGTATTAGTTTCTCCTCTGGCTCGTCCGTGTCATGCTGAATTCTTCGTGAACCTCCATCAGGCAACGTGGGTTTCACATTAGGGCTGTCACGATATCAGATTTTCCATCCATGATTATCGGGCAACTAAATGTCACGATATCGGTGCAATACCGATAACAATGGTACAGTCATTCATCATCTTCTTTGACTGTGTTGATACTCTGTTTTTTCTAGAGGGGACACTGAACTCCAATGCTATCGTAACTAAACTTTAAAAAATAAATTACGACCAGACTTGGATAGTTACTTTCCCTGCTCATGCAACTCATTCCCTTTGCTTTCTTCAGGGTGATGAGTGCGAAGGTGTATGAACACGCATTTGTAGAAACTGGCCTGCTGCAGGCCACCAGTCTCGATTACCATTGACTTATTTTACAACTTGGTTCACGCTAACCCATGGCCCACTGACCTGAGCTCAGTAAAAGCACGTGTGAAAGTACGTAACTTGATCACGGAATCGAGGGATTGATCGATCAAAGCTGAATCTACTCTGTGTAGAAGAGGGATGTGTGTTGAGGCAAAATTGCACGGACAAACCTAAATGTGGCAATACAGCTTGGTGTCGCTCGACTGTCTATTAAAACAGAGCGGCAGGTGCTAGCGTTATCTGCAGTGTAGTGCCGACGCTGCCATTGTTCTCAGCGTCAGGACCTCCCGGAAGGAGACGCTCGTCCAGCGTTTCAAGTCATATGAGGCTGGAGATGTTCCGAAAACCAACCACGGTTTGGAGATAAGTGCAGTGCATAAGATCAACCTGAGGCAGAGGTGGATAAATCACAGACAGACTGCAGAAGGAGTGTTCAAGTATAGGAGTTTCATAATCGGAGGCGTGACGTCCTCTCCAAAGGTTCTCAGGGAAAAGGGCCTAACAATGCTTGAAGTGTGAACCACATCTGACCAAGTCGGACCCACCTGATGATAATCCACTTGAGTAAGCTCTGCTGCTCTGTGAATGAGAGAGGTCCAAACCTCTTTCTGAAGACACACCGTGCCCATCATTTGCTTCCCTGACTGGCTCACAGACGTTTTGGAGGCTGTGGCGTGAATAAATGAGGTGGTAGGTCGTCTGAGGGATGCACAGCTGCTTTCTGTCATCCAAGCACGTGCATTCACCGATCGAAGCTCCGGAACGAAACCTTGAAGGAGAAGGTTGGGATTGAGGCTCAGGACGGCAGGCGCCACAAAGGTGGCCTGCTTCAGTTGGCGAGCATACGTGGAGTCTTAACACTGCGATATTCATGGTTTATTTTTAACAACACCATTATCGTCATTACCAGGTGTAGTCCACCATTGTCTCTTCACCTGTTGAATGAGCAGATTTCATATTCATATTTTGCCCTTCCTCAGGGAGCTGACAAAAACCAAACAACACCAGACGGCTTGACTGCCTTTGAAGCTGCTGAGAGCGAGGCCATAAAGGCTCTGCTGAAGTGAGGGGTGGCGCTGCAGCAGCGGGCAGAACAAGCCTGTGGGTGGCGGGGCCAGATGGAGGCGGCGCTCCCTTCGACGGTAGATGGACACGTCCCTTTCCCTGATCAACTTCTATCTTCACACTGCTTTTGTCTGTTGGCTGGAGAATTTTGTTTTAACAGTCAGGATTGTTCCTTAACCCTCCCCCCACCCCGTCCTCTCAGACTCCAATTTGACCAAAGTCTAGCACTTAACTCCATTTCCAAGGGTGTTTGATCAACGCTTACGTACTATTTACAAGTCAAATCTCAACTCCTGAGGTCAGAAGTAAACGATGGCGCTGTGCTTCACTCGATACACTGATGGTGGTCGTCCTCGCTCTCTGCTCTTTTGTATTTTATATGAATAGACACAACTGGTGTCAAACAAATTCATCCGAGGTCAAAGCTCCCCTTTTCTACTTGGTCCTGAAACACATATCAACGATGGTCTTGGAAATGCCCCAATACTACAAGGGTGGATCACTGGCCGAGCTGGCTGAGAGCAGTTGACTTAAAATACTTTACTTGCACCTGACTGGAGGTAATGTGCGATCACAGTAAAACAATATATATATATATCATGACAAAATCAACAAGGAGATTGACACTTGATTTTGCGGTTTATTTTTTCCTGAAAAAGAAAATGGGCATTCAGACTTCAGAATTTTGACGAAATACTGTTGGAACTTGAGTTGCTTTCGGTAGAGAAGCCCACCTGATGTTGTGCATGTCAAAAGCTTCCGCTCTAACGCTGTCCTCCCAGTTACTTTACAACGGATTACAACAATGTCATGGACATTACAACGCTCTCGCTGACTAATTGTGACAAAAAGTCTGTAAAAACATAAATAAAAAGGATCTTTAAAAAACGGTTTACTGTGGTCCGCTGTTTTGTTGAAAGCCGGATTCTTTGGTGCGGTGTGTCTCTGTGTGTGTGCTTGTGTGTTTCAGCACATCTGTCCTAGTGAGGTCCGAGGGAAACATCCCACGAGCTGGACTGCACAAGGTGAAGCCTCAACTTGAATGTTTGAGTAAAACTTCCTAATAACTGGGTTCTAACTTTGTCTATCATTATTTCCCAGGCAGCAGTAAAGCAGGTGAAGCAAATGACTCGAATGAATAACGGATGATCACAGTTATCTGCCAAGTATGGCCCCCTCAAGGCCGAGCCGGGGAAGTCGTGACGTGCGCAACACAAGGTCTTGTTCACATCCCAGTAGATGACTCAAAGCCCTCTGATTTGACTTGTATCTTTTGTGAAATCTGGAAAGTGGAGAAGTAGAAGTGTCTTGGCGTCTTGATCCACTGTGGGGGGGTAAGGGAGTTGGAGATTGGTAGGCGAATTGGCGCAGCAGGGGGCGGTAATGCAGTTACTCAACCGCACTGTTGTGTGTAAGAGAGAGCTGAGCCAAAAGGCAAAGCTCTCTGTTTACTGATCGAGCTTCACCCCTGACCCTCACCTATGAAAGAACTAGATCCCGGATCCAAGAGGCAGGTGGCAGGTGTCTCCCTTAGAGATAGGGTGAGGTGTCACTCAGGAGAGACTCGGAGTAGAGCTGCTGCTTCTCCACGATGAGAGGAGTCAGTTGAGGTGGCACCTCATGAGGACGACCACTGGACGCCTCCCTTTGGAGGTGTTTCAGGCAGGGCCAGCTGGGAGGAGACCGAGGGGTGAGACCTCTTCACTGGCCCGGGAGCGTCTCTGCATCCCCCAGTCAGAGCTGGTGGATGTCGCTTGAGAGAAGGGCGTTTGGTGTGACCTTCTGAAGCTGCTGCCCCTGCGACCCAGTAACGGATCGGCGGAAGAGGATTGCTGGATGGATGGAAATCTGGGAAGTTGCGACTCAAAAATCAAATGTGTCCTTCAAGCAGCAGCCCTTTTAAATGATACCCAGCGCATCACGTTTATTGGAAGCAAGTGGATTCAAGCCAGAAATTCATTCTCCCAACTGCCAACGTGCGTCAGTTTCCGGATCACACAAAGATCAGGGATAAAGGCAGGGAGGCACAAAGACTTGTGACCCTCCAGTGATGGACTGGTGACGCTTCATGAGCCTTGTTTTGAGAACAAGACTCACGAAGCTTCATCATAAAGGTGCGTAATTGGCGACGTGTGGGTCATAAAAGTGACTCGGAAACGTAGCACCAACCCTCCCCACGGAACATCGACAGGTCCCACACATCACGCCCCGCTCACTCCGCTGCGTCTGACTTTTAGCTCGGTCTATTAAGAAACTTTTATGTGAGGGTAATAAAGTGTGGCGCGGCCGCATAAAGGAGATTTTACACACACGTGGTAATAAGAACAGATAATTACGGCCTGGCTTTCCTCCGCTCGCTATGTAAATGTGACATATGACCGGAACAGATTACAAGTTCTTGCAGCTGAAATCAATCACCGAGCCGCCAGTCTGTAATCTCCCGCGGAGCTGCGGAAGACTTGTGATTGGAAAAGCTGAGCTCGGCGTTATCGCCCATGGATTGAGTGCCCCCAGTTGGTTTGCTCAGATTGATCTGGGTGTTAGTCAAATATTGGGAACAAAAACGAACTGCGCGTGACTTCTGCACACAGTTAGATCTGCATGGCAAATGAACTTCCTCAGCGCCGTCACGGCGTGGACGCACGTGAGCATCCGTGTTCGGAGGCAGCTGGCCACAGACTGGAAGCGTTACTGAAATAAATACACAGGTGTTTAGTCTGTATGACAGCGTGAGATACAGTCGTATGCAGAGCTGTTCCCATTTGTAAACGGTATACATCGTAATTTCTGGACTAGAGAGCGCACCGGAATATTAGCCGCACCCACTAAATTTAAGAAGGAATATAGCGCAATACTGAGCGTCTTGATTTATCCACACTGCTCTCACAATAGACAAGGTGCAGCTCTCCAGCCAGGATCAAGTCAGCAGCCAAAACCGGACTCGCTTGTGTTCACGTCGCACTTTTGAGCCGAACGCACTTTGTCTCCAGACAGCTTCTCACATCTTTTATTCACATTAAAACCCTCAAAATGTGCTGTTTTCGCCCGTGTGCCCAAAGTTCCGACACCACTGCCGGTCTCAGCTGCTGCTTCTGGATTCCAGACCTCCAGGAGATCGACTCTGTTGATGGAGCTGTGGACACACAGGCGGAAACAGTGCATTTTGAGGGTCAATAAAAAGCCTCTGACTTCATCGTCTCTGATTTCAGCCAGTAAAAATCTATATATTAGTCGCACTGAACAGCAGAACTCAGACCGCGAGAAAAAAGTAGCGGCTTATAGTCCGGAAATTACGGTGGACATAATATCCGAACAGTAAACACCCGTCGAGTGAAGCGTGTAGCATGTGGAGCCTTTGTTTCTTGTCATGTTGATGATTGTTGCTTACAGATAATGAAAACCTAAAATCCAGTGTCTTCTAGAATGACGCTGAAGACCGATCAAAAACGGATGTTTTCACCGCAGACGATGGTGGAATGGAAGCCCAGCTTGCTTCGACAGCTGCCTCCAGGTCAACAGAGTCTGGTGTCTCTTCCTCTTGACCACAGCCCATAGATTCTCTGTGGGGCCCCGGTAAGGTGAGGTTGAGGGCTGCGTCGGCTGTGGACCTCAGAAAACTGGGCCTCGACTGCAGGCGGCTCTGAGCAATGTGGCTTCTGTGCCTCTCCACTTGTCCAGACCTTGACACCCAACACAAATGCAGATTTTCGTTCATCTGGAGAGAGGACTTGGGGCCGCTGAGCGAGTCTCCACACTTCACTCATTCCTGCTTTGCTTGGTGTCAGCTTTCACAGGTAGCAGAGGTGCAGACCGTGGCAGGGCAGGTGAGGACATGCGGCCATGTTTTCAGTGCTCTGTCACAGTCAGTACAGTCACATGACGCCCTAAGAACTGAATTATTGCATGAGTCCGACAAAAATCTGGCTTTTAAAATGCATGTAAACAGCTCAGCAGACTAATGGAGAGAAACTGGAATTTCTCTTGAGTCGGATCCACAACCTGGATAATGCTGTTAATAGCTGGACTAAGCTAGCGCGTAGCCAGTAGCTGGACTAAGCTAGCATGTAGCCAGTAGCTGGGCTAAGCTAGCGTGTAGCCAGTAGCTGGGCTAAGCTAGCGTGTAGCCAGTAGCTGGACTAAGCTAGCGTGTAGCCAGTAGCTGGGCTAAGCTAGCATGTAGCCAGTAGCTGGACTAAGCTACCATGTAGCCAGTAGCTGGAGGAAGCTACAATGTAGCCAGTAGCTGGAGGAAGCTACAATGTAGTCAGTAGCTGCACTAAGCTAGCATGTAGCCCGTAGCTGGACTAAGCTAGCATGTAGCCAGTAGATGGACTAAGCTAGCATGTAGCCAGTAGCTGGACTAAGCTAGCATGAAGCCAGTAGCTGGACTAAGCTAGCATGTAGCCAGTAGCTGGACTAAGCTAGCATGAAGCCAGTAGCTGGACTAAGCTAGCATGTAGCCAGTAGCTGGACTAAGCTAGCATGAAGCCAGTAGCTGGACTAAGCTAGCATGTAGCCAGTAGCAGGACTAGGCTAGCATGAAGCCAGTAGCTGGACTCAGCTAGCATGTTGAGGATGGTAACAGCTCCATGACGGTGAGGGCGTTGAACCATGTGTGGCTGACTCTGGAGCTCTGCAGTGAAACTAGTGCATCAGTCAGCACCATCACTGTCTCCACAGCTCAATAGAACAGTGTGAAGCGGCTCCTTGCTACCTGTCAGCTGCCACTGCTCTTCCTCTACGCTCAGAGGAACCAGAAGCACTGAAGAGCTCACGGCGCCACCCCTGGTCACGGAGGGGAACTACTCAGTAATTCCACTTCTATAAACTGGGAGAACGTGATGCAATGGGAGTCGAGGGCTTCACCGAGCTGTTGCCTCAGTCGGGCCGCGCTCTAGTAAAATGTGAATCAAGTCGAGGCAGAAGAGTGAGAGTGAGTTCAGTCTGTGCCCTTAAGTAAAATGAGGTGGGAGGCTGGAGGGCCTCAGGGTCGACACGTGAGGTCTTCAGTATCCAGAGCTCCCTGCTGCAGTGTAGGTGAGAAGACTCGCTTCACCAGTTGATCATATTGAATGACAGTTTGCTGAATGCTCCGGACCAATCGGAACCAGTTGAAGGTGAATCCACACTTAGTCCATCAGTTTCACCCTCAGCACTGCTGCGTGCTGCGTCCGGGCCGGTGCTCATGTGCTCAGTGATGCTTTTGTGAATCAAATGACTGAAGCCTGGGACTGTCCCGAGGCTGTTGAAGAGGCCAGACCTGGTCCCGAACACCAGCCCCATCATTTCATCGGATGCTGGTCTGTTGCTCTCCTTCAGTACGTCTGAGTGTGACTCCTCCCATGGAGCCGTCGGAGACTAAGCCTCCTGCCGATCATCCGTGTCTGGCAGGTGTGCACTCTCTTGACAGCTCAACTGTTCTGGCCTCAGTGGGCAGCTCACACTGTCTCCCTCTAGAGGTCAGGTCGCTCTCTCTCGGCAAAGAGGAAGTAGACACCAGCGCGGGACGCAGCATGTCCGGAGGCAGCGGCTCAGTTGCATCGTCTGACAGCCGCTGGAGTGTGGCCTGATGCTGCCCTCTCAAACAGAGAGGACCCTGGAGTTTCCCTCACAGGTAAACACACTCTGTGTTTTTAGTCATTTCATCCTGTCTTCTCTCCTGAAACGTGTCTGTTGCTGTTCCTCAGGAGTCCTGGGCTGGGACTAGGTCTGGCACGAACAGGTGATGGACGTATTTGGGGTGAAAATCCTGGTGAGAAAAACAAATGAAACACACTACAAAAAATGTCATCTGAAAACAAGACAAAGACACTCACTCTGAGCAAACATGAACTGGACACTAGTGAAACGATCTGTCCATGCAGCAGGATCATGTCGCTCCACAAGGTTTCTCGGATTAAGACTGGCATATGTGGCAGTGAGATTAAAAAAAAATACAGGTTTGAAGTTGACATGACTCAAAGTGGTCACTTTTCGCTGGTCAAAAATGAGTGTAATATACTCAACTTAAAATGAACGAGCAGAAAATATCTGGTTTTAGGATGAGTTTGCTGAGATTCTTACTTTTAATAGCCACAAAACAGGTGAAATAACTCACTTGTTGTGACACTCAACAAGCTTGAAAGAAGCGACTTTAGTGAAGCTGAAGACAAGATTCATTTTGATGAGACTTTAACATTATTTCACCTTAAGATTTCATGTCGATTATTAACAGCGCAGACATTGTTATGCTTGATTTAAGATTCGAGTGAAAAAACATTCACCCTTAAAACAAGACACTTATAATTCCTTTTTTTTCCCCTTCTCTTGTTATGAGCCGCATATTTGACAGTGCAGTGATGGAATCATCAGATGAAAAACTGCCTGGAAAAGTGCCACCTCAGATGTGTGTCCCCATGACAGAGCACTTACAGGTGCCGGATGACAAGCCCCGCCTCCACACTTCTGCTGCTGGGTTACAGATGCGAGTCCTGATGGAGGGTGACAGCTTTATTAGGCACAAATAAGGTGGACAAGTCCCCGTCTGTCTTGGATGCCTGAGTGATGCCAGTGTCTCTGGATGGAGTCCGACGTCAGCAGTCGGAGTCAATTCCCAGAACTTTCTTCTCGGGCTGATCCGGAGCCGTGTCGCGGAGGCAGCCGCCTGAGCAGGGATGCCCGGACTTCCCTGTCCCCACACACCTCCTCCAGCTCCTCAGTCAGTGCACCGCTGTGGAGTGTGTGTTTACAGGGCAGCAGTGCCGCCTGAATGTGACAACTAATGTGTTGTTTTTGTCATTCCAGTTTTAGTCTCCGTCCTAGTCTTTTGGACCTTAGTTTCATTTACACTTGTAGTAGTTTTGTCCGAGGAAAGCTCAAAAATATTTTACTAATAGTCATGAGAAATAAAATGTTAATGTAGGTCCATCAACTATATTAAGATCTGAATATCTTTCAAAGTTAGTACCAGAGCATTTTATGTAAAAGACACACATTTTAGACACATCGCACCATGTGTTTCAACATCATTTTGCTCAACAAAACAGTGTGTCACCTGCAACGCAGACTGCTGCCTTCGGCGGCAGCGTTGGACGCAGAAATCCACCTTAAAGTAGTGGCTGTTTGACGCCCTGCTGTCCCATCATTTCCTCTGATCAGCCTGTCAAGCTTTTCAGAGCCCATAGATGGCGCTCTGTGTTCGCTCCTGTTTGAAGGCATATGTCATTGAAAGTTCACGCGGTTCAAACAAAAGGTACTAGCACTCAGGTTTGGCCCCATGGTTCAAAAACAGAGAGAGTGACTCCAGATAATCCATAGCTGTGAATGTGTGTGAGTGGTGGTCTGTCAATAGCGAGTCCCCGTGATGGACTGGTGACCTGTCGAGACTCTCCGTCACTGCAAGTGAGAGGGAAGGCCTGGCCTCTCACGACTCCATTAAGAGATCAATGACGATAATGGGCAAAATGGCTCTCCCCTGCTGTGGTCTGTTTCTTCAGGTCAGATGGTTTCGGGTCACCAAGGAATGGAAATTCATTCTCCCTTCTTCTCACATGTTGCTCTGAAATGCTTCATCACGACCCTCGAGTATCGGCGATGTCCAAATGATGACTTCATCATCTGATCCCAGAAGGTTTCCAAATGGCAGCTTGAGATTAAAGAACAGATGTTTGGAGATCAAGACCAAGACATTATCGAGATATCATTATCAAGACAGAGACAAGACCCAGGCATTTGGTCGAGACGAAGACGAGACCAAGATATTTGGAGGTTAAGACCAAGAAGAGAACAAGATATTTGGAGGTTGAGACCAAGACAATTGGAGATCAAGACCAAGATGAGAACAAGACATTTGGAGGTCGAGATAGAGATAAGACCAATACATTTGGAGATCTAGACCCAGACAAGACCAAGACATTTGGAGGTCGAGACCAAGACGAGAACAAGACATTTGGAGGTCGAGACCAGGACTAGACCAAGACATTTGGAGGTCGAGACCAAGACGAGAACATGACATTTAGAGGTCAAGACCAAGACAAGAACATGACATTTGGAGGTCGAGACCAAGATAAGAACAAGACATTTGGAGGTCGAGACAGAGACAAGACCAATACATTTGGAGATCTAGACCCAGACAAGACCAAGACATTTGGAGGTCAAGACCAAGACATTTGGAGGTCGAGACCAAGACTAGAACAAGACATTTGGAGGTCGAGACCAGGACTAGAACAAGACATTTGGAGGTCAAGACCAAGATGAGAACAAGACATTTGGAGGTGGAGACCAAGACAATTGGAGATCAAAACCAAGATGAGAACAAGATATTTGGTGATCAAGGCATTTGGAGGTCAAAACCAAGATATTTGGAGTTCAAGACCAAGACAAACCAAGACAATTGGAGTTTAAGACCAAGATGAGAACAAGATATTTGGAGGTCGAGACCGAGACAAGACCAAGAAATTTGGAGACCAAGACGAGGACAATACGTTTGGAGGTGGAGACCAAGACATTTGGAGGTTGAGACCGAGACAAGACCAAGATATTTGGAGGTCGAGACCGAGACATTTGGAGGTCAAGACCAAGACGAGAACAAGACATTTGGAGGTCAAGACAAGACCAAGATATTTGGACACTACAGACTTTGTTGCTGCATCACTGAGGGACGGAGCTTCATGAAGCAGTGTCCTTCACAGCGCAGTAGGTTGAGCTCTCTCATTAAAAATGATGTGGGCGCTCTGAAGGCGAGGAGTGCTCTTCATGAAGCTTCATCAGCACCTCCCGCATTCTTCTTGACCTCGGTGGAAGCTCGGCTAAGCTGGCTGAAATGACAAGCCCCGCTGCTTTATGTCAGTAAGTTATTTACATTTATTCAAGACCTCCGCACCCTAAGTTATTTATTCATGACACAGAGGAGAGAATCCCTCTTGTCAGGCGATGTCACAGTGTTGGGTCGAACAGAGGGAGATTACACAGTCATGTTTCTCAAGCTCTTTCTCCACTGCAGAATGGAAATCATCCAATTTCTCTGGGAAAGTTGGGGCAAATTGAAGAGCATTACAGCCATGGGGCTGCAGACGGGGAGGATTTGACAAGTATAAACACGCACCCTGCACTTCAGCTGCATTGACTCCAGCTTTGTTGGCTCATCCCCAAGGGTGGGTGGCGACGGGATCAGAGAAGACAGCCGTGGGGACCGACTCTTTGGACAATTTCCCTAAGCCCTTTCTGCATATATTCAAGTGCAAATGTTTTGTCTCGGAACAGGAACAGTGATAAGTCCTCGCTTTTATCCTCGCAACGCACAGTGTTACATCTTGAAGAATAGACGTTTTCTTGGCGTCGGCTGGCGGATCGGGAAGTATTAAAAAGAAATGACGGGAAATGAGGCGGCCACTTTGTTGGCGGCGAAATGTCAATGTCCTCAGATGCCAGATGGAAGACCGTGTGCAAGGACTTTCAGTTTGGGGGCTGGTTCACGGTGGACAGCATGTTGTGCAACACCAGTAATACATTGTTAGTGGAAAGTCATGCTTGACTGTCACGATCCAGGAGTTGGCCCTCGCCTGGCAGTCCTCAATTCACGTGACTCTATTTCTATGAGAACACGTAACACCCTGTTACGGTGCTTCGCCGTTGGTGTATTCAGGTGGAACAGTGAGAAAACAACCCCCTCTAGGAACAGCCATCCATTCCAGTCCAGCTGGGCCACGTGGTTACAGGGAGTCACCCCTCCTGTACTCGGCATTGTTGTTCTCCTAACTGGACTGCCAAGCGAGAGGGCCAGAACTTGGGGTCTAACCAACCTCTCCCTGACATGGTGGACGAGGCCGTGGAACAGTAATCCCAAGGTCACATCAAGGGGGTGAGCCCTGACTAAAATCGAGGTCCAGGACTCAGGAGGATGAGCTTCGTCATCGCTCTTAGGACTGAATATGTTAACTCTATTATCACATTTCCAGTGTTCCTCACCAGTTGACACCATTTTTTTCCGTCAGAAAATGTGATAAACATGGGTCGAGTCATGTTCTGGTGCCAGCTCCAGGTTGAATGTCGAATATTTTAGTGACCCACAATAAATCAGTAATGATGTGCTGGTGAGGCTTCATGAAACAGTGTCTTAATTTCCAAAGCCCACTAGATGGCACTGTCTGCTCAAAAATCTATGGATTTTAACAACCCCTTCAATGAACCCTCACACCATTTTTAAAACAACAGCGCCACCTACAGAGTTCTGAAAATGATGAGGCTGTTTCATGAAGCCTCATCAGCCCAGCACGAGCCTTCAGTATGTCAAACAAGTGCTGTTTCGTATGAGATTATTTAAAGCTGTTGAGTTAAAGAGTCAAACTACTGGAGCAATGTTGGCAGATGAACTCATGGAGACTCACTAGGACTGGGGCCAATCGCTCGAGCATTTGACTCGAGCCACGCTCTTCCTGCTCACCTTGACTCCCTGCCCTGGTACAAGCGTCGCTCAATCTGTTGGTGAATAGAAGCAGACTGCTGCTTTTCTCCGATGAAAAGACGTCAACGCGCGGCTTCCTCGGCTGAAACGACGGCTGACCCTTCCATTTAGCCACATTAGCATTCTCATGCGCGCGCGCGTCCAAGTGTATCGGTGGAGCAGCCGGCTGATTTCACTTTGCATATGTGCCACTGCGTTTGTTCCAGGGCGCGGGCGCTGAGCCACATTAGCATAATCATAATTACCTGTGTGGGCAGAAGCCCGGCTGCTGCCCCAGGTAGCTGTTAGATCAGCCTGGTTTTTTGGTCGGCGTCACTCCCCTCGTGGCTCGGCGCCTCATTCCAGCCGGCACGAAACTTGAGAGCCGCTTTCTTAATGACATGTTTTGCCTGCTTTTCCTGTTTGAGCAAATGAGGTCTGCAGATCGGCTCAACACTGCGGACCAGACATCTGTTTTAACCGTCCGCGCTGCTTCTGCTGTTAATCGGCTCTGCTGTCAGTTTGCGCTGAGCGTCCCTGATACTGCAGCGCACCGCGCTGATCCCAGCTCGGGGCCCGTGCTGGATAATGATAATAAAGCCGATTTTCCTCCTGGATTCTACCGACTGGTGCACTTCCAGTTTCTATCTGTGAAAAAGGGGGGCAATAAAAAAGTGGGGATTAAAGTCTGTGGTTAAGGGCCCGACCATGGCCTCGGCCCGGTCCAACTCATTTGGACCCAGTGAATGGCCTGGTGTTAACAGCAGGAGTCTCAGATGGACCTGTCCAAGGAGTCCCTGACCTGGTGGGTCCTGAAGCTGGGATAGGATGCAAACATCCATCCATCCTTATCCGCTTATCTGTGCCAGGGTCGCGGGGGCAGCAGCTTCACACACAAGAAACGCAACCGGTTTATGACAGCAGAAATCAGGAACTTGATTTACTCACTACTCAACAGTCAAAGCTCATGTGGCGGCGGAGACGAAATGAGTTGGTTCTGTCGACGTGCGTCCGAGCTGTTAGGTACAATGGTTTGCCGAGCGCCTCTGGCCTGACGGGCAGGTGGTCGAGTGGTTCACACGCTCAGCAGGGATCTTTGTTTTTGCCCAGTTTTCCAGGTTGCATCCCATTTGTATTATTTATGGCTCTTCCTGTTGCTAATCTCTGTTATTGAACAGTACCTCATCTTGCTGAGGCTTCATGAAACAGTGCGCTCATTGTCAGAGCTCAGTAGGTGGCGCTGTTGCTTTGAAAATGATGGGAGGTTTCATTGAAGGGGTTGTTAAATATATATACATATATACATTTTCATCAGACAGTGCCATCTAGTGGGCTTAGAAAATGAGGACACTGTTTCGTGAAGCCTCACCTGCCCGACACTCATCACCAGGCGTCCTGTTTGTCACGGCCCCTTCAGCGACTCCTCAGGAAACAGTGCTGCCCCCTGCTGGCAGTGTGACGCATAAGCAAAGGGAAATAATGTGACAGTTTTGATCAAGTCTTCAGAGTTGAGTCTCTGGCTGCGCAGTAGTTTGCAGCTGTAAGATCGTAGCTCCTTTATCAAACTTGCAGCAGGAAGCAAAGACATAAATAAGTCGCAGTTCAAAGTCAGATGGAGAAAGTTTTGACCGTCGAGTCGTCAGCCGAAGAGCCGAGCGAGGCCTTTAATTCTGCAGATACAAACAGAGGCCGACTCCAGTCGGAGGAGGCAGTTTTGCTCGGCCGGCGGAGGGAAGTCTTCAGTACGTGCTGTGATCTGCCCAGTGAAAGATACCTTTGAGATGGGAGCGATGAGATGCTTGGAGAGGGAGACGGAGACTAATGGACTGAAAAATGGGCATTTTTCATTTCCAGCTCATGAAAGTCTGCTCTGAAAAATGTGCCTCCCCGTGAAAACGCTGCGAGTCGAGCAGACCATGTTGCATCAGCATCTATCAGCGGCTTCAGACGCGGCGCACGTCTGGTCCTGTGTTTACTGCCTTCGGTACCAAACTCCAGAACCTTATTTGTCATCACTAAAGATGGAGATCTGACACGAGTGTCGTGTCAGATCTCGATGCTTGGAACCTAATTCAGCCTGAACTTTCGTTCTGTTTTGTGAAGAGTGATGGATGAGGTCCTCATCCAACCTGACTGTTCTTCAGGAGGAGATCTTCTCTGGTCTCCCTCATCATCGAAGCCTGTTGCTCTATCCTGAAGCTTCGTGGACAAGTCTGACAAGCATCCTAAAGACCTGGGATTCCATCCCGAGCCAGGTCACGGGCTGCTGTCCAGGAAGCCTCTGCCAGCTCTCAACCCGCGATCCAGGTCTGACCTGCCTCAATCTGCATCCCCACAAAGTACCTGCCACCTGAGACCCGAGCTATCTACCTTCAGTGTCTGTGGTTCCATGTAGAGAGCCGCCCGAAGGCATCAGCTCGATTAAGCCTCCGAGTCGGACTGCGTCATGTTCTCCCAGTTCACATGCAGCGCAATGAGTAGTTCCCCTCCGTGACCAGGGGTGGCGCCGTGAGCTCTTCAGTGCTTCTGGTTCCTCTGAGCGTAGAGGAAGAGCAGTGGCAGCTGACAGGTAGCAAGGAGCCGCTTCACACTGTTCTATTGAGCTGTGGAGACAGTGATGGTGCTGACTGATGCACTAGTTTCACTGCAGAGCTCCAGAGTCAGCCACACATGGTTCAACGCCCTCACCGTCATGGAGCTGTCACCAGCCTCAACATGCTATCTGAGTCCAGCTACTGGCTACATGCTAGCTTAGTCCTGCTACTGGCTACATGCTAGCTTAGTCCAGCTACTGGCTACATGGAGCTGGCTTCATGCTAGCTTAGTGCAGCTACTGGCTACATGGAGCTGGCTTCATGCTAGCTTAGTGCAGCTACTGGCTACATGCTAGCTTAATCCAGCTACTGGCTACATGCTAGCTTAGTCCAGCTACTGGCTACATGCTATCTTAGTCCAGCTACTGGCTACGTGTTAGCTTAATCCAGCTACTGGCTACATGCTAGCTTAGCCCAGCTACTGGCTACATGCTAGCTTGATCCAGCTACTGGCTACATGCTAGCTTAGTCCAGGTACTGACTACATGCTATCTTGATCCAGCTACTGGCTACATGCTAGTTGAGTCCAACTAATAACCACATTATCCAGGTCGTGGAGTCCGAAAAGAAATTCCAGTTTCTCTCGAGTAGTTGGAACAAAGCCGTTTGAACTTAGCTGGACTGATGCAATAATTTGTTTTTCTGCGCCATCATGTGACCGTACTCAGTGAGTGGGGGGACTGAGTCTCGGCCAGGGGACCATGTCTTGCTACCTGAGGGCCACAGAAGTGAATGGACAGTGATGGAAGTGTGAAGTGCTCTGCCTTGTCAGAAACAGGCCTCCAACACATCTCTTCAGCCACTCCACAGTGAATCCACCGAGTCACGTGGTCCAGTGTGCGTCTCTGAACCTCCAACTGGAACTAGCCAGTCGAATGGCTGCGTCTTCGCCGAGCCGTTTCCCTCTTTGTTTGCTCAGTGTAGAAGTGCAGTGCAGCCAACATACAGGACTGCGTTTGCTCCGGATCTGGAGCTCCTCCTCCAGCAGTCAATACGGGCTGTGCCTGTGGGACTCACCAAGCAAATGGCTGCGGGCTCCACGCTGTCCCTTCCCACCAGTTCTCTATGTATATAAAACTGTTCTGGCATATAATGGAAAACATGAGCTGCCACCAGGGCACATAACTCTACCAGCGGCAGACGCGGAAGCTAAAGAGAGCCGACCAGAGCATGATCCAATTACACAAAAACTCCCTCCACAGAGGAGGACCATTTATCACGGCGCTATGGAGATCAATCATCGGGCCGCGGCGCTCCTGCTGGAATCACTTGCTAATGGGAAATTAAGATTCCACTGTGGAATAACTTGAGTCAAGGTTGGAGCGGGTGTGTTGCGTGACACACTCAATATGGTGTGAATACTGTGTCAGTGGAGCACGCTGGGAGTCTGTCTCGCACCCACCGAGTCGCCACGGCGCCGCTGACAGAACCGCGAATGAGGGATGCGCGTGGAGCCGTGCTGACGCCCCGAGAGCTCTCCTCCACAGATGGACCTGCCAGTCATCTTCCACCTCTGCGGTTGTTTGGCTCGGAAGATGGCGTCCGAACTCGGCACCAACTGTCGCAGAGTGATGACGTCACATCCGGCATTTACGAGATCTTTTTTTTAATGTTTTAATGTGTTTTTAGGAAATTGAAATATAGGATTTCAAGGCAATTTCTACCACATGCGTAGCATCTATTTCCACAAAATACGATGTTTGTCATCGAATCGTTTGCGAAGTTTATGTCCGTTCTTCTCTGCAGTCTGTGGAACTAAACGCTGTTCAGTCGTAAAAACAAAGCTCCGTACATGTCAGCCAGTCACGATGTGTTGTTCCGCAGACTGCGGAGAAGAACGGACATAAACTTAGATCAGGCTAGATCAGGTGTGAAAATGACAACTTCCTTCAGACCTGCTTGGTCGTGGGTCATAAACCAGCTATTTTGCACAGAGCGCCACCAGCTGGGCTGAAAGGAAAGGACATCACCTGAGACGCAGAGGTGGGAGGCTGCACAGCAGGGGGCGCATCAGACTCACCTGAGGCAGAATCCACAGTGTGAAAAGCCCCTGAGACACTTCTCTTGGTTGAGACTCCCTCAGAAGAGCTACAGGACTCCAGGCTTCTGGTCTCTGTTACCCGACCTCGGGTGATGGATGGATGGATGGATGGATTCCCACTGTACGTGTACAGAAGCCTCATATTTACAGACTTCATCTGAGGCCCACCCAGCAGTCTGCTCCTGGCATCCAGCTCTCGATAGCGGACCAGCTCAGTGAGGTTCTTCAGCACGACAAAATGCAGCGTAGAAACATCTCCAAGAATATTCCCGTTGAGTCATTGAGAATTCAGGCTCCTGGCTTCCTCCGCCTGACTTTAACAGGATCAGCATTCTTTAGCGCGCCTGCTCCTCCAGTATGTGGCCAGTCACCCGCCGCTGAGATACGATTCCGCCTCCGTAATGAGCGGCAACTCAAATCCTGTTGAACACACATCATTCCCGGTAATGGTTGGGTGCTAAATAGAAAGGACGCCTCCCCCACCAAACCCTCCGGGAGAGTAATGAAGCAGCTCCAGGGATTCGGTCACATACGCCCCCTATCTCTCCGCCTCAACAAATGAATGAGCTGCGCCCAGGTGAGAAATGAGCCAGCGCCATCCGGCCTCCCCTTAAGAGCAGGAGAAACTACTTTGCTTCACGGAGCAGGGTTTTCCCGCACTAACTGCTGCTCCCTGTCCTGTCAGGAGTTTCCCAAGCCATGACTGATGGAGCCTGCGCCTCAGACCTGCGCTTTTCTTCGGCTCATCCGTCTCACAGCTCGGTATCAAGCTCAAGGTGCGGCTCTACTTCAAGCACTGACAGAGTCAGAGATGAGGTCATGTGGTGACCAGGACGTGAAGGGCAGAAGATGCTGAGGTTTGACTGCGTTCAGGAAAACTGAACCATGAGGCTTGTTTCGCTGATCTAGTTCCTCATTTTGGTCCAGAGGCTGAAGAAAATGAACCGTTGAGCTCTTGTCGTAGTACAGTGGTACCTGGGTTCTCGACCACAATCCGCTCCAGACGCCTGTTTGAGAAGCGATTTGTTTGAAATCTGAATGGATTTTTCCCATTACAATGAATGGAAAAAGAACTCATGCGTTCCAAGCCTTAAAATAGTCTTTTGTGGGAGTGAATGTGGAGTGTCTGCTGCAGGTGGCTGTTCCTCTGTGTGTGTGGCCGCTGCATGTGGGAGGGGTTGCCGAGTGAGTGAGGTCTCTCCAGAAGGGAAGAGGTGCCCGGTGCGTGTCCAGCTCTGAATGTGCGCTTCTGTGCAGTTTGGCTGTGACCAAGTCATAAACCAAGTCACGCTCTGTCCCAGACTGGCCTCATCCCTGTCCCAGCTCCAGCCCACAACAGGACATCAAACCCTGGAGTGAGCGCTCCAGCACCTCCCCTGTGACACTCTACCACGGTCCAGTGTGGAGACAGGAAAGGTTTTACACCTCAATATGAAGAAGAAACAGTCAGTAAATGGAGCTAACGGGACACGTCTGCATACAGAGGCTGCGTTATACACAATAACAAAGCGTGTCGTGCGTCAGCTGATCGGTCTGCGCACGTTATGGTTTTTCGGGGGCGTTCGAGTTCTGGATTTTGGTTCGAAATCCGAAGCAAAAAAATCTCGAAATTTTTGTTCGAGAAAAAACCGAGGCACCACTGTATCTGTCTTTAAAGCTATTTCAGTGGCAGCTGCTTCTCTTTCATTCCCGCCTGTGATCCAGCTCCAGATCGAGTCACCAAGACTGCAAACTTGGTGCTAGCAGGTCGACACACACACACACACACACACACACACACACACAGAGATGCCCACTGTGCTGCCATGTGGCTGACCAATCAGAGGCCTGCGTTTAGCAAGGGACCCCAAAATGGAAGAGCAGAGTAGAGGAAGACCAAAGTGGGCCAATGGAAAAGGTCTCCAACTGGTCGCCCTCCATGTGAAGAAGAAGAAAAAGAAGAAGAAGAAATTTAGAGCAACTGGTCCTCACAGGGCCACAGTGGGTGCAGGTTTTTCAGGTCTGAAGACAGTCGCACCTCAGTGGTTAAACTGTGTGAGCTTGTTTGAAACATGCCCCCAGTTTGAGTCCCCTGATTTAGACAGTAACAGAACTGCGTGATCAGAGTTTTAAAGCTGCAGTGGAAGGACGGTTTGTGTCATTGATGGATGGTTCTATGACCATCAGCGAGCTCTGTCAGTCTGCAAATGTTTTAGCCAATCACGGGCCTGCTCGGTGAGGGGGCGTGGTCTGGAGGCACCTCTTTATTTCTAATCCTCGTTCTCACTTTGCTAGTGTCACCAGTTGCAGGATGATGCTGTGATGTGATCCAGGCGCCAGTTCCAACTGAGGCAGCACCTGGATAAGCTTTGCTGGTGCCTTCCTCAAATGGAGAGAACGTCTCGGCCTGGAACTGGATTCAGAGCTGGCAGGTCCCCCACCTGGACAGGTGAGCAATACTGCTACATTGGGTCAGTTGGCTGTGCAGCAGGTAACAAGAGGCTAGAGTCTGTTAGCCAATGCTAATGATTAGCCTTGTGCTAACCATAGCTTTTGCTTCTCAGACTCCGTGCTGGACTCTGACAGGGTACTGCCTTCTCAGATCAGACCTCCGTTTGGACGACTGCAGCTTGTGGCTTTCTCTGGTCCGGTCTCTGATCTCAGCAGTTACAACTTGCTGAGGTGCTCGTGGTCCTCGGGATACGGAACCTGTGGTACCAATTACAGCGCTGCGTCTGCACGTGCAGACACGTGGACCGACCCGGTTTAGGACCGGCAGCTCCTCACTCTGCGAGCAAAGCACACAAAGCCATTAGAACCAGCTCCAAGCAGTTTTCCATTGGTCAACAAAATTGTCCAGTCTTTTTGAGCTTTGTTCGGTTTGATCAACACAAAGCAGCGCCTGAAGGCAAAAACCTCTGCACCAAGAAAAATAGCGCTTCAGCGTTTGTGTAAGCTGAAAGTCGATACGTGCAGTGATTCAGGCGCCTTCAGGCTCCGATTATTCAGGATCCAGACGTTGCGCTGCAAGGGTGATGTTGAGGTCACCTTTCGCTTGCTGTTTTACTGCTGCAGCTCTGCTGACCTCGCGCAACACTTCCGTCTCCCTCATCCTGAAAATGGAGCGGAAACCTGAAGACGCTCTTCTTCTCCACCTGCTGTGTCGCGTGGAGCTCAGGTGTGGCGTCCCACGTGGAAGCAGATCTCTCTTTTGAGGTGACGGAGAGGGCGGCTGCCGGCGACTCGTCTGACAAGACACTCTGCTGTGGCTGCAGGGGTCCTGGGGATGAGGTTCAGGCTCCACCCTGGGCCTGGTCCCCGGGCAGGTGGCTGCAGGGATCCTGGGGATGAGGTTCGAGGCTCCACCCCGGGCCTGGTCCCCGGGCAGGTGGCTGCAGAGAGGGGTCCAAGCCATCTGGAGATCATCGCTCCTGCTGAACATGTGTCGGCGTCTCTCCTCTGCATCCAAGTCATGAGTGGAAACAAATGGCTTCATGTTGGCAGGTCAGGTGGCTGGGTGGGGGGCGCGATCACATGATCTCCAAAGGTCACACAGAGCCCCATTGATCGCCAGGGTCGACGGCTAAATGCGCATTGTTGCACATTCTTTCCTCTTTGTGGGTCTGTGACCGTTAATCACGCGGCGTCAGATTGAAGGCGACACTCGTGGGATTATGGAGAGGGAAATGTGTGTGTTCCAAGTGTGTGTTCGGCGGCATCTGAGTCGCTTGAATCGCTATCACCATGTTTGAAAGAGAAAAGGCCTCGAGTGCCTCGACAGTCCTGCACACAGTGGCCGATCCTCCCTCCTCCACTGCCTCCCCAGGTGGGGTACATCCACTCCTCCCGCCCTCCCTCCCATGGCGTCATATGTTGACGTCGGGAAAGTGGACTTTTGCGTCCTATACCGAGGAAAAAGGCAGCCTTCAGCGTGGAATGTTACGCACAGGTGTTTCAATGGACTGAAAGAGCGGTTTCCTGCCGTAGCGTTCCAGGCAACGATAACCCAAACCCATGTCACTAAATGTAGAATGAATGGAGCGCCACCCTATGGCTCACTCTGACCCATCCTGTCACTCAGGCCAGGTCATTATAGTTCACCAAAACTAAGGAAAAAACCATGTCTTTTGCTGAGGTTTCATTACTGATGTTTTTGTGA
This sequence comes from Synchiropus splendidus, assembly GCF_027744825.2. Taxonomy (NCBI): domain Eukaryota; kingdom Metazoa; phylum Chordata; class Actinopteri; order Syngnathiformes; family Callionymidae; genus Synchiropus; species Synchiropus splendidus. The sequence continues at coordinate 2,982,827 of NC_071337.1, forward strand.
CCTATTTCAATCTTCAACTTTGCTCCAAAACCCCATATTCAAGGGTAAAAACAAAGAAGTAAAACTCATGAAAACAAAACAGAAACTAAGCATTTCTCAAAAACTGAAACTACTGTAACTTCCAGACTATAGAGTGCACCAGAATACTAGCTGCACTCGCTACATTTTAGAAGGACAATAGATCTTGTTCATACATGAGCCGCGGGTGCAGTGGTGCTGTGTGTGCAGTAGAAAGGTCAGTGGTGAGCATGGGTTAGAAACGCTTTTGAAAAGACTGAGACTGACTCCTGAGACAAACTGGGCAATGTTCTGAACTGGATTCATGTGCTCCTCACATCTTTTATTCACATTAAAGTCCTCAAAATGTGCTGTTTTCACCCGTGTGCCCAAAGTTCCGACACCACTGCTGGTCTCAGCTGCTGCTTCTGGATTCCAGACCTCCAGGAGATTGACTCTGTTGCTGGAGGTGCGGACACGCGTGCGAAAACAGCACATGTTGAGCGCTTCAGGAGTCAATACAAAGCCTGAGATTCCATGTGATTTCAGCCTGTAAAAATCCATATATTAGCCGTGCTGTTGTATAAGCCGCAGGGTTCAGACCGCAAGAAAAAAGTAGCGGCTTATAGTCCGGAAATTACGGTAATTAAAACTAGCCAACAAATTTAAACGAAAAATCAAAACAAAATAAAGACGAAAACCAATGAAAATTCCCGTGTCCAGTGTTGAGAGATGCTCCTGGGATGAGCGGCGGGTGTCTTTCATCTGACCCCCCACAGACATCCTTAGGTATCTGGACGTCAGAACCCGAGCCACAGTTGGCGGAAAGCAAAGGTCCGATCACAGCGGCGTGTGCTTCATTTTAGACGTGTTCTCGGCGTCCAGAGGGGGTTTGGACTGCGGCCCTGACTGAGCGGAGGCACTGGTGACATTCTTATCAGGGGCCTGGCAGCCCTCGGCCGCCACACAATCACACTCCAATACACCCGGAATTACTTTGAAGAAAAGCAAATGGCATTCACCACTCGGGGAGATAAGCCAAGGGGGCATGTGTGAAATAGACAAACAAACAAAAGCCAGCGTTCGAGGCGGTCTTCCAGTTCATCTGGGCGTGGATTAAGCTGCCATTTTCTTGGAGGAATCGCTCTCCACCAGGACGACACTCGTGCTTCTGAAAGCCGCGGAGTCGTCGGAGGGAGAAACAAGACAACGATAAACAGTCCTGGAAGGCCGTGAGGAGAGCGTGAGTCCAGTCCAGGCCAAAACTCCCTCAACTTTCGAGCAGACGGACTCGTATTCTTCAGTGGTCTGAGTCGCGCTGGCAAACATTCGGTGGCAGCAGGATGGACAGTAGCTTTGAGGAGTGGCGTGACCCTCGAATCCCACCCTGAGCAACAACTGCTCTACCTGAAGCACATTTTATTCACCAGACTAAGTATACTCCAAACCATATATTTGGAGTATACTAGAAAGTATACTAGTCTTATACTTCTTCGGACTAAATGGGAACATTTTTAGTTGTGTTCTTTCAAGTATTCAGTCAGTAAACAACAAGTAAACTAGGCCTATACTTCTCTTCCATATTTCCAAGGAGTGGGCTGGTATACTTGAAGTACTTTTTATTCAGCATAGTTGAGTATTAGTATCCAAGTATACTCAAAACCATACACTAGTAGTACAAGAAAAGTATACTAGTCTACTTCTTCGGACTAAATTCAAACATTTTTAATTGACTAATGTGTTCTTTCAAGTACTCAGTAAGTAACCTAGAAATACAATACACATCTCATCCACATTTCAGGTAATCGATGTATATTTTACAGTCACACTAATGATAGTCAAAATCTCACCTTCCCAAGGAGTACACAGAGTACAGATGATGATGTGCGTATCGTCCTAGTACATCATTACGTAAAGACGAGTGAGTACAATACATGCCAGCTATGGTTGATGGCAGAGGGTCAGACTCACCTACAATTATGTAGTCCTTCAATGAAAGTACTACTACACTGAAATGAGAACAAAACCATAACAGAGCAAAAGTATCTTGCAGTAGCAACAAAGTTTTCTGCCCCCAGTCATCCACTCCCATGATCCGTCTGGATCGCCTCAATAATATACTTAAAAAAAAAGTAGTATACTTGAAGTTAACTTTATTCAGGATACTCGGGTATCAGTATACTTCAATGTGCTACTGTTAAGTATTTCAAATGTAGTATGTCAAAAGCAAACTTCAAGTATGTGACTTCAGTTTTAGTATGAAATACTCATAGTACACTTGAATATGTGAAGAAGATACAGAAGGTATCAGATCATGTGATGGAACAGTCACTTGAAGGCTGCACGAACTTGACTCGGTGAAAAGTGACCAACTCCGCGGCTGGTGTGCTGAGAGTGTGGGAAGAGATGACTAGAGCTTCCATCCCCACAGAGGTGCGACGACTGCGCCTCGTGGCGGCCTGTGGCCTGAGCCTCTCGGCGGCAGGTAGCGCTCCTCCTCCAGCGCGACCTCCTGCCTGGGAGCACACACCTGGCCGAGGCACATCCTTCCACACGACTCCTTCTTCCACAGCAGGAGGATTTTATCGAGCGCCAAAACCTTCAATCCGTGATTCCCACTCAGGCTAAAGAGAAGTGAGAGCGCTTTGTGTCTGGGCGCCGCAGCCATAAATCAGCCGCGGCGCCCGGGGAGCAGCTGCCAGCGAGCGTCCAGCGGGGTAATTAACCAACTCATCCCTGTTTTCAAACACGTCCATGCCTCTCGCACAGACTCGGGGCCGGGTGACGGGAGCCGAGTCCACTTACCACCAGCCAAACCTGCAGCGCAATGAACATCTGGAGGGTGTCGGAACATCAACTCTGGTTCCTGATGAATTGAATCTTCAGCTGCGCAAGATGAATGGGGATCTCAAGGGAAGGACTGGCTCTCAACCACAGGGCCGCGGCCCACGGTGGGGCCGCGAGCGCCCCCTAGAGCAGCGATTTTCAACCGACTGTCAGGTGCGAAAATGGTCCAGTGTTACCTCATGGTCCGGAGACAGAGGTGGGCGATATGATGCCTTTAAACCACGACAGTGAGAAGGTGTTGAGGGGCAACCAACGTTTGGAGATCACATGGATTCACTCACATCCTTTCTATGCGCTATCGATCTATGCTTATACGCTGACTCGTCCTTCAGTGCTGCTCCTCCACCCTCACACTCACAGTGAAGAAGCCGGTCAAATGCTCAACTTCCAGCTGTTTCTAAACCTGATGCTCCTCTAATGTGACCACACACCTTCACCACAGAACCATGGAGTGTTGCTTGTGGGACCCGCCAGGCCAAAGACTGTCTGCACCGCAGAGCTAACAGAGCTAGCGGCTAACGTGACGACTCACTTCAAAACTTTATTGACACTCGAAGTTTGCTCTGTGGTTTAAAAGTTGGCGAAAAACTAAATGCACAACAAAATAAATGTGCTCCAAAATGTGAAGAGAGAAAGAATCATTGTTTTTATGACGCAAGTTGAAGCAAGACCCAGGAGTTTTTCAATGAACCAAGGCTGCCGTGGCTAGAAAACGGTTGGAAAACACTGCCCTAGAGGACAGTTATAAGCTTTCTGTTTCACACCTCTGGGTCGTGAGATGCTCAGTTTTAATCCATGAGCCACGTATGGTGGCAGTAGTGAGTCACTGAATTGACTTGACAGCTGCACATCTGTGATAGTTACCAACTATGGAGAAGTTCTTGGAAAGAAACAATGATAAAGAAAGTGATGGCGTCCCCCACAGGAAACACTGTTCATGAAAGCTCCTTTATTTTATGATGATACTTTCATTTGCAATTGACTGATATCTTCTTTAGTTAGAGTTGGAGTTTATTTTGAGAATAAAATATTTTATTTTAGAATATTTTTACATTATATTAAGTTATTCATTTTCTTTTAAACAAAATTGATGAACATGACTTGCACCTGCTTCTGCTGCTGGTTGGACTTTTCCATGACAAATATCTTTGCGACGATCACATGGTTTCATGTCATTTCACAAGGTTTCGGTTTGTTTACGTGTCAGTAGATCAAACATGGTTATTGGTCCCAGATGAAATCTGCTGTGTTCCTTGACTTTGTCCTGTAGAAGTTGGGCCCCGAGATGAAGAACCTCTGGTCTAGAGAAGTCTCTTTCCTCCTGAGTGTGATGCAAACACAACACTGCCCAGAGGCAGACATTTGGGAGAAGGTGTGTGTGAGAACAGAGCAGCGTGGGCATCAAAACAAAGACAAACTGGAGCTAATGATGGTCCCCAGGAGAAGAACCGGGACACCAGGACCTGTCAGGCACAAACCCTGCTGCCTCACCTGCACTCATGCTCGGAAGTCGTCCTGCGAAGTGACCTGACCCTGACTGACCGCAGTGCAAACTGCGGTCAGTCAGAAAAGCTCTGCAGGCTTCTACAGCTGTTTGCACACCGAACTAAACAGAGACAAGACGCTAAACACCAGTCCAGAGTTACGCGCTGTGATTCCCTGCACTGAAGGACCAGTGGTGGCTTCCATCTTGAACAGAGGAAGGAACAAAGCACTGCAGCACGTGAACAAAAACAGCCCATCCTCGCTCCCATGGCGTCATATATTGATGTTGGGGAAGAGTGTTGTGTCCTTATAAAAACATGTGTCGCGCTGTTCAAGGCGCGTTACGTGGGGGGCGGGATTGCGTGAGCGTGGGGAGACACTGAAAAACGACGGTGACGGTACAGACCTCCTAACATAGAATGAATGGAGCACCATCCCTTGGCTCACCCTCGTGTTGAGGCTTCATGAAACAGTGTCCTCATCTTCAAAGCCCACTAGATGGCACTGTCTGCTCAAACATCTTTGGATTTTAACAACCCCTTCAATGAAACCTCACATCATTTTTAAAGCAACAGCGCCACCTACTGAGCTCTGAAAATGAGGACACTGTTTCATGAAGCCTCATCAGCACATAACTAGCTAAACCCTTGGCCCAATCTCCTTTTTTTTTTCACGTGTCGTGCTGCCAATGTTTTGTGATGCCAATGCCTCAACATGTGACGCTGAAGGCTGCCTTTTGCGTCAGTATCCGACGCAAAAGGCACTTTCCCAAAGTCAATATTCGACGCCATGGGTGTGATGGGTGGGGGAGGCAGAGAGGGAGTCAGGGGAGCCACAGCGGCGTCTGAGAGTATCTGGAGAAAACCATCCTGCCGTTTCCCAAACAGCGTGCTGAAGAGTTGAAGAAAGCGGGGAGAGTGTCGGGCGGGTCCGCTGTGACTTGGAGCGAGGAAGACGTTGCTCACGCCAGTCATTAGAAACGCCGCTGCCTAACAAGCAGATGAATGTGGGAATTAGACGTCGTCTCTAACGAGCTCACCTAATTGGGTCAGGATTTCATTCCAGGAGCGAAACATTAGCGGAGGGGAAAGTGCTGAGCGTGCACTTTTGAGGTGGGAGCCAATGGAAGGTCAGGCTGCCTCTGTGGGGCGGGGAACATGGCTGCTGCTCTGACCCCACCTGCGAGTCAGAGTTCTCTGCCTGGACAGCTGGGGTCAGAGGTCACGCCAAACCTCGCCAAACTCCAGTGACCGGCTGGTGAGGCTTCATGAAACAGTGTCCTCATTTTCAAAGCTTCTTTAAAATCCAAAGTCTTTGGATTTTAACAACCACTTCAATGAAAGCTCTCATCATTTTGAGAGCAACAGCGCCACCTACTGAGCTCTGAAAAGGAGGACACTGTTTCATGAAGCCTCATCACCTCACTACTAAAAACTAAAAAAAAAAAGATATATATTTACTCTTCTCAATTCATTCTGCCAAACTATTATCGCTGACACTGCACTTGATGGTTTGTTCCAATCGGGAGACTCATGAGTCTTTGATCAGCCGTGTCATTTCTTCAGAGTTCCAACCAGTTTCTCGTACCACAGTTTTTGGAAACGATTGTATCAGATATTTCTTTCTTAGCCACACAACTGTCAGTCTCTGCTGAGCTGGAGCCGGCGGCTATAGTGGCAATAAATGTCCAGAAAAGTGTCCAGAAAACCTTGACTCCAAATGAAGGAAAGGAATCAGTCCCTTTTGTAAATTTCTTGTTTTGGGCTTTGAAAGTGAGGACACTGTTTCATGAAGCCTCACCAGCCCATCACTACCCACAGCTCATGACCAAAGCTGAGGCTCGGCTTTGACTTTTGAGAGTGACTTCAGTACCGGCCCTGCTGCACCAATTCACCAAATTCCTTACCCCCCCCACTCAAGAACAAGACCCATTCAGACTGGTAGATCGAAATTTGTCTTCCTCCTTTTTTGCTGGACAAGAAAAACACAACCGCAGAGTCACACTGCGGCCATTTTCTCAGTCAGATTTCCATCCAATTTGTTTTCTTAGTTCAGTGTTTTTTATTTGTTTTTAATCTATTTTATTCTGTGAGTATTTCACATTGTGGGCCTTGTTTCATCTTTCGTATTGTTTCGTGAGGTTACTATTTCATCACGCGCACGCACACACACACACGCGCGCGGATGACCTCAGCTAATCCATCGATCTAGCACTACAAAGAGAACAGAGTCTCCTGACCGTTGCATTTTAGTCAGAGACGTTCCAGTTTAATCCAGAAATGTGGCGGGACAGGAGGATGCTGCTGTCAAAGCTTTGGTTGCTCCACCGCCTGACGCTCGTACAGTAGGTCACGATGCATCCCTGTGTTGATGGATGGTGACGGTGCCACCGCTCCTTGTCAGGACCAGGAGAAAGAACGCTCCACGGCGTGTTTCACTCCTTCACAAGGGATTCGTCCGTTTATTTGGCATGAAAAAACTCCTCCAAAACGACTTCATTCCGTCGGAGCACCTGCAGACTGAGGAGCAGCCACGGCACCCTCCCTGCTCCCGCTCCCTCCGGGGTCAGCGCCGCTGCACACTTCCAACTCCGTTACACTTCCTTTAATTGAATTGCAGAGAGTGCAGTTAATGAAGCGATTAACGTCGGGAGTGCGAGGATATAAAAGACCTCCCGGCTTGATGGTGGAGCTGCCGACCTTCTCTGGGGGGCCATGCCTTCGCCTCGCTGCTCCGTCAGTGAGACACCGATGTTCATTAGCAAAGGAAACCTGTCACGCTGCTGGTACACAACAAACTGTGTGTGGGGGGGATAAGAAGACACAGCGAGTTCAAGCTAGTCATGGTTAGCTGTGGCCAGCGCTTGTCCACGGCAGACCACAGCATCGATCACAGAGTCGCTGATGGACACAAGGACAAAACCCGGTTGCTCTTTAAGATCGACTACAGACTCTGACAGTGGAATCTTTCATCCATGCAATGTGTTCTGTCGGGTCTCGGAGGGTTATGGCGTTGCAGCCTGTCCTCCCTCCCATGGCGTCATATAGCGACGTTGCCTTTTGCGTCCTATACTGAGGAAAAAGGCAGCCTTCAGCGTCGCATGTTGACGCATTGGCAGCGTGAGAAATAGACCTAGTTGGGGGTGAGGGTGAGCCATGGGGTGCCGCTCCATTCATTCTACGTTTACCGGCGTAGGTGTGGGTTATCGCTGACACGCCGCCCCGCCTGGAACGCGACAGAAGGAAAACGTTTTTCAGTCTTGTCTTTCAGTCCATTGAAACACATAAGCGTAACATTATCAGAATCAGAATCTGAATTTAATTTATTGCCATGGTCAGTGGGGAGCCCACCAACTAGGAATGTGCTTTGGAATAAAGTGCTGAGAGAAAAAATAAAATAAAATAAAATAAAATAAAATAAAATAACAAGGCTGTTCACGAATTCAACAGTCCGAGGGCCGAGGGGAAGAAGCTGTTCCTGTGACGGGAGGTTCTGGTCTGGATGGACCGTAGCCTCCTGCCAGAGGGAAGAGGAACAAACAGTCCATGTCCAGGGTGAGAAGGGTCGGCTCTGATCCCACCTGCACGTCTCTGGGTCCTGGAGACATACAGGTCCTGAAGAGGTGGCAGGCTGCAACCGATCACCTTCTCAGCAGAACGTACGATGCGCTGCAGTATGTTAAGTGCAGTACTTATACGTTGAAGACTGCTTTTTGCTGACTGTCTGTGCTGAAGCTACACACCAAGCCACGACAGCATGAAGGATAGCGGCTGTGTCGTTAGAGGTGTTGTCTCTGACTGGCGACTGTTCAAGAGCTTCAATGAAGTCACAACGCACCTGGAAGTTTTATGTGCAAACTCACTTACGTGTGAGCAAAACATCTTCATACGTGCTCCAAATCTCAAACTGCACGCTCAGTTTTTGACTCAAATACAAGTGGCATCACATGACGCGAGTCATGCAGGAGTGGGACTGGAAGACATGTGCATGTCAGAGGTGGATCCTCCACCTGTGTTTTGGTGGGGGAGGCAGAGGAACCCCTGGAGGAGACACTCTGGAGCTCAGAAGCGAGAGCTTGGATTCTGCCCAGGTTCCACCGGGACTGAACTGCTTCCCTCCTGCTGTGAGCTGCTGCAGTGATCATCAACATTTAACAGCACATTGTCTCACAACTGAATCGTTCAGGGAAAAAGCAGTGGTGGAAATGAGACACGTTCCTCTTCTCTCTATGGTTCTCATTTCTGCTTACATGGCTGAAACCCTCCAAACCTGTCAGTGGAATCTCCAGGAAACTGCTTCCACTTGCTCCTGTAATGGCCCCCAGCCACAGGACATGGTGCACCTCCAGGGGGCTTCAGCCCAGAGCACAGTCTGACAGAGACTGACTCCTCTCCCTGGCTACTGCCCTCAGCTCAGGAAGGAGGGGGAGACGTCATCTCTCCTGGGTCTGCCCTGTGGCCTCCACCTTGGTGGACACGCCCGGAACACCCTTCCAGGAGGTCGTCCAGAAGGCCTCCGCCCCAGATGCCCAAACCTCCTCATCTGGCTCCTCTCAAAGCAGAGGAGCAGAGGTTCTCCTCTGAGCCTCTCCCGGATGTCTGTGCTCCTGACCCTCTCGCTCACACCCGAGTGTGAGGGGGATCGGGCCACTGTCTGCAGTGAGTCTGGTAGGAGAAGCTGTCTCAGGTACATTTCCTGCCGCGAGACTGACAGACTGAGGAAGCAGTATCAGTCTCATTGTAATCGTCCTCCACTCCAAACTATTGTATGAGTCAGAGCCGTGAATGAAACATGTTATATACAAGTCAAATAAGCCTGTGAATCAAACAAATACAGACAGAACACAAATACATGCTTCATTTCGTTCTTTTGTTTTTCAAAATTTGCTCCCGAGAGACCACACCCCCATAGTCGGGAGTCGTGGATGTGCGGATCGATCCTGAAATATTGATACCTCCGATACCGGATCTTCACTCTCTAAAATCAATTCTCAAACCAAAACATCAATACTTTCGATACTTAAGAAATTTGAGGTCATGTATCTCCTGAAGTAAAAGTAACTGGACTACTGAGGTCCTGTCTGGACACGCGGTGGGTGGGAACTACTTTCCTTCCGCCTGTTATGGGGCGTCATTCCATGCAGAGGCAGGCAACATCCACGTAAGGTATGGTCATAGATGATATCAATAATAATAACAACAATAAAGTAGCAGGATGTGTGTCGCTGAAATGATCTCACCCTTCCTGACTTTAGTTTGGATGAGTTCATGGAAGGATTCTGAGGTGGTTCACCACTCAAAGTAGGTCTTTCACACTATACAGTGCAATGACTATAAACTGGAGGAGAAAAGATGAATAAAACATGAGTTTAGCTACCAACATATTGCATTATTTCCAATCAAACTTAAACTGTTAAATGACCTGTTAAATTAATATATAACACTTGAATGAATAATGTATATCACTTTAACAGTGCAGTTATTGTTTAAACATTTGACCAGCAATTTCACGTTTGAGTTGTCAGTATAATAATGGTTTGTACCCCTTTTTGTCGACAGTTGAAGCTAGTAACATGAAGTATTCCGTGCTGAGTCGTGCCATCATTTTCAGTGAGAAACCTGGGAGTCACTGCCACTTCTGTACCCAGTCTTTTCAAAGGCAGCAGAGGTTCTGAGCAAAAAACGGAACTGACTAAAGGGGAGACGGTAACCTTCACCTTCACCTTCTTCTGCCGCTTATCCGGGGTCGGGTCGCGGAGGCAGCATTCGGAGCAAGGAAGCCCAAACTTCCCGATTCGCACAAACCTCCTCCAGCTCTTCCCGGGGGATCCCGAGGCGTTCCCAGGCCAGAGCGGAGATATCATCTCTCCAGCCAGTCCTGGGTCTTCCCCGGGGTCTCCTCCCGCTAGGACATGCCCGGAACACCTCCCCAGGGAGGCGTCCAGGGGGCATCCGGATCAGATGCCCGAGCCACCTCAGCTGGTTCCTCTGGATGTGGAAGAGCAGCGGCTCCACCCCGAGCTCCTCCCGGATGACCCAACTCCTCACCCTATCTCTAAGGGTGCGCCCAGCCACCCTGCGGAGGAAACTCATCTCAGCCGCTTGTATCCGCCATCTCATCCTTTCGGTCATGACCCAAAGCTGGTGCCCATAGGTGAGGGTGGGAACGTAGATCGATCGGTAAATCCAGAGCTTCGTCTTGTGACTCAGCTCCCTCTTCACCACGACGGTCCGATACAGCGACCGTATCACTGCTGCCGCTGCACCAATCCGTCCATCAATTTCACGCTCCCCTTTTCCCTCACTCGAGAACAAGACCCCGAGATACTTAAAGTCCACCACTTGGGGCAAGAACTCTCCACCGACCTGGAGAGAGCAAACCACCTTGTTCCGGTGGAGAACCATGGCCTCAGACTTGGAGGTGCTGATCCTCACCCCGGCCGCTTCACACTTGACTGCAAACCGACCCAGCGCATGCTGAAGGTCCCGGTCCGATGAGGCCAGCAGAACAACATCGTCCGCAAATAGCAGAGATGAAATTCTGTGGTTCCCGAACCGGATCCCCTCCGACCCCTGGCTACGTCTAGAAATTCTGTCCATAAAAGTGATGAACAGAACCGGTGACAAAGGGCAGCCCTGGCGGAGGCCAACATGCACCGGGAACAGGTCTGATTTACTGCCGGCAATGCGAACCATGCTCCTGCTCCGGTCAAACAGGGAGCGGACAGCCCCTAGCAGAGGGCCCCGTACCCCATATTCCCGGAGCATACCAGACGGTAAAGATGCTATATATAGTGGTTGTAAAAATAATTTATTTTTATGTTTTATTTTTACAGAGTAAATAAATAAATAAACAAGTTTGTCTCCCCCAGTTCAGACTGTTGAGGAGGGGGAGATGAAAACAGACAAGGGAGTACAGGCTGTACACGTCTGTACTGTGCTGATCCCGCGCGGCGGCCATGTTTGCTGCTGTAGGCTTCAACCCAGAGTCACTTCACCTGAGCTTACTATGTTTGTCTGCGCAGGTGTGGCAGGCAGTGCATCAGAATCACGGCGGGCTGTGAAGACAAGAATGATCCTCTGACCCAGCTCAGCCCAGACTGTCTCGGTGTTGGGCCTTTGGGACCCTTGGACTTGTCCTGGTGAAATATAAACTCAATGCGCTTGACACCACGCCGACATCATCCAGCCGGAGGTCATTTTCAGAACCTAAGGTTTGGGTCTGTCTAAAGTGGAAACAAACCTAATGCTGCTGTTTGGCTCTATACAGGACAGCGGCTCGGTCCCGGGTCGATGCCACTGGGATAATCCCCCGTTTTGTTCTCTGGAAAGAGTCTTGGCTTGTGGCAGATTGATGGGGATTTTGGACGCTTTGTTCTTTGTGAAATTTCCCCTCCGCAACACTTGAGAAGCGCAACTGGCTGTGGACTCATTTGCTGCATGAGATGCTGTGCAGGAGGCCACGGGGACCGAGACCCGCGCGGCAGCTGGAGAACCACTGACGGAGCGCGTGTCCTTCAGGAGCTGAGGGCTTTACTGCGCTGCTTTGTCAGGAAGACCTTTAAGGGTCCAGGGGCGACTCGCTCCATCGACTTTCAACTCATTTCAAATTTCATTTCAACCCGGGATCTGGTTCCTGGGTCATGACCCAAAGCTCCTGACCCTCGCTGAGGGTCATGAAGCCGTGACGTGCGCATGAAAATCGCTTCCGCACCAGTCGGCTGGCTCCAAAACGGTCCTCGGGTCCTTCGCTGAAGTTACATACTTCCATCAAAAGAAAGAAATTCACCCGATATTCTGCAGACTCATGAGTTTCCCGCCATCTCCTCGCAGATTTTTGGGACTTGTAAAGTCAGCGTAACAATTTCCTGGTTCTGCTCTGCATGAAGATTTCAGACCATCTTTCCCCTCGGCCCTGGGGCGGTGGGATCAAAGACTGTGGGGGTGTGGGCTGAGCAGAGCTGCAGCCAGGAGGGAGCCACTGGTGGAGGGAGTGGACCCAACCCTGCAAGAGAGAAGGAGCGCTGCTTCCACGCGTCCAAAACATTTTATCACCGGCCTGGACCAGCGGAAGCCTGAAGGCTCCGGGGGGACGCCACGGTTGCATCACTACCTAACTAAGAACCATCCACCTCCGTGTGTCCAACGATCACAGCAACCATCAGTCATCCTCACATCGAGTGACCTGCTCTCACCTCCACAGTCGTATCGATGTGGTGAGAACATTCCAGATCTCTTTTGGCAGGTAAATGACTGGAGCGAAGAGGCTGATGGTGGAAGCAGAGCAGAGGGAGGGAAGGGCCACGGGCAACCACAACACAATGGTCGTAGGGAACAGAGCAGGGAACAATACGGGCCGCTGAGGCTTCACCAAAGCCCACTAGATGGCACTACCTGGGATTTTAGCCACTTCAATGAACCCTCGCATCATTTTTAAAGCAACAGCTTCAACTACTGAACTCTGAAAATGGTGACACTGTGTCATGAAGCCTCATCAACCGAACTACTGAACTCTGAAAATGGAGACACTGTGTCATGAAGCCTCACCAACCGAACTACTGAACTCTGAAAATGGAGATACTGTGTCATGAAGCCTCATCAACCCACCACTATCCTTCAACAAGTGCTGTTGAGTGTGAGATTATTTCGAGCTGTTGGAGTCAAAATACAGGAGCGATGCAGATGAATTCATGGAGCCTCACGAGGACTGGTGTCACTCGCTCGAGCATTTGACATCACTGTTTCATGATGCTTCATCAGTCCAACACTATGGCTGTGTCCCATCTCTCCCCGTAACCCTGGCCTCTGCACGTTACGTGTGAGTTTAGCATGTCCCACTCCTCCTCACTGGCCGTTCACCACTTGAAATGATGTCTTCAAACCCAGGGAGCTCCGGAGCTGACTTGAAACCAGGTGGGAATATGAAGTGTGGAGAGATGTCCAGGAGACCAAAGGACTTGATTTCACAACAGTGTTGGACAGGACAACAGAGACATGTTAGTAGCCAGGACCACTCTTCCCTTTGTTGACTTTCTCTGGCGTCACACGTCAGCGAGCCAAATGCTCCACCGTGTCCCACAACATGAACAATACAACATGGATGTTCAACAGTAGGTTTGGATTTCACAGTGGAGGGAGCTTCATAGTGGAGGGAGCTTCACAGTGGAGGGAGCTTCATAGTGGAGGGAGCTTCACAGTGGAGGGAGCTTCATAGTGGAGGACCTTCATAGTGGAGGGAGCTTCACAGTGGAGGGAGCTTCATAGTGGAGGGAGCTTCATAGTGGAGGAGCTTCACTGTGGAGGGAGCTTCACAGTGGAGGAGCTTCATAGTGGAGGGAGCTTCACAGTGGAGGGAGCTTCATAGTGGAGGGAGCTTCACAGTGGAGCATCATAGTGGAGGGAGCTTCACAGTGGAGGGAGCTTCACAGTGGAGCATCATAGTGGAGGGAGGTTCACAGTGGAGGGAGCTTCACAGTGGAGGGAGCTTCACAGTGGAGCATCATAGTGGAGGGAGGTTCACAGTGGAGGGAGCTTCACAGTGGAGGGAGCTTCATAGTGGAGGGAGCTTCACAGTGGAGGGAGCTTCATAGTGGAGGACCTTCATAGTGGACGGAGCTTCACAGTGGAGGGAGCTTCATAGTGGAGGGAGCTTCACAGTGGAGGGAGCTTCATAGTGGAGGGAGCTTCATAGTGGAGGGAGCTTCACAGTGGAGGGAGCTTCATAGTGGAGGGAGCTTCACAGTGGAGGGAGCTTCACAGTTGAGCTTCATAGTGGAGGAGCTTCACAGTGGAGGGAGCTTCACAGAGGAGGGAGCTTCACAGTGGAGGGAGCTTCACAGTGGAGGGAGCTTCATAGTGGAGGGAGCTTCACAGTGGAGGGAGCTTCATAGTGGAGGGAGCTTCACAGTGGAGGGAGCTTCACAGTTGAGCTTCATAGTGGAGGAGCTTCACAGTGGAGGGAGCTTCACAGAGGAGGGAGCTTCACAGTGGAGGGAGCTTCACAGTGGAGGGAGCTTCATAGAGGAGGGAGCTTCACAGAGGAGGGAGCTTCATAGTGGAGGAGCTTCATAGTGGAGGGAGCTTCACAGTGGAGGGAGCTTCATAGTGGAGGGCGCACAGAACCTGAGTGTTAGGGTGAGACACGGGACACAGCCTGATACTCAGCAGGCATCTCCGGAATATTATTGTGAAAATACCCAGCATTATTAAAGCATTCAAATGTGTGCGACCAGAAGGATCTGACCAACACAGTGCTTTGTCGCTGCTTTACCTTTTGATGAGGCCCATCCTCTGTCTCACTGTAAAACTCATTCATTTTAATGGAACACTAATGCATAATAGAATTTACCTGGAGGCGAAGCTGCGACCTGGTGATCCACGTGCCTGTGCTGCAGGCACATGATAAATATGATGAATATCGGAATTAGGCGAAAGGATATCCTTATTACTAATGTGGAGCTCATCACCTCCGAGGGTACGAGGGTCAATCGTCCAATAGTCCCTGACTCTTCCTGCAACAGCCCTCTGTGTGAAAGCAAAGGTTTGGTCTCATTCCCTGCCTGGCATCACGCTAGTTCGTGGCAAAGTGAGCGTTTGCGAACAGGATGAATGAAATGAAGGAAAGGTACTAACCAGGAACGCTCACCTAACATTCCTCTAGGGAAGGTCACGTTCTCCTCTTTCTCAGATGAAGGGATGTTTCGTGCGGTACCGCAGAGGAATGGCAGCAGCCGTCATCTTGGCTTGGTGGGAGGCCGCAACCGCTTGGTCCTGGAGAGAAACAGGAATTTATGGGAGTGGGACTCCATGAACTGGACAATGTGGTTAATAGCTGGACTGAGCTAGCATGTAGCCAGTAGCTGGACTAAGATAGTGTGTAGTCAGTAGCTGGGCTAAGCTAGCATGTAGCCAGTAGCTGGGCTAAGATAGTGTGTAGTCAGTAGCTGGATCAAGCTAGCATGTAGCCAGTAGCTGGGCTAAGCTAGCATGTAGCCAGTAGCTGGACTAAGATAGTGTGTAGCCAGCAGCTGGACTAAGATAGTGTGTAGTCAGTAGCTGGATCAAGCTAGCATGTAGCCAGTAGCTGGGCTAAGCTAGCATGTAGCCAGTAGCTGGACTAAGATAGTGTGTAGCCAGCAGCTGGACTAAGATAGTGTGTAGTCAGTAGCTGGATCAAGCTAGCATGTAGCCAGTAGCTGGGCTAAGCTAGCATG
This sequence comes from Synchiropus splendidus, assembly GCF_027744825.2. Lineage (NCBI taxonomy): Eukaryota > Metazoa > Chordata > Actinopteri > Syngnathiformes > Callionymidae > Synchiropus > Synchiropus splendidus. The sequence continues at coordinate 2,998,368 of NC_071337.1, forward strand.
TAGCCAGCAGCTGGCCTAAGCTAGCATATAGCCAGTAGCTGGACTAAGATAGCATGTAGCTAGTAGCTGGACTAAGCTAGCATGTAGCCAGTAGCTGGATCAAGCTAGCATGTAGCAAGTAGCAAGACTAAGCCAGCATGCAACCAGTAGCTGGACTCAGCTAGCATGTAGCCAGCAGCTGGACTAAGATAGTGTGTAGTCAGTAGCTGGGCTAAGCTAGCATGTAGCCAGTAGCTGGGCTAAGATAGTGTGTAGTCAGTAGCTGGATCAAGCTAGCATGTAGCCAGTAGCTGGGCTAAGCTAGCATGTAGCCAGTAGCTGGACTAAGATAGTGTGTAGCCAGCAGCTGGACTAAGATAGTGTGTAGTCAGTAGCTGGATCAAGCTAGCATGTAGCCAGTAGCTGGGCTAAGCTAGCATGTAGCCAGCAGCTGGCCTAAGCTAGCATGTAGCCAGTAGCTGGACTAAGATAGCATGTAGCTAGTAGCTGGACTAAGCTAGCATGTAGCCAGTAGCTGGATTAAGCTAGCATGTAGCCAGTAGCTGGGCTAAGCTAACACATAGCCAGTAGCAGGACTAAGCTAGCATGTAGCCAGTAGCTGCACTAAGCTAGCATGTTGAGGATGGTGACAGCTCCATGACGATGAGGGCGTTGAACCATGTGTGGCTGACTCTGGAGCTCTGCAGTGAAACTAGTGCATCAGTCAGCACCATCACTGTCTCCACAGCTCAATAGAACAGTGTGAAGCGGCTCCTTGCTACCTGTCAGCTGCCACTGCTCTTCCTCTACGCTCAGAGGAACCAGGAGCACTGAAGAGCTCACGGCGCCACCCCTGGTCACGGAGGGGAACTACTCATTGTGCTGCATGTGAACTGGGAGAAGGTGAGTCGGCGGCTTCATCAAGCTGTTGCTTCAGTCGAGCTACACTCTGGATGTGACCACAGTCAGAGAGAGTCGCCCCACTCATGGCAGTAATGCTGGGAGCTGAATGAAAGTCACTTCTCCCACGTGAAATGATGAATGAAGTGGTGAACCCGAGGTGTCTGTCCAGACCCAGAGTGTGGCAGAGAGAGGACGGCGGCGGGGCAGCGGATGCTCTCGTCTGTCGACTGTGGAGAGGGAGGAAGCAGTGAGCGGAGCTGCTCTCTGATCACAGCCTTTGTTGTGAATGGCAAACGCCAGTCCGCATGAATGCCTGACACACGTTGCTGTTTTAACCTGAATTACCCGACGCCTCAGATCTCTCAATTGGCCAATTAACCAGAGAGTCTGCAGCCTTTCAAGTGAGGAACTTGAAACAAGGCCGGCGAAGCGCCTCCCTCCTCCTCCGTGCACCTGGAGGGGGGCGTGGAGACGGCGGGCTGAAGCCTGCTCCCCTGCTGTTGCCCAGGTCCTGGGAAGAATAGGAACAACCTCCGCCATCTGGGACTCTGTCAATTTGCCGCTAAAATCAGCTGTCCATCAAAGCTGGTGCTTCAAACACAGCTCATGAGATCTGTGCCTTGTCATCTTGGCTTGATGGCACGCCGCCATGTTGACGCTCTACAGCGCGATGGCAGCGCAAGTCAGCCGATGGTGTTGCACTTTAATATCGCACTGGACGCACCTCGCTGTTCGTCAGCTGACTGATCAGCTGACTGATCAGATGTGGCGCCCCAGTCTGCTTCCTGTGACAAGAAGTGAAGCGGATCAGCTGCAAAATGGCGCAGAAAATGGAATTATTGCATTTTGAATTATTTTAAAATATATGTAAATGGCTTAGTCCAGGAGAGAAACTGGAATTTCTCAGAGTGGGACTCTACGAACTGGATAATGTGATTCATAGCTGGATGAAGCCAGTAGCTGGACTAAGATAGCATGTAGCCAGTAGCTGGACTAAGCTAGCATGTAGCCAGTAGCTGGACTAAGCTAGCATGTGGCCAGTAGCTGGACTCAGCTAGCATGTAGCCAGTAGCTGGACTAAGCTAGCATGTAGCCAGTAGCTGGACTAAGCTAGCATGTAGCCAGTAGCTGGACTAAACTAGCATGTAGCCAGTAGTGTGACTAAGCCGAGTGCAATCTTGGGACTGGCATTGCCACCGGGACGCGTCACGATAACCCGGACTGGTGAGCAGCTCTTGTTGTTTGTAGGCTATTTATTTATTAGTTTCTTCTATTCTTATTGTTTATTTTATTCATTTATTTTTGTAATTATTATAATTCATTATGGCATGTTATTCCAAAGCACTTTCCTAGTTGGTGGGATCCTCACTGTCCTTGGCAGTGAAGCTGATTCTGATCCTCCTGTGTGGCTTTGAGCTGAAACATCTTGAACAACACGTTCTCCCGCCTGAGGTCTCTCATGTTCTCCAGTCCCAGAGGGGCGCAGGGGAAGACAGCTGCACTCCTTCAGTACCAGTGAAGTGATGTGCGTCCAACAGCTCAACCCTCCAACACCTGCCTCACTGAGGACCGCTACACAGACGTTGAGACGTTGTTGAGAAGCGCTCGTGCTCGAGGAGCTTCCTTTGAAGGAGACGCGTCCTGGATCTGAGGATCCACCTTCCCTGGAGCTGCAGTTGCTGAAGAGTACAGACCTGATGTAGCCTCAAATACCAGTCAGCTGGTCTACAGCACGGAGGAGAACAGACACATGGCGTGAGGGAGAACAGCTCCACAGAAACGCAGCCGTGATCTTCATTCTTATTGTGTGACACCGATAGACAAACTTTTGAAAGTCCCGACCTGCTGATCCCACTTTTTGCCACACACAGAGTCACACAAACTCACTATTTATTCAAATGAATTACACAAATCTAATAACAATTATACTGAACAGCACTGTATAGAAAATAGCAACACATAAACAAGTGTTTAATATCAACTAAATAGCTGTTATTCTCTTCTCAGTGAACAATGAACAGATCCAACCCAAGTGACGTTCACTCATCACTTGTGAGACCATGGTAAATGGCTCTGATATGGTCGTGTTCATCCAGGCTCCACTACCACTAACTCACCCATTGACACACGGAGGTCGCAGGTGGTGACGCTCTACCCTCCCTGCTACGTCGCCCCAGAACGTTACGCCTTGTAACCTCACAGACGGCTCTTCTTTTCATGCGCTGCATGTCCAGGGAGTATCTGAGGTCCAGGTCTGCTGAAAGCTCTGGTCTTCAACAACAGACCTTAGTCGCCCGTCCAAACCATTGGCATGGGTTTCGCCTGTGGTTAGCGCCAGTTCGCATTTGTTTGTTAGCGCTCGAATTCGGCGCAGTGATTTGAGGCCAAGTGTCTTGTTTCAATGCTGCGTCTGAGTCTGTGGGTGACACACGTTGCAAACTGCATCTCAGTTGTCATTTTCCTGGACGGGGACAGCCACCTCAGCTGGTTCCTCTGGATGTGGAGGAGCAGCGGCTCCACCCCGAGCTCCTCACGGATGACCCAACTCCTCACCTTGCGGAGGAAACTCATCTCAGCCGCGATGTCACCGGTTCGGGAACCACAGAATTTCATCTCTGCTATTTGCGGACGATGTTGTTCTGCTGGCCTCATCGGACCGGGACCTTCAACATGCACTGGGGCGGTTTGCAGTGTGAAGCGGCCGGGATGAGGATCAGCACCTCCAAGTCTGAGGCCATGGTTCTCGACCGGAATAAGGTGGTTTGCTCTCTCCGGGACGGTGGAGAGTTCTTGCCCCAAGTGGTGGAGTTTAAGTATCTCGGGGTCTTGTTCTCGAGTGAGGCAAAAGGGCAGCGTGAATGCCCATATCTGTGCCCTTAAACCAGCCGGCTGATCGATGGGTCTGTCTAGTAGCTGTCGCTCTCTTATCCAGGTGCACCAGTGAATTTGCAAACATTGGAACTTTTATTGCGGTGCAGAGCCACTGCGTCATTTGAATACTGCAGAAGTGCAATTGCCCCAGCAAGAGTACTCTTTATTAACCAGGGAAGTCCCAGTGTGATTGAAAACCCCTTGCTGAGAGGCAGTAAAACACACAATTGCGCACAGTTATAACACAATTAAAATGACAACAAGTTAAAAAATTAAAGGAGCCTCGCTCAAGTGCTGTCAATCATTCGATGGAATACATTCTGTTAATTTCCAGTCATTTGCAGCATGTTCCATGCAGAGGGAGCAGAGTACAAGAAAGCCTTCTTTCCCAGGTCAGTGTGGGTCCAAGGGTCAGATATCTCACACAAATATAGTCCCAACATGGCCTTGTTGTTAAAAGTGTGCCAATGAGTCGACCTCCTGGGGTGCAGAGGGCGCCATCCCACTCCAGAATACAGCTCACAATGGTGGGTCAGGGCCGCGCAGTTCGTAACGTGAGGTACAGGATCAATGTTACTCAGACACTGAAGAACAAAGAGCTGCATCATAAGTGACAAGTGACAAAACAATTGATCATCCGTGATGTAGCGTTGGACTGATGAGGCTTCATGAAACAGTGTCTTCATTTCCTGAGCTCAGTAGGTGGCGCTGTTGCTTTAAAAACGATGTGAGGTTTCATTGAAGTGGTTGTTAAAATCCAAAGATTTTCAGCAGACACTGCCATCTAGTGGGCTTTGAAGATGAGGACACTGTTTCATGAAGCCTCACCAGCACATCACTACAATGATCCCCAAGTTTCTATGACGTGAGGAAGAAACGTACAGTGGTGCCTCGGTTTTCGAACGTCTCGGAATTCGAACAAAAATTTTGAGATTTTTTTGCTTCGGATTTCGGAAGAAAATCCAGAACTGGAACGCCCCCGAAAAAGCCGGAAAAAAAACGTGCACGGACCGATCAGCTGAGCCACGAGGCGCTTTGTTATTGTGTATAACGCAGCGTCTGTACGCAGACGTGTCCCGTTAGCTCCATTTACTGACTGTTTCTTCTTCATATTGAGGTGTAAAACCTTTCCTGTCTCCACACTGGACCGTGGTAGAGGGTCACAGGGGAGGTGCTGGAGCGCTCACTCCAGGGTTTGATGTCCTGTTGTGGGCTGGAGCTGGGACAGGGATGAGGCCAGTCTGGGACAGAGCGTGACTTGGTTTATGACTTGGTCACAGCCAAACTGCACAGAAGCGCACATTCAGAGCTGGACACGCACCGGGCACCTCTTCACTTCTGGAGAGACCTCACTCACTCGGCAACCCCTCCCACATGCAGCGGCCACACACATAGAGGAACAGCCACCTGCAGCAGACACGCTACATTCACTCCTACAAAAGACTATTTTAAGGCTTGGAACGCATTATTGCTTTTTCCTGTACTTGGATGTCACAGGTGAAATGAAATGCCTGAAACACTTTCCTTACCTCTTTCACCACTTCTACTTGATGAAACCCCAAAACACAGGACGAGCCGGTCCTTCACAAGGGAGAGAAAATGGCAGGGATGAAGCCGGATTCCAACATGACCCCAGTCAAGGGTGTGGAGACGAAGGAAGGTCTGGAAAACATCGGAAATCTTGCTGTGGAAGAGTGAGCACGTAATTGGAGGTAAAAGAGCTCGGCATCTAATTCCATTATCAGATGTTGTGGCAGCAGCAAGGAGAGCTGGAGGAGACTGAGGAGAACATGATTCTCCAGCGAAACACGGAGGGATCACTGCAGGCTGGAGCACACTTTTAATGTGCTGAATTCTATTTTCATAATCAGCCAAGCCCTTTGGTGACTTCCAGTAGACTCTTATTTTCATGTACCAGGTGGCGCATTGCATCAAAGTGTGGACGGTCCGAGGCAAGGGGACACACCCTGAACACGTTTCTACTCAGTCGGACCACAGGTTTGCTCCAAATCAATCCGAGTCTTGGTGATGTACGTCTATGCTTTTTTCAGATGGAGTTGGCGAACCTGAGTCCCAGCCAGGGACAGACGCTCTGACGTGGCAAGGACAATAAAACAGACAGGTAGATCAACGGCTTCAACAGTGGCAGACAGGCGGCTGTTGGATTCTGCCCCGTGTAGCTCCTGCAGGGGCGATGAAGGACTCTTTGAAGATGTTTTGCACATGCTGGAAGGAACTCTGCCTGATGAGATCCGTCACCCTCTCCATCCCAGAGTCCCGGTGCAGATATGAGGGTGGTGTTAGTGGTGAATGTTTATTGACCGGCCGGTGGAGATCCTGTTTTACGAAAATGTGTTCAAGAAAGACTGGAGTCCATCCTGTCGGAAAAGGCGACTCGCATGCTCTCATACTTGGGCTTTTATTTTGTTACCCTCAGTGGTGTTTCCTGTTCCTGTGTTGTCTGTAACGCAGCTGGAACCAACTGGGAAATCGGCTCCGCTCAACTTCTGCTCCCTGGTTCCTGCTCTGTGGCGCAAGATGGTTGCTTCACATATCCTGGCAAAGTTCTCCCTCCTCTGGTGTTTTGTGTGTTTATCCTCTCTGTGATTTATTTCTTCTTTGTTTTTTTCGTTTCTGACCCGCCGTACGTGTTCTGTTCACTCGGTGTTGTTGATTTTCCTGGGTCAGGGTTTTTTCCTCATGCGTGTGCTTTCAACCACCGAGCGTTTGTGCTTGTTTGGGATTCGTGTATTTTTGTTCTGCAGTTTTTCGGCTTCTACTCGCCTATGTTCCGTTTTCAGGTTATCCCGTCCCTGCCTGTCCTGTCCTCGCGCACCGCTTTTTGGTTCCAACGCTTTGTGTTCTTCGTTATTGTTCATGTTTTATTTGTGTTTCTTTGCTCAGAGCTGACTTGAAACCAAGTAGGAATATGAAGTGTAGGTAGATTTCATAGACGCCGATGTGTGAATTGAATAACTTAAACACCACAGGGACAGTTGAGTCACGAGGACGACTCTTCTGTTTGTTTACTTTGTCCTCGTGTCTCACGTCAGTGACCTGAAGGGTCGACCGTGTCCGACAACATTTACAACACAACATTATTGAGTAAGTTGTTCTTGCTTCTTAGCGAACAACAGTCGGCTAGCATCCAGGCTAACGCTAACGTTGACGAAAAATTGCGGCAAGGCTTCGCTCAGAACCAAGTGTTGCGGATTTGGGCCATGTTCTCGCTGGTCCGAGTCCTCAGTAACCCAGTAGCAGTTTGGATCACACCCCGTGAGCCACCATAACAGCGACTTTGCTTTAGTGTAAGGAACGTAACTCAATTCCCAGGGACCAGCGGAGCTCCAAAACAATCGCAATAACAATCCATTTTCGTCAGACTCCAGGTCTTGGCAAAGGCCGTCTGCTTTCTGCTGTCACCGTGGCTTGACTCCAGTCTTCAGACGTGCCACCTCTCAGGCTCTCCATGCCCCCACTGTTGCAGCAGGAGCATCACATCTCCCAGCGTCTGTCGAGCCAAAAATCCATCCCTGACACGGAGCGAGTGGATTGAAATTCTGAGCAGAATGTATGAGTTCAGATAAACATCCAGCGCGGCGCGATGAATAACAAGCAAGTGTTTATTGGACCAAACAGGTGACGGGCAGAAGACGGTGCAGCGTCGTCTTGAACAAGTTCTATTTTTACTGCCAATGCTGACAAAAATGTGTGTCACCGCTGTGTGTCATCCTCCTGCTGCCGGAGGAGAAGAACAGCAGCTGGTGACAAGGGGCGTGTGTTTGGGATGGAACATTCAGTGGCACTGCTTCGTCTGCTTTCTTTTCTTGTGATGGTTGGCTGTGGCTTATATGAAGTGTCGGCGTGCACTGGATGTTCATCCGTCCAGCGCTGCGCTTCACTCTCTTGCGGTGGAGTAATGACAAATTAATAGAATGAAAGTGAAATGTCAGCTTCTGAAGTTATCCTGCTGACTATGATCGTACCTTTAGGCACTCTCACACAAAGGGAATTATTCCATTCGCTTCAGTGCCGGGGGCTGTGGAGCCTTTCTGCTCAGTTCTCCACTCACCCTGGCGACCACACGGGAGGCAGCGGTCCTCCTGGACCTGGGCTGTCGCATGATGGGCCACGAAGATTACACGTAAAAGCAGGAGTCTTCTGCCTTTGTCTTCACCTGGACAGAGACTCCGACTGAGGCGGCAGCTTGATGAAGCAGACGAGTCTGATCGCGTCATGTTCTCCCTGTTCACATGCAGCGCAATGAGTAGCTCCCCTCCGTGACCAGGGGTGGCGCCGTGAGCTCTTCAGTGCTTCTGGTTCCTCTGAGCGTAGAGGAAGAGCAGTGGCAGCTGACAGGTAGCAAGGAGCCGCTTCACACTGTTCTATTGAGCTGTGGAGACAGTGATGGTGCTGACTGATGCACTAGTTTCACTGCACAGCTCCAGAGTCAGCCACACATGGTTCAACGCCCTCACCATACTACTGGCTACATGCTAGCTTAGTCCAGCTACTGGCTACAAGCTAGCTTAGTCCAGCTACTGGCTACATGCTAGCTTAGTCACACTACTGGCTACATGCTAGCTTAGTCCAGCTACTGGCTACATGCTAGCTTAGTGCAGCTACTGGCTACATGTCAGCTGAGTCCAGCTAATAACCACATTATCCAGGATGTGGAGTCCGACTAAGAAAAATTTTAGTCAGACTAATGCAATAATTTGGGCCGTCATGTGACCGTACTCAGTGGGAAGGAAGATCCCTAAATCTCACACATGAGTTCATGGTCCAGAATCTTACACTCCTGGGGCATGTACACTGTTCCTTCCTCAGAATTTTAGGTGTTAACCCTTGAACCCAGGTGGAATCCCAAGGGAGGCCTGACCGTGATCTGCTTCACTGGCTGGCTATGAACGAATGACCAGATGAACAAGTGACCCAATTTCCTCTCGCTCCTTGGCTGCTTCGTCTGTCTCGGTCCAGTGAAACCACTCAGATGGTCCTTGCATAACAGAAACAATGCTGGACGACGCTCCCCCTGCTGGAGCTCCATCAGAGCAGACCTGAGACTCCGACCCTGTGGGGGGCAGCGGTTGTTATTCTCACAACGGGGTGCAGAGTGGAAGCGATGGCGCTGTCTCCCTGTAAACACGAGCAACAAAAGCGCCGGATTGATGCGATCTTCCTCAGCTCCGTCTCACACTCGCCAGCGCTGGAGGAGCTGCCACTCGGGGCCCGGATGTGGGTCGGAACTGCCTCGACAGCGGCCTGTGCTTATGATCGGTGTGAATTCTCTGGGCCTCCGTGGCGCCCTCAGCGTGTGAATCCAGCCAGTATCTGACACCTTGAGGGGTCCTCTGAGAGCAGCAGAAACCTGACCTGGAAGCCGTTCAGCCACGACTCGCTATCATCCCTCCATCCGCATCCATCTACACACACCTGATTGTTTTTGCAGCGGCTGGATACATTTGGTGATGGAGGGGAAGACGACGGGGAGGCGGAGTGACAGAGATGAACGATCCTCAAAATAGATGCTCGTTGGGCTGTGAGATCTTGACCATATGAGGGTGAGCGATGAGGTCCACTTGGGTCCACTTGTTGCTATTTTCAGTGTCGCTATATTGGGAAATCACTTTGCTGTCGAGCGCACATGAGCCACATTATGTCTCGGCAGACGGACGGAACCGCGGTGGAGGGACTGGTTTGGGAGACGCTCCGGTTTGAGGGGGCGTCCGCTGCACACAATTAAAACACGGCTACCTAGTTCTGTCTGGTCCTCTGGGGAAATACGGATGTGCTGGTAATTGGTGTTAAAAATAGGCCTCACGATAGCAGGTCACCGTACCGCACAGCAGGGCGCTAAGTGGTGCGGGGATAAACTTCACGATGGCGTTCAGGAGACAAGAAGGGGCGACTGATCAAAACATGAGTTGGTATTCTTGTGAGGCGGGAGGTGTTCATGTGCCTTTAAGATGAGACTATGGGAGTCAAACATCGCCACTCGTGCCGCAAGAAAATTCACTCTGCAACAGAATCAATCCGACATTTGCACCGCGGCGAACCCTGAACTCCGAGCGCTGCTCACCCAGTTCAATATTCATTGTTCCTGGAGGTTAAATGTCAGAAAAGAAAATCGCTGGCCGCGGCAGCAGCCATGGCGAACCAAGGGTCAGGCCTCTGAAACAAAAGGAGAGTGCGGCGCGCAGCAGATGGAGGTCAATCTGCCGCGCATTAGAAAGTGTGAGCCGTGATATTACCGGGGCTTTCCTTGAATCAAGGTCGGGGGAAAACACGGGAATACCAAGTGGCAGCCAGTAAATGATGAGAGCGCCCTCTGGCCCCCGCAGCCAGGGCCTGGGGCTGAGCACTCATTATTGCCATGGAGATGACTGGGGAGCAGCCCGCCTTCTGCAGAGCACTCCACGGCTCCCGGTTGCTCTTCCCTGTTTCAGGATTCCATTGCGTCCCGGTGTCAACGTCAGCAGCGATGCTTGTCCTCACACGCGGTTTTGGGTTCACACATGCTCGAGGAGGAGATGGACGCCAAAAGTGAAGCTCTTTGGGAGGTTCATGGGTGAGTCGTGGCTGTGGAGGTGAGGGTGGAGGAGGCTGAGCGACTGGAATCTTCCTCTCTGTTGTCAACACGGTTCCTTCTGTCCAACAACCTGGTGTTTTCCACTAGCGTGCCACGAGAGAGTGTCAGGTGTTCCACGGGATATGATCCAGTTTCACCTCATCTGTCCGAAAATAGAGCTGTATGATGACAGTAAATCACAATAACCTACAAGATGTTGACACTCTACCAACGTGAGCAGATCACAGTCTTTCTATACACTATAGATCTATGCTGACACTGCTGCCCACAGTGTGGTGTGCAATGCTCCTCTTCCCACACACTCACGGCTGAACTTCCAGCTGTTTCTAAACCTGATGCTCCTCTAATGTGACCACACACCTTCACCACAGAACCATGGAGTGTTGCTTGTGGGACCCGCCAGGCCAAAGACTGTCTGCACCGCAGAGCTAACAGAGCTAACGTGACGTCTCAATTCAAAACTTTATTGACACTTGCAGACCATCAAAGTTTGCTTCGTTGTTTAAAAGTGGCAAATGCAGAAGCAAACAAATGTGCTCTAGAGTCTGAAGAGAGAAAGACTCGTTGTATGAAGCAAGTTGAGCCAAAGAATGTAAACAATTTGTCTGGAAATCTCCCAAAGTAATTAAGTTTTTTGGCCTAAATTGTCTGATTTTTTTTTCCTTTAGGACTAACACCGATAAATTTGCCAAAATTGAAACGGTGATTTAAACTAAGTCCACAAACCCTGATATATTTTTGCCATACTGCCCAGCTCTTTCTGGAGACACTTTTAAACAAATTCATTTTCTGCCATCTGTTTCTGCAAATAGCCAAAATAGCCGAGAGTCAGGAGCTACAGTTTTTCATAAATTAAAGGGGATTTTCTACTAAACGTTGGAGTTAGCACAAGAGCACTTTGGCTGAGGTTCCTCTGGTGGAGAACCTGGGTTTTTTTTTTAATGAACGAAGTGTGCTGGGGCTTGTAAAACAGTGCAATAACCAATGTAAAGCCAGCATTCCTAGGCAGTGTTCAACCACTGACACAAACTGTTTACATGAGGGAGGTTGTGCTGTGCTCTGGAACCAATCCTGACTGCCATGTCCTGAATTTTGGCTATCAGTGTCATGTGTGTGAATGAGAGGGAGCCAAGTGGACAGGTGAAGTTACAGGATGCAGAGATAAAGAAGGTTTGAAGTACTGAGGCTCAACTGTCCAGGGCCATGGAGAGTGTGAGGAAGAGGTGAAGAAGAGGGTGCAGGCAGGATGGAATCATTGGAGAAAAGTGTCAGGTGTGACAAAAGGGTGTCGGCAAGGATGAAAGGGAAAGTGTCCAAAAGGGTGGTGAGGCCAGCAACGTTATATGGTTTGGAAACAGTGGCACTGAGGAGAAGACAGGAGGCAGAGCTGGAGGTAGCAGAGATGAAGATGCTGAGCTTCTCTCTGGGAGTGAGAGCAGGATGATGATAGGATCAGAGGGACAGCACATGTGCTCAGGTGTTTAGGAGACCAAGTCAGAGAGGCTGGATGGAGATGGTTTGGACATGGACAGAGGAGAGAGAGACAGGACATTGGTAGATGGAGATGTTGAGATGTTGGAACTGCCAGGCAGAAGGTGGAGAGGAAGGCCACAGAGGAGATTGATGGAGGTGGTGAAGGAGGACATGAGGTTTGTAGGTTTGAGAGAAGAGGAAGCAGAGGACAGGGGGAGATGGAGGAGGATGATACGCTGAGGCCCCAGAGAGAAAGAAGAAGAAGGTCAGTTATGTGATGTGTTTCAGCTACAGGCTTCAGGCTGTAATTCGAGGGTCAGGTGTCCAAATCTGGTGACTGGTAAGTGAGATGCTCCTCCCACTTTTTTGAGTGAAGCTTATTGAATAACCCTTTTTTGAAATCATAAATCATATTCCGAACTGAGCTGAAGGTGTTTTGGACGCTCACAAACGCATCACCGCTCATGGTGCATACTCCACTGTAATCTTCATGTGAAGCCGCCAGCCGACTTTACTCAGCTTTGTTCTCCTCTCAGTCTGCAGCTGAAAACCTGAAAGTAACCTCGTTCTGTACCTGAAGGTGCTTTAAATTTTCATTTCTTCTCACTTTCCTCCCAGCTGCTCTTGTTTTTGTTCAATGGTTTGTTTTAAATCTTGATGAGCACGATGTTGTTTCAGTGATGGTAAATTCAGTGGAACAAAGTCGGATGGATCCTCAGAACTTCACAATGTTCCGCAACAATTGTTCTAATCACACAATGCTCCTACTCTTGAGATTCACTTCAACATTTCAACTCACAGCTGAAGTCAAGTACAAGGATGAATGGTCAGTGGCAGGTTCACCGTGGTGATGAAGCTCAGTGCCTGTGAGGACCATGGCTGAAGTTGGTGCTGCTGAGGTGTCCGTGTGCCGCTGCTGTGCAGCGCGGCAGCTGCCAAGTCAAGCCTCTGATGCCACCACGGAGCATCGGAGGCTCGTGATTCGCCGCCTCTTTTGGCGCTCAACCAGATCTGGTGTTTTCCAGCGGATCGTGCAAATCTTGAAAACGCTCTCATGGAGATGACAGTCCTCAATGGCAGTGGCCTCCAGCAACGTGACAATGCTTGTGTCATGGAGCAACTATGGCTCATCCATGGAACAAACCACGACCACGTCTGTTCTATTGCGATGAAATGGCCGTCGCTTTGATCTCAGGTTCGCCCTGCGCTTCAGCAACAGACGTGGCAAAACAAAACAAAAAAAAAACTTTACAATTTTAAGATGTTCATTTGTTGCAGTGCGTTTTGAGACTTCCACTTGGCAGTGCAGCAGAACACCGACCGGTGTGAGAGCGTGCTGCAGAGCACGTGCCGTGATGGATGGGCTGCTTCCCCACAGACTGCGAATGCTTTGAGTGGAAATCGGAGCATCCACACACGTGTCTGCAGAATCCACTCACCAGGCCTTCCATCAACACAAAACCAGTGTTTTCAGCCACTAAACTGCAACGTTTAAAACCATCCATTCTCATCCGCTAATCCGTTGCCGGGTCCCGGAGGCAGCAGCTTCAGAATGTCGCACCAAACGCCCTTCTCCTGGGTAACATCCACCAGCTCCAACTGGGGGGTCCTGAGACGCTCCCAGGCCAGTGAAGAGGTCTCATCCCTCCACCTGGTCCTGGGTCCACCCCTTGGTCTCCTCCCAGCTGGCCCTGACTGAAACACCTCCAAGCAGAAGCCTCCAGGGGGCGTCCTCATGACGCGTCCTGACTCCGCTCTACATGAAGAAGCAGCGGCTCTACTCCGAGTCTCTCCCAAGTGACAGAACTCCTCACCCTGTCTCAAAGGGAGACGTCCTCATTCGCTTTTATCTCTGTCATGACTCACAGCTCATGACCATCTGTGAGGGTTGGGACGAAGACTGATCTGTAAATAATGAGCTTTGCCTTTTGGCTTGGATTCAAGAGGAACAATGCAGGTTCTCTCCTGGCCATGGAACCAGGGACCAGCTCTTCACTCTCTGAACAGTTCTCGAGGGAACCTGGGAGTATGACCTGCCAGTCGACATGTGTTTTGTGGACATGGAGGAGGCATATGACCGGGTGCCCAGGGACGAGTTGTGGGAGGTCCTTCGGGAGTATGGGGTCATCTTTATATTCCCCGAGTGGGAGTCCAGAGTGTCCGGATCCTTGCCTGTGAGGCCGATGCGTTTCCGCTGGGAGTTTGTCTCTGTCACGGTTGTGCTTTGTGTCCAATCCTGTTTTTGGTTTACATGGACAGGATTTGGAGGCCCGGCTCTGCTGGGGAGGGTTTGCAGTTTGGTTCCCTGAGGACCCAGTCGCTGCTATTTGCAGATGATTTGGTTCTCATGGCTTCATCATGGTGCAACCTTCAGCTCTCGCTGGATCGGTTTTCATCTGAGTGTGAAGCGGCTGGGATGAGGATCAGCACCTCTGAGGCCATGGTTCTCAACTGGAATAGGATGGATTACTCACGCAGTTCCTGCCTCAAGTGGAGAAGTTAGAGTGTCTTGGGATCATGTACTTGGGAGGGAGAGTCAGGGAGTTGGAGCCTGGTTGGTGAATCAGCACAGCAGGGGGCAGTATTGCAGTTGCTCGACCACACTGTTGTGTCTAAAAGCCAGTCTGTCACAGCCTCTGAAACCTCGGTCTCCTTTAGTCAACGGCGAGTGGTGGTGGTTCTGTAACAGCTGACTGGAAATACTGGCTCCAGTCAGTGTTTTCTGTGACTGTGTTGACAGAAAAGATTCCAAAACTGCACTGATCCTGAATTGTTGTCGAACACCACAATGAGGGCCACGTCTCGATCAGTCCCGGCTGCTTCAGGAGGTCAAGTAAGTAGTCAAACCTACTGACTCGCTTTCATCATATCGGTCTACTCTAGCGTTTTAAACGTGCTACCAAATTGAGAAAAAAAAAACAGTGACTCAATGAGGTTTATTCTGCCTCCTAAGAAAAGATGGTCGAGAGACAGAAAGCCTGCCCCCTGCTGGCGACCTGTGTGGGCCCACAGCAGTGAACTGTGGTGACTCTTTAATGATGGAGACCGAGGGTCAACAGAAACGGGCAACAGCAGATGCCTATGACTGATTGAGCAAAGACACACAAGACAGCGAGGCAGATGTTGCGGCTGTGTGAGAGCAGATGGATGAAGGCGTCAGGGACTCACGTGTGAGGAAGTGGAGTCTTCAGGTCGCTTATCAAACGTACATCATCGCCGACACTCTGGCTTTGCTGCTCCACTTAGCGGGAACGTGGGAAGCTCGTTGTATCGTCATTTCAAGTGCACTGTTCCTCACACCTTTGGCTGCATGACTCGGAGCTTTGAATCGATCCCGCTGAAAACAAGCACTTCAGGAATCTGAGTGAACGTTGCCTGCTATTCTGCTCACATTCTGCTGCAATACCTGCTCAAGTCACTCGGGAGGGAAGTGGAAGTTATAACAGAAAAATCATGGTCGAAAAGAAACTTGTTAGTGTATAAATGCGAGTGCTGAAATGATGTCTCTTCTCGAACGTTGTTGTCACCCCACTGACGGCGGTGAGCGCCCCCTGATGTCCGCAGAAGTGTCAGAGATGATTCATATTTCCTGTTAGAGTCACATCAGGGGTCATTGCTGTGAAGAGACTTTATCTTCTGGAGAAGGTGTTTAAGACTGGGAGCAGTTTCTGCATGTGCTGCTCAGTGATCTGATCCAAGTCAGAGGACCATCATCTGGATACACTCGATCTAATCAACCAACACTGACTCAGAGTCTCAGCAGCTACTGATGTCACTGTTGAGAGTTACAATCCAAACTACCATTGTCCTGCAGACTCTGACGTGCTTCTGCTTTGGTGGACCTGAGGTGGAGACCACGGCTGGCTGCCATTGTCTGGTCACGTCTTCAGGAAATATCTAAGTCTGTGGACAGTCGGTGGAAACTGGAGCCACCCCAGTGGAGTTCACACCTCAGTCTGGATCAAACCTGAAACCTTCTCGCTGTGTTGGACTGGTTCACTCCTGGGGATGGTGCATTTCTTGGCCCCATATTGACCCCGCTCAATACCACATCTGACTTTTTGACAGCAATATTCGCCTCTTGTGGACACCACCATGGCACTGTTCCCCACAGTTTGCTTCCAAGCCTGAACATGAATAAACAGCAAGCTAAACTCCTTTTTAAGAGTCAGGAAATGAGCGTCCTTGCTTCTTTTATTGACCCGTTCAATAGCAACTTCAATCAGATTTGCCTCGAATTGGAGTGAATGTCGTACACCTTCACATCATTGAAACATAGCGCCATTCTCACACAACTCAATATGAGTTCACAGCTTCGGCTAAACCGACAAATCGCCGTCAGCATAGATCCTCTGTTTAGACGGCAACTTCCAGTGAAGAGATTTTCATCTTTCATCTTTCTTCTTCTTCCTCTACGATGAACATGACCGAGGCATTTCAAAGTGAACAAACATGTATAGTGTTACATTTTGGATGGCGTCATTGCCAAACCAACATGGAGGAAGATTTCCTCCTGAGCAGAGACTTGACATCAGCAGCACCGAGGTGAGCTCCCACGCCTCCCATCATCTCCACCCTTCTCCCTCCTTCATGGTTCAGCTCTTGTGGTCAAGTGATGAAGACAGCAAGATGTTCGGGGCCCGACTGGCTAATGAGCGGTAGGACTCCAACGCGCCTGGATCCCTGCAGGGAGCCCCACGTCTCACTCTAGTGTGGTGTCCCATTTATCTTCAGCTGTTGCCTTTTTTTTTTTTTTTTCTCAGCTCTCAGTCGCCCTGCAGTGAAGGCAGCTCTGGAAAATCATCAGCGCTGGTCTTAACAATGGTGGTGGTGGGGTGAAATGGGTCGCTGAGCTGGGGAACTTCTGCCAGGCCCGACGACTCAGACCAGGAGTCTTGTCTCACCAAGGTTCGTGTTCTCAAAGTAGAGTAGAACACACCTCATGTGTTGTTTCAGAGCAGTGTTCTTGCAAATTTAACTGCAGTTGGGGAAAAACATTTCCGCGACAGGCACTGAATGAGGAGCGTTCGGGGCTCACGCCGCCTCACTCCCCTTCAGTTATTGCTTCATACAGTATGCGACAGATGCGCTCCACCGTGTCATAAAATGCTTTTATCAAATACAATAATGAGTCCCTGTGGAAATTCAGGCAACCTACTCCCTCGTTCACTGATACCTGGCGCCCCAATCCCCCACATCAGCGGTGATGGTAACAGTCTGACAAACATGAACATGGACATTTCCAACAAGTCAAGGACCATTGAGGGGCAGTTTGTTCCGTGGTTTGAAGGGGAGTGGCAGGTGAATGATTTCTCCTCTGTTTAGCCAGCACATCCTCCTATACTGACGAAAAAGGCCGCCTTCAGCGTTGCATATTGACACACTGGTGGTGGAGGTTGGGGTTAAACAAGCCATGTGATGGCGCTCCATTATTCCATGTTTATTTATAGCCCATCAAACTGCCGTTTTGTCACAGTCACTAAGGAGGAGAGCCACGTAAGGGCTTATAAATAGCAACGCAGGAAGACATCCAGTCTCCTACAGTGTCTCCGACAGTGTCTCCCCATCTCCCCATGATGCCCATGAATGATGCTCCCTGCCGCCCCGCCTGGAATTCTATGGAAGGAAACTGTTCTTACAGTCCGTTGAAACACATTCTACACGGAAGGCTGCCTTTTTCGTCACTATAGGACGCTGAAGTCCACATTCCCAACGTCAAGATATGACGCCATGGGAGCGAGGAAGGGTTGGTATGGCACGTTTTTGAATTCTTTTGAAGTATGAAAGCAAGATCAAGAAAGGAGTGGAGCACCGGGCCGCCAGGATAACAGAAGCCGCTGCAACTTTTGTTTGTAAAAGCTCACGCCTACATCCGCTACTGTCATGAGCCGCTTTTTTTTTGTCCCCTGAACCTGTTTTGTTTCTCCTTCCTTCCTGTTTGTGGCACCTGGAGCCAATCATCTTCTAATAACCTGAGTATAAAAACACCTGGACTCTGATTCTATCACTGGTAATTCACTCTGTTCGCTTGCTCTCTGTCATGCATTTATCCATGTGTTGATTTATCTTTCGCTCACCCTTTCTAAACCCTGGTGCTCTGAGTTTTGCCTTTTCTTTGTGGATCTGCTTCCTGGTTTTCTCCTTGTTATTGCTTCTCCCAGCTCGTGGGTTCGTTTCGACGACCTTGATAGTTTATTTTGTGTTTTATTGTTTGTTGTGTTTGTTCTCTCTCTGCTCGCATTCGTTTCTCCTGCTTCGGTGACACCTTTTGTTGACTTTTTGTCTCCTGTAAAATGAAACTTGAGTATTTGTAATTCTTCCATCACCGCACTTGAGTCCCGCTCCGCGTCTCGAACACAACAGGTAGAAGGAAACGAAGCTTCTAACAGGGTGTTTAGCTGTTGAAGACAAACATCTGACTGACTGCTTTAATGAAATCGTGGCTCTTTCCTGGGACCCCTGGTCATCACTTTGAACTGAGAGCATCTTTGTTTCATGTTCGGGCTCTGGTTGAATTCCGCTGGTGTCATCACGCGGCAGGGCTTTTTCAGCTTCATACGGAGTGACTTCTCAGCATGTTCTCCGTTCGGGAAGGTACCGTAGGCAGCTTCCTGTCACCATATGCTCAGTCAGCTCGGCCTGCAGGAAGCACCTCAGCCCCGCACGTCTGCAGAGGAAGTCAGCATAATAGCCCAGAGTGGGGAATGGCACAAAAACCCAAATAGCAGAGAAATCCTGTCACAAGTGCTTCCAGCTATTGGACAAGCCTCCTCCTTCCACCCGGGTCCCCGTGTCTCCAAACAAAGCATCTGTTAAGGTTTCCTCGCCATCATGGCGCAGCGCTATGTTTAGAACAGAAGCTCAGAGCAATTGTTTCTTGCCTCTATATGTGACAGCCACAATAATTGGGCAAATAACGGAGCTTGCCGGAGAGTCGGAGGTGAACTCGGGGGGGGAAATTCTGCCGAGAAAAAGGGTAACGTCCTCATGATTTACATAAAGAGGCTAATCAATCAGACAGTGAGATGTGCTGACCTTTTGCTGGGCCGGATATTCTGGCTCAGTGATGAAGTGCGCTGGTGCTTCCTTCCAACTGACACAAGGATGAAGCGACTCTTTGACGCTCTGATGTATTTGGATGATGGAATAATCGCCACATGAAACCAGTGCGTAGGAGCGCTTGCTAAAGCCACGCGTGTTTGTTTCAAATGAACGTTCACACACTCTTTTATGTCGGCAGAGGACCAAAACAAAATTAGACTGCGCTCGACAGAAGTGGAAATACACGCATTACAATGAGCGGAAAAAGTCAAAATTATGCAACATTCAGTGGAATTCATAAATGTGCAAGTACGCTGAAGAATAAAGAGATTTTCAGCAGAACTTTGTCACTTTCTGGCTTTGTTTGACTTGGAGCTTGGGGAATGTGGAAATCTTTCAGGTCTGTTGTGGCCTGCTTCTGTGTGAGTGTGTTGACAACCTGCCGAGATGAAGCTACAAGGCTCCCACCTCCTCCAAACTCATGTGTCAGGGGGTGACTACAGCCTTTGTCATGGCTGCCTGTGGCATCAGACCCAGTGGCTGACTTGTCGCAGGCTGACAGAAGACTCGGGAGATCGAGGGTAGATTTAACAAGGCTCATCTGACAATTACACGAGAACTCAAAAGACGAACAGGAACGCCGAGCCAAGGACGCCGGAACCAGAACACGGACTGAGAAATACACTCAAGGGGAGGGGAAAAACCTGGCCTAAGCCTAACTAACACAAACACAGTTGGAAATGAACTCACAAGGCCAAATGAACTAAAGCGCTGGGTGGTGGTTCTATACACACACACACACAAGGAAATAACTATGACAAGAGGAAAAACAAAGGGTGAGTTAAACAAAGCACTCACACACAATGTAATGGAGAGACGCGAGAAGCAGAAAACGGAGCGAATAGAACCAACTAAAGAAGATCAAGTACGCACAGAATTTATAAATATATAACAGGAGAGAAGAGAGGGTCGAGAGAGAGTTTACTGTGAGGACGCGAAGCAACCATCTGGCAGCACAGGCTGGAACCAACCTGTAGAAATCAGTGGAGCCTGATCAGCGGAATGGGATCCAGCTGCGCTGCTGCAAAGCTGGAGGGAGCGAAGGAAACGAAACAGGAAACGAAAAGATAAAAGCACAAGAGAAACATGACAGCCTTGTTTCATCACTGGGAGGTGGATCCACCTGGGCAGGTCGAAGGCCAGGCCATCTCTGCATGTGTTCTGTGGGGAACAGAATGTGGGATTAAAGGGCAAAAGACTCTGGTCAGAACGTTCCCTCAGAAGCAGGCTGAGGCTGAGGGACGATTGATGACAGGAGCCTGTTTTAGAGGCTGAACCTAGACATGAAAGCTCCTGGACGTCTTCCTGGTGACCAGGATCTGCTGGAGAAACAATGGCTGTCCAAGGAAGAGCTCTGCCAGAAGAGCTGAGGTAGGTCAAACAACAAGGAACAAGGCGATCCCTTCTTTTCTTCTGCGTAAACACACTCCAGTGAAACCTCTGCTGTTTAATCTTCTGGCCGTAGCTTGGATGGCGTTGTTCAGCACAGTCGTTCGGTTTGTGTCATGATGTGAACCTTCCTTTACTGAGACAGCTTTGTTTCCTTCGGCTCCATCCTCAGTGATGAGGTGTCCCATACCAAGGAACATCATTTCATCAGAACAACTTCCAATCGGACTTTTCCTTCTGTGAACAAAAATTGGCCCAAGGGCTCTTTTTTAATTGTCTCTCTGTGAATCCTCGATTCAGAAACGGTGTAATAACCACAGAAAGTGAGATTGAAAATGAACTGCTTGATGGAAAGTTACATTTCTTTGTGCTCAGATCTGTCCTCAGCCTCGTCCACTGGGAAACCAATCTGTTCCTATCCAATCGCTTTCCCTGCTGTGCGCCGCTTCTGGAACAATAATGTGCCGCCACACCACATTACCGTGTCGTACACGCGGCCGGCCTGTATGTGGTGCTGTTGCGCATGAATGCTTTCACACACTCGACCAACAGGAGACGACAACAAAGGATAAACCTCATTCAGAGTCGAACATTTTGCTTCAACATTTCACAATAGTCGGCCAGTGCGGGTGTTGGATAGCTCCAACTTGCAGGGTGTAAGTTTGCAGTTGGAGAGGCGGGACAACCATGTGATCATCTTCAAAAAGTCACGGCTCGGTCCGACTGATGGAGACGTAAAATCAGTGTACTGAAATATAAACAAAAGTTTATTTTCGTGTGGCCCAAAGGCAAATCCCGCTCAATTTAAGCGTCCACAGCTGACAACGCCATGGTGCCAACAGGCCCTTTGTTACGCAGCGGGACTGTCAAACCTTGAAAAAATGTGAGACAGATTTTTGCTTGTGTTTCTAGCAAAAATGTACAAAGCATAATGGATCAGTGAGAACATGCTTCGATCTCATGTCCAGTAGCTTGTGCCCGGGTGCAGGTTTTTAGCCAAGGGGGGCGTCTGAAAAACATGAAAAACTGGACGCCCAGTTTCCTCCGCAGGACGCCCTAAATGTCTGATCATCAGTGCCTGTATAACGCCCTACTCATAGTGTCATCACACTGGTCTCCATGAAGGGGTGTTTCCGTCCGATAATTTCGCAGAATATGATCGAAATTCACTGAGTCTGAAGCCTTTGTCAGCTGTTGCAGGTACCAAATCTGTCCTACCTGCCTTGGGATGATGACGTCACACCTGGCAGATACGGTATCTTTTTTTAAAGTGTATGATGAGACAAAGAAAATTGAAATGAAGGATTAAAAAAAAAAAAAAACTCTGTACATGTCAGCCAACTACGATGCTTTTCCGGATAGTTGGTCGTAGTTGGAGCGACTCTGAAAGGGCGAAAACTGCTTCATGAAGCACGTTTCCCCTGGCAAATGAATGAAAGTGTCTTTGGAGGTGTGCACTTGTCTACTGCAGAGTCCATTCTGATTTTCGTGCGATATGAAATATAAACAATGCTCCGTAAATGTCACTGTTCCGCAGACCGCGGAGCAAAACGTTTTGCGAAGTTCAACAAGTTTGCACATATAAATAGAAAGCGCCATCAAATCCTTCACTTCAGTTTTCTCTGGCCCATTAAAACATTTGAAAAAAGATGTGTGTGACATCATCACCCCGCGGCAGGTAGGACACACCTACACCGTAGCTTTGCCATCGCGGCCGCCATGTTGTTTACCGCCATAATGGCACATGCCACACTGGCGGCATGGAAGCGCTGTGATGGGATGTCAGACGCTAGTGACAGGAGGGAACCGCAGATGAGTTCCACACTTTAAACAATCGTTCACTAAACTAACTCATTGTTTTTAAATCGGAGGAGTCAAGCCTCCATGGCTAAATTTGGTTACATCAGTCATTACACCGATCTAAATGATGGATTTTGGGTCCTCAGCGCTCCTCAGAGAGTGGAGTTTGCTCCACGCTGCAAAGGTGAAGGCCAATACAGAGGTGTACTTATATGACTGCCTCTTAAAAAGGGTGGATGGATTACCCTCTGAGAGAAAATGCATGGAAGCATGAGAAGAAACGTAGCACAGAGCTGTGTGTTTGAGAGTTATAGCCCGGAGGGGCAACAGTGATAGAGCTGTAAGTGAGGTTAAAATGTGGAAATAGGGGAGTAAAAGATAGTTGATAGATGTGGTCAAGTGCAGCGAGGTGAGCTTTCAGACACGGAGCATTAAATCACTTCCAGTCCTTTAGCGCATGTTCTTTTGTCTCTCCCCGGATGGTTGTTAGAGTCCAGAACATAACCGGCTCTGAAAACGTTTTCATTACCTGCTCAGATGGTCAGACCTTCAAGAGAGAAGAGGCAGGATGTTTTACTGCCACCAGAGTGTGATATTCAGCCTGAAGCTCTGGGACTGATTTTCTCTAAAAAAAACCACGTGAACTCGGCCACTCTTGCGCGTCGTATTCCGCGCAAGCCACACCTGGTTTATTTTGAGCGCTCACAGTAAAGAGGGACTTTTTCTACTCGCTGCTCACCAGAGTGTGCTCAGATGTCTTCTCTGTGCTGAGATTCAAGGTGGACTGAAGACAGCTCTGAGGCCTCTGTGATCTGTTTTGTGTGGAGGAACGGGAGCAGATTGCTGCAGTTGGGAGATAAAAGCAGGAGAGGACCACTGATCTACTGTAGAGAACATCGCCTCGGGAGATGGATAGCACCCCTCTCTATTTTCTCCCTCTGCCTTTCTCCTCGCCGAGCCGAGCCGAGCCGCCAGGCAGTGATGCATCAGGCCTGGTCTGGGTCGAGAGCGGTACTTATCGTGTCCAGGGCCCACACACAGGTTGTTTGGATAAGGAGAAGTCCGGCTGGTACGAGGGGCCATCTCTGGCCTTCATTCAATCCAAGGGCATCCTTCTTTAAACCAGCTGATGTATTCATTAAAGGCTGAGTCGGTGAAGAGCCACCAGCTACACACATCTCAATCGTACGCGCCAGCCTGGCCATCCTGCATCATCCAGCGCAGAGCGAGAGTGAGGACCTGAAGGGATCCGGAGTCGTCCGTCAGGAGTGAACTTAAGCTGCGCATTCATTTGCAAGCCTGATGAGCTCAGGGGCATCTGGCCGAGCAGGTAGCTCATCTTTTGTTCATGAGGAGACGGCATGTTCTAAATTCTCAGCAGGGATCCAGCTGCTCACTCAGCTTGCTGTGATTTCCACTTACCGCGCTGTTTACTCGCCCCTCACACTCTCTCTCTCTGGATTAGGAGTGTTGCTCAAAGTTCAACTCCCATGGTGCAATGTTTTGACGTGGGACTTTTGTGTCCCGTACTGACGGAAAAGGCAGCCATATACTATTCATGCTAGTTATAACTTGAACGCACGCCCATTTGATGGCCTCGAAATAGCATTCTGACACGTAAATAAAGAGCATTTACAGTGTTTTTTTTAAGGATTATAGATTTCAAACTTGGGCCATGTACTGTATCGTCAACAAGTTCCAGGATATGTTCTAAGAAGTTCTTTGAAACACTGTTGAGGACTCTCTCTGCTTTGCTGGGCTGAACCCCATCTTTGCCCGACGCAGTAGCGGGAACAAACTTTTGATGCCACCAAATAAGTCTTGGTCAACCATGGCGCCATATATTGACGTTGGGAAAGTGGACTTTTGCGTCCTATACTGAGGAAAAAGGCAGCCTTCAGCATAGAATGTTACACAGAGGTGTTTCAATGGACTGAAAAAATGGTTTCCTTCCGTCGTGTTCCACGCGGGGCAGTGTGTTGCACGGGCGCATGACAAGAATGAAAAACCTGATTGACTTCCATAAGACTCCAGGTAGGGGTGTTGAGGTGCAGGAATACACGAGTGCTTGCCGCATCGCAGAGAGACTATTAATGCTATTTATAACCCCTTATGTGGCTCTCATTAGTGACGGTACTGAAAGTGACTTAAACACAAAGCCGTGATGGCCTTTAAATAGCAATCTGGACCTATAGCTTTCAAGCTTGGGTCGTATACTATTTCCTCTAGAAGTTGTAGGATATGTGCTTTGTAGGGAACCAACTTTTGACATCACCAAATAAGTTTTGGTCAAGCCATCCTCCCTCCCATGGCGTCATATAGTGACGTTGCGTCCTATACTGAGGAAAAAGGCAGCCTTCAGCGTAAAGTGTTGCACGCAGGTGTTTCAGTGGACTGAAAGAACGGTTTCCTTCCGCCACATTTCAGGCGGGGATGTGTGGCTCGTGCACTGGGGTAGAGAGAAAAAACAAAACCTTTTACTTCCAAATAGCTCCAGGAAGGCGAGAGGTGCCACATACGGAGGTGCGGGAATGCACAAGCTCGCGGGGAGCATCGCTGGGACATGTGCAAAAACTACCTTCACTGAAGGAGACTGGATGTCAGTTGCTGTTTATAACCTCTGACATGGCTCTTGCGTGGTTTAGGTCACCGTGACCGTGAAATGCACAGCCGTTTAACAGCCCGAAAAAAGCAATCTGACGTGTAAAACGTAGACTGACTGGAGCGCCATCCGATGGCTCACCTTAACCTATATCATTTTTTCGAGCGTCGTGCTGACACTGCGTCAATAAGTGACGCAGAACGCTGCCTTTTTTATCAGTATAGAAAGCAAAGGGCAACGTTCCCAACGTCAGTATACGTCAGGCCATGGGAGCGAGGATGGGCTGCAACGCCATCAGCCTTGCAACAGTGGCGCTGCAACACTTCATCATCCGTTGTATCAGCTTGCATTCTGGCTTCACTTCCACCGTTTGCGTTTCGTCAAATGATTTAACAGCCTGAGATCTCCCATCAATAAGAGCCTTTAAAGTCTCGCTGGCTCCTTGATCAAGTGAACTCTCATCATGAATGTTTGATGCGCTCACAGAGCAGCGCCGTCTTTCACCCAAATTCACTTCCGCCATTCCCAGCACTTCTGTGGAGTGAACTTGTATTATCATGAATAATAATGGGCCCATTTCCAAATGTTGTCTTTCTCTCAGCTTTCCACAGTCAGAAGTCGTGTTGTTCCTTGAACATTTGACTCCCACAGCACTAACACGCACGTGAGCTCCTGAATCAAACCGCTCATTCTGATCTGCAACCACTCGCCCACTCGCATCACCACGACTCCCTGCTCTGTGGCATCGCCCAAAAACCGCTCGCTCACCTCCAACTCTTCCTGGACCTGGCAACGCAGCTCCTGCTACGTCTCAGCTTTGATTCAGAGCAGCGCTGGGAAATGATCAAAGTCATCGATTTGGAAGCGATTGCATCACATGGTCTCTCGGCAGCGCGCGTACGCTCGCTTGAAGCCTGGAAGTCTTCATATAGAAACAGACCAAGATAAACCATTTAAACCAAC
Source organism: Synchiropus splendidus (assembly GCF_027744825.2). Lineage (NCBI taxonomy): Eukaryota > Metazoa > Chordata > Actinopteri > Syngnathiformes > Callionymidae > Synchiropus > Synchiropus splendidus. The sequence continues at coordinate 3,024,041 of NC_071337.1, forward strand.
ACGAGACGAGGAGCTGCCAAGCAGGGCTCAGTCACAGCAGAAATAAAACGGACCACACAACCCACTGTGTATCACACTGCACTGCTAACGTTAGCGTTAGCTTCCCAATAAGAAGCTGGGCAAAACAAACTGAGGGAATCACTGGCTTTACCAGCCCAAGATGAGCTTGTTCAGGTGCTCACGTCATGAAGCAACATAAAGTTTCGACTGAACGCCTTCAGTATAGAGAGTTGCTATAACCACGACAGTATGACAGTAACTACACACAGAGTGATGCCTCCTGCTCTGCAGACCACTGAGGTTCTAATGCGATACACCGCTACTAACATAGCTGAAACATCGGTGGGAGCTCGACTGAAGGGGGCCCTGAGGAGCAACACAATGATGATGAAAAATTCACTCTTAGTTGTAGTTTTATCATTGCTTTTATGCTCATATTATTGTATTATTACAGTGCACCTTCTCATGATTCTGCTTTTATTTTGTCCCTTGATCCCTGTTTTGTGTCTCCCTCCTTCCTTCCTGTTTGGTGGCACACGGCTGGAGCCAATCACTCTCTAATCACCTGTGTATAAAAACACCTGGACTCCAGCAGCGTGTGCCAGATGGTCTCCTCTTGTTCATGTGGTAAATTGGCTCTCCTCGTCCGTTCTTGCTTTCTGTGCGCTTGTTTGCCTATTTTGTTTACTGTGTCTGAAACCCTGGTGCTGTAGCGGGTGCTTGGGGGTGTGGTCTCTCACCCAGTGGGTTGATGGGTAGGGACACACAGGTGTTATAAAGGTAATGGAGACTGTATGGGACGGACGGTTGCTTTTTGGTTGGTGAATAAAACACACGCAGACCTGACCTGTGCCTCCTACTCCTTTGTCCTACCACAGTGCCTGAGTTAGTGTTTTGTTTCAAAACAAACCAGGAAACAGGAGTTTCCTGGTTTGTTTTGTGACTGACTCTCTGTTCATTGTGCTTTTGTCTCTCTGTTTCCAGATTTAAGTTTCTTTGGTTTGGTGACCCATTGATTTTGGACAATCTGACTTTGCTGTTTGGTGACGCTTTCTATTGTGGATCTTTTGTTGTTAAAGATTAAAATTGTTAAGGTTCGAGACGCGGGGCGGGACCCAAGTGTAGCGTTGAAAGAGTCACAAGAGGCAGGAGCGAGTCAATACAATAATGACAAGATACAAAAACGTACAACAAAAGGCGTCACCGAACCGGGAGTAGAAAACAAAACAAATCCAGAGCTTCACCGACACTGGGAAGAGTCCACAACGGAATGAGTCCAAACGAAAAGCCTCACCGGACCGGGAGAAAGAATCCAAGAAGAGTTTGTAATAATAGAGCAAACACACAATGAGCAATAAAACAAAGTAAACTATCGAGGCCGTCAAAACGGACACACGAGTTGGAAGTAACAAAACAGAGAAAACCAAGAAGCCACACGGAGCAGGGAGAACACAGGGAGTCAAAATAGAAAAACTCAGAGCTCCAGGGTTCAGATATAGCTGAACAGGAGATAATTTAAACGACAGATAAATGTACGCAGGTAGAGAGCAACGAACAAAGCAAATTACCAGTTGGAGCAAATGAAGCAAACGATCTGGCCCACGTTGCTGGAGTCCAGGTGTTGTTATTCACAGATGATCAGAGGTTGATGTGCCACAGGAAGACAGGAGGGAGAAAGCAAAACAGGACTCACAGGACCAAAATAAAAACAGAATCATGACATAAAATATTGTATTTGACTCGCTCCTGCCTCCTGTGACTTTCATCACTGCACTTGGGTCCCACTCCACGTCTTGACTCATAACACGCTTCAAATACACTTTCAGACCCATTTATCCTCAACGTTCCATACGGATCCGGATACGGACAGAAACCACTATCCGTGCTCTGCCTTCATTTCCTTCGTATATCTGCAGGTTTCCACAAAGCTTAGGGATAAGGGCCAGATGGAGCAGTACCACCAGAAACCATGGGGGGCAGTGTTGATGTTACTACCCGCTACATAGCTCCAATGAGACAGGAAGAAGACATAGCAATGGCGGGAATTCTCCGTCCTCGCCTCCTGCAACGCTGCCTCCGTTTCCTCTTTTGTCCAAGAGCTACATGATCAACACTGACTCCACAGTCGCCATGTTGGTTCTGGAGTTTGTTGTTGTGATACACTTTTGACTGTGGGCTGCTCCCCCTGGTGGATATATGGGTGAACAGCAACATAGAGAACACAGGGAAGCATGTGATCAGTGACATGGTCGGAAACGGACGGCTACGTTTTCGTACGTTATGGAGCATGAATTCTCTGTCCTTCAATCTGCATTTTCTTGCACATTGTTTCGAAGCTCTTTTGTATTACTTTGTGCACTTTATATTTATTTTTCATTTTATGGTGATATATTGTGTACAGAGCATGTTACGAACAGAATTTCCCTCGGGATTAATAATGTATTCTGATTGTCTTAAATATACAAATTAGAATTTGAAGTAAAACACATTCAGGAGCACAAACTGAATTTGAAATGTATCGATTCAGAACCCTTTGAATGGAGATGGAATTGCTTTCGGAAAGTGGTCATTTTGAGCAGCAGCCCGTTTCCACTGCTTCCACTTATGATCTCGACTAAGGAGAAATGACTTCTGATTTGACCTTTGACCTCAGAGGCTCAGAGGGACACAGAAGCGAGCGATGTCTCACTCATTCCACCAGTTGTGAGCAGAAAATCATTGGTTCAGATTTGTGATGCAGAGACGCTGAGTTTGCCACGTGTGTCTCAGTGTCCTGAGCGCACAGTACAAGGTTGTTGGTGTGACATTTGGCGGGACTCAGGTTTACGCCTGACTCTTCCTGTCGCTCGCTGACCTGACTGGGAGAGCAGATGGTTTTAATTGGACTACTACCAATCATGTTCTGTCATTTACAATTCTTTACTCGATGTTCCCCCCGGCTCCATAGGAGCAAGCGGCACTTTGCAGCGTTTGACATATGTGAATAAAATGATGAAACATCTGCCGCGATCGTGGCCGGAGGGCGCGGCATCACACGGCGGCAACACACGCAGCGTCTCCCATGAGAAAGTGTGAGACAATGAAAGAATGCTGGGGGAGATTTAGCGGTGAAGATAAAAATCTCGGAGGGACTGCAAGAAAAGCACTCTTTTGCTATTCAATTTAGGCCAGGAGACGCTGTTATTTACACTCTTATTTATGGCTGTGCCTCTTTATCTGCTCCGCGCTGAAACAGACTCGACCTTGGAGGAGGGATCCTTACAAACTTTTCTGTGTCAAATTCTCACTTGGCAAACATTTGTTCCCCTGCTGATGCAAACAAACGTGATTCGGCTTTATGTAATTCACCTTTATTACAGTGGCTCCCGCTGTGCTCACGGTAAGCAGCTGAAACTGCAAAACGCCAGCACACTGCCTTAAAAAACACTGCTTTGAAACTGGAAATGGCTGTGTACCACTTCTGTTTCGCTCAAGCTCATAGCGTCAAGTGAGTTGTGTGACAATGACACAATTGTCACGGTATGAGGGGCAAGGGAGCTAAAAGCCACGTATAGAGGACGTGGATCAGGACCCAAGCGCGAGTGGTGATAGGCACAGGAGGCAGGAGGGAATTATAAATAATATTTAATAATTAAACAAACAAGAAAAAACACAACTGAAAGCGTCACCGAACCGGGAGGCGACGGCTTGGGAGCCGCGGCGGAGTCTACGGGAGGCGACGGCTTGGGAGCTGCGCCAGAGTCTACGGGAGACGGCCGCTTGGGGGCCGTGCAAGAGCGTTCGGGAGGCAGCGGCTTGGGAGCCGCGTCGGAGCTTTGGGGAGGCGGCGGCTTGGGAGCCGCGCCAGAGCTTTTGGGAGGCGACGGCTTGGGAGCCGCACAGGAGTCCACGGGAGGCGCCAGTTTGAGAGCCGCGCTGGAGTCTAAGGGAGGCGGCGGCCTGGAAGCTGCGCTGGAGTCTACGGGAGGCGCCGGCCTGGAAGCCGTGCAGGAATCTACGGGAGGCGGCGGCCTGGGAGCCACGCAGGAGTCTTTGGAAGGCGACAGAAAAACACAAAAATCTTTAAAAAAAAAATCATGGATGGGAAGCTTGGGTTCTGGGGCCAGGACGGGAACAGAAAAAGTTTGCTCCAACATGAGAGGAGGAGCAGAGGAAGCAAGCGGAGAACCGGAGAGATCAGAGGGGAAGGAAAGCCGCGCAACTGACTTAGAAATTGACTGCATGACCTCAGAAATAGAACAAACAATCCTCTCCATATTGCTTATGCTGGTGGCCTGAGCGTCTAGTTCCTCCTGCCAGCCTTTCACCACTGCTGGGTCCATATTTTAGGGCCAGATAATTTCTGTCACGGTACGAGGGGCGAGGGAGCTAAAAGCCACGTATAGAGGATGTGGATCAGGACCCAAGCGCGAGTGGTGATAGGCACAAGAGGCAGGAGGGAATTATAAATAATATTTAATAATTAAACAAACAAGAAAAAACACAACTGAAAGCGTCACCGAACCGGGAGAAAACTAACTTAAATCACAGGGAACTAGAGGAGACGAAAAGCACAATGAACCGAGAATCTATCACAAAAAAAAAACCAGGAAACGCGTGGAAACTGGAGAAACAAAACACTAACTCGGGGCACAGGGTTTAGCACAAATCCAAAAGCTAGCTAACAGAACAGGAGACCAAAAACAAGGAGAACCAGGAGTTAAATGAACTAGCTAGCAAACAGAACAAAAAGCCGAACACAGGGAGAGACACGAGAACCAGGAGTTACCACAGGGGAACAAGAGGAGTCCAGAAATCACAGGAACCAGAGGACACATCATAGGGAACAAAAGGAGTCCAGAAATCACAGGAACCAGAGGACACATCACAGGGAACTTGGGAAACCATGGGAGAAAATAATGATCTGGCACACGGTGCTGGAGCCCAGGTGTTTTTGAAGTCAGTTCATCAAGGGTTAATCGGCTCCAGCCGTGTGCCAAAGGAACAGAGGGAGAAACACAAAACCAGGACATGACTCAGGGACAAAAACGGAGCAGAGTCATGACAACAATGTTTCAATTGACAACCAGACAGTTGGTCATATAAATGTCTACTTCATTCTTTTTCACTCCCAAAGAAGCAAGGAGGCTCATTTCCTGGCTCTTCAACAGAAGTTTGGCTCGCTGTTTATCCATGTTCACACTTGGAAGCAAACACATGAAGGAAACAGTACAATGTATTATTACTGATAACTATGTTTTATATATATATACATATATATAAAGTATATGTGGGTATTTGTTATTTGATCTTGTGACTGTCTTTTAATGCTGATGCTTTGTGTATCTTTAATGTCTTTCGTATGTGTCAGTGTGTTGTCATTGGCTGGTGTCTTCTTTTACCTCTTTGAGCTTCTCCCTTCAGGTGTAGCCACAACGGATCATCTTCCTCCATCTGTCCTCTGCTTCCTCTGCTCTCAAACCTCATGTCCTCCTTCACCACCTCCATCAATCTCCTCTGTGGCCTTCCTCTCCACCTTCTGCCTGGCAGTTCCAACATCTCAACATCTTCATATACCAATGTACTGGCTCTCTCTCTCTCTCTCTCCTCTGTACATGTCCAAACCATCTCCATCCAGCCTCTCTGACTTGGTCTCCTAAACACCTGAGCACATGTGCTGTCCCTCTGATCCTATCATCATCCTGCTCACTCCCAGAGAGAAGCTCAGCATCTTCATCTCTGCTACCTCCAGCTCTGCCTCCTGTCTTCTCCTCAGTGCCACTGTTTCCAAACCATACAGCATGGACACTCCACCACACACTGCTATGGTAGAACTCAAGACAAGACTTGCTTGTCCCTCGGTCCTCAGTCTGTGGATCAGGGGCAGCTGAGTCCTGGCAGCATGCTGGAGTCTGTGTGGGAGAGCTGTTGCCTGGGGAAAGATTGTGACCATTGTTGCGTCACTGAGCTGCAGAGATGAGGAGCAGCAGCGAGCCTGAACCTTCCTCTGCGACAGCCATTATCATCAGTTGCTAATTAGTAAATAAGAGCTGTTGACATGCCGCAGCACAGCGCTAATGAACTCAAGAGGTGTCGAGCCACGGGAGCTTCGGTCACAGCCACTGTGGTGATGGGGGCGGTGCACTGGAAAACTGTGAGTGAGCAGGAGAGCCGACGTGGAAGTGACACTTCAGCGGCTCAACAACAGGCAACATCCTGCCTCTCTGTTCGCTGTGACGCTGGCAGGAGCTGGAGTCAGGTGCTTGGAGGTGGAGCTACTTTGGTCAATTTAGTCTTAGTCTTGTGCCAAAGTTGATCCTCAGACTGAGTTACATTTTATCATTGGATAGGCACAGCTCTGGTGTTGGAGGGTTTCGTGACCTGAGGATCCAGTCTCTGCTATTTGAAGATGATTTGGTTCTCACGGCCTCATCGTGGTGCAACCTTCAGTTCTCGCTTGATCGGTTTGCATCTGACTGTGAAGCGGCCGGGGATCAGCACCTCTAAGTCAGAGGCCATGGTTCTCAACTGGAAAAGGGCGAATTGCTCTCGCCGGGTGAGGAATGAGTTCCTGCCTCAAGTGGAGGGGTTTATGTGTCTTGGGGTCTTGTTCTCGAGTGGGGAGGTTAGGGAGTTGGAGATTGGTCAGTGAATCGGCGCAGTAGGGGGAAATAGTGCATAGAGCCGAGCCAAAAGGCAAAGCTCTCTATTTACTGATCAATCTTTGTCCTGACCCTCAGCTATGGTCATGAGCTGTGGGTCATGACTGTAAGCATGAGACAGACACCAGCAGCTGAAACAAGTTTGCCCCGACGGGTGGCAGGCGTCTCCCTTAGAGACAGGGTGAGGAGTTCTGTCACTCAGGAGAGACTCGGAGGAGAGCTGCTGCCTATCTGGGTGAAGGGGGGTCGACCCAGGACCAGGTGGCGGGACTATATCTCTTCACTGGCCTGGGAGCGTCTCGGGATTCCCTCGTTGGAGCTGTGGATGTTGGCTGGGAGAAGGGCGTTTGATGTGGCCTTCTGAAGCTGCTGCCCCTGCGACCTGGCAAGGGATAAGTGGATGAGGATGGATGGCATATCATTGTTCGTCATGTTTTAGGTGACTAAAAGTCACAGCAATGTAGATTAGTTTTAGTCGACACACGACACAAGTCATTTTTTCCATTTCAGAAATGCTTATTGTTGATTTATTCCCGTTGACTTATGCTAAACTATGGACTGAAAATCTGCAACAACAAGCCTCTTGATTCACCCTTGAATAAACTGAATGAATGAATGAATGAATGAATCCTCAACGCAACTTTGCTGCTAGAGTTTCCATTGTTGACTAAATGTGCATTGATGAATGATCCACTTGTTCAGGTATTCATGTTTTATATTCTTTAGAAAACCAACAAAATCAAAAAAAAAAAGATCAACAGGTTTAAATAAAATACAAACTTAAAATGAAGGTTTTGAATTGAGTTGAATAAAACAGTAATAAATAAAACAGAAAGGGAAGTTTAGACGTTTATTGAATTGGTAAAAACGCTGGTTTTCAATGAAGAGAAGTGAGTCTCTCTTCAGTCTGCAGCCGTCTTCACCCGCTCCGTCTCTTCATCTGTCCGGCTGGATGCTTCACTTCAGTTCCGCCAGCTATAAACATCAGTCATGTTGTTTCTATCGGGGTTTTCTGTTAAAAACACCACTGTCAAGTCCATCTCCATGATGCGTCATGTGTTTTTCGCTTGTTTCGATGTTTCCACTTTCTTTAATAAAGGCATCATTATTCCGATGCCACGACTGTTTCCATAAAACGGCACACCTCCTGTCACCAGCGTTGGCTGTAATCCTCCTGCATGCAGTTCTGTTTGAAGCCACAGGGGGCAGCAAGAGGACACGTAACGTAACAGGATACATCTGCCGTCATAGACAAAAACGAGGAGGGAGTTGTTTTTTCTTGTAAAACATTTTAGTCTTGTTTTTATTTGTCAACTATGACGCACATTCACGCAGTTTTCGCCAGTGTCATTGTAACGTTGGTGCCGTCGCTGACAAGCGGTTTTCGTCTCATCTGAGGACGTCAACACCAGTTGGAGGGAAGTGTCAGCCATGTAGCGGAGCGGCGCTTTATGCGCTGGTGCTGATGTGACTTTGGAGAAGGGGCATTGATTGAGACAATAACGTGAAATTTGCAGCTGCTGGCACAAGAATAAACGCCCCTGGGACGCGGGAAGGTTGAGGAGAGGCAGATAGGGAATCTGTCAGGTGAGGAAGCGAAGGAAAACAATAGAGCGGGATGAGAAAGAGGCTGCCTGGGAGCTGACAGAAAGACATCAGTCCTCGGTGACAAGGACAGAAACCCTTATCAATGCGCTGAGCTCTACGGGGCCAAGCAGCGACAGGAGGGAGGGCCGACGCCCGGGTCCTTCCACAAATGGAAATTCCTCGAAGATGCCTGTACAATGTGGCTTGGCTGCGGATCTGTAGCGGGTCCAAAGAGGCTCCCTTCAGCCAGAACACAAAGGGATGGTAAATTTATTCCGACAGTCTCGGGGAAAACGGAAACACAGCATTGAACAGACGTGACATGAAACGGTATTGTTTCGTAAGCAAGCCATGTGTGACTTAAGAAAGGAAAACAAAAAGGCTTGAGGAACTGCTTTTCCCTACTGGCTCATGTGAAGCGCCAGGCGCTGGTTGTCTCTTCCTCCGGTGGGCGACGTGCAGACGGAGAGTGGAGTCACCTGTTTACGTCGGCTGTCGTGATGACTGACATGTTTAACCGTAGAACGGCTATAACCTGGCGCCCCGGCGGAGGCTGGACTTAAACACGTTCGCAGGGAGACGAGAGCTTGAGTGGCACGACAGGATGTTTGCAGCTGTGTTCGGGAACGCCACTCCCAAGTGCGCCGCAATGATTAAGATCTTTGGAGGGATAAAAATAGTGGTGGAGCTCCACTCTGGTGGCCATCAGTATTCCAGGCCAGAGCCGCGCCACTAAACTGAAGACCAGTCAGCAAGCGCCTGTAATCTGCCCGGAAAGCCGGCGACTATGAGGGAAACATCTCAAGCGTTCAGCCGGCGACGGCTGTCTGCTCTTTCTGCGAAAGTCAATCTCCCGCTTGACTCTCCTGTCGTGCTCTGATGGAGATGTGTGTTACAAAGCACAACACAAACACCTACACGGAGAGGGATGGGAGCACGCGCTCGACACCCGGTGAATCATCCGTGTGAGGCTGGTGCCCACCAGGCATCCAGAGGGAGGCAGAGCCAGGGTTGCTGCGGCTGACAAATGTCACCTGCTGCCTCGGTGCGAGCAGCCGATTGATGAATGTGGGACACAACAAACCTGTTGACCAATCAGAGGAGCCCGTGTACGGACTGGAGACCACACCCTTCTGAAAGAGCCGCCGTCACTGGGAGTGAGTTATTGTCACTGAAAGTTGGTTTTGATATTGTTCTTGGGATTTGCCTTATCATCTCCTTTACATATAAGCAGCGGATTTTTCTTTCACTCGATATTCTTCTTTAAACATTAAGTGACTCTGATTTCGATTTTTGGAAGTAGTTTGTTTTTGGATATTTGAAAGTATCATGCAACTGATTTGACAACTGCATTTGTGACTTACTTTACAAAAATAAAAATTCAATATTGCAACTACTTAGCCCCACTGATACTATATATTTCACAGTGACTAATTTACAAAATAAATAAATAAATAAATAAAACTACTACTAAAAACTCAATTTTCATGCAACTGCATTTGTGACTTACTTTACATAAATAAAAATAAATATTGCAACTACTAAGCCCCGCTGATACTATATATTTCACAGTGACTAATTTACAAAAATAAATAATATTTACAAAAATAAATTCCACTACTAATGATAATAATCGATTCTCATGCAACTGTCTGTTATTTTAGAAAAAATAAATACACAACTACTACTATTAATAATAATAATAGAACATTTTCCTACAACTGCCTTGACAACTGCATTTGTGACTTACTTCACATAAACAAAAATACATAAATAAAAAATACAAAATATATTTCACAGTTGTGACTAATTTACAAAATTAAACATTTACAAAAATAAATACCACTACTAATGATAATAATCCATTTTCATGCAACTGCCCTTGTAACTTGTAAGTAATTTTAGAAAAAATAAATACACGACTACAACTATTAATAATAATAGAACATTTTCGTACAACTGCTTTGACAACTGCATTTGTGACTTACTTTACAAAAATAAAAAATAAATACTACTACTAAGCCCCACTGATACTATATATTTCACAGTGACTAATTTACAAAAATAAATAATATTTACAAAAATAAATTCCACTACTAATGATAATAATCAATTTTCATGCAACTGCCTCTGTAAGTTATTTTAGAAAAAATAAATACACGACTACAACTATTAATAATAATAATAATAATAATAATAATAATAGAACATTTTCATACAACTGCCTTGACAACTGCATTTGTGACTTACTTCACATAAATAAACCAAAATACATAAATAAAAAATACAAAATATATTTCACAGTTGTGACTAATTTACAAAAATAAATAATATTTACAAAACAAAAAACAAAACAAAAAACTACTATTCCGACTCATAATATCAATGATAATAATAAAAGTAATATAGTTCATACAACTGTATCAGTGGCTTATTTTACAAAAAAATAAACACTACTACTACTACTATTAAATTTTTTTGGTTGTTTTTTTGTCAGTACTGTACAATCGAGGGGCGATTCATTTTCGTACAACTGCCATGACACTTATCATCTTCTCTCAGCATTTCCCATCAGCCCCCGCCTCTGCTCTCCATGTGATCAAACCTCCCCAGTCTGTCCCCCCTAACTTAGTCCCCCACATGATGCACACACACAGATCACACCTGACTGCACTCTCCTCTTCACCTCTATCTGACCATGACTCTGTTGGCCTGAGGCCAAGTCCTGGTCCTCCTCTGCCGTCTCTTCCTGTACTCCATCATCTTCACTGCTCCTCCTGCCTCACACGCATTCCCAGACACAAGAGTCTGACGTGTCCTACAGTGTGGGTGTAGTCAGCTCGCGTCTGAGCATCGGCTCGTATCTCGTGAGAACAGGAATCGTGAGCTGCGATTCACTGCTGCGGTTTGAGTAGCAGTTCTTCCCGTCAGGATGACTCTGGCGGCGTTCCCAGCTAATGGAGATCGGATCGTGCGGGAGAGCTTTGACATAAGCTACTGCTGAACAAATCTGTTCATATAAATGAAGCATGTTGCTGCGGCTATTTAAAGGCAGCTCATCTATAAGTCATGCCTGAAGTCAGGGTGCTGCTGAGAGACTCCTCACCCTGTTGTCTGCGTCTCCTTCTGGACAGACGGCCAACAGACACGTAGCGGCTGAGCTGGTCGTCTGGCGGCAGGGCTGGAGCGCGAGCTCTTCTCTGACACAGTGAGTCAGGAGAACCCAGGGGAAACCTGCTCGACAGCTGGATGGAGAAAAGACAACTGTTCTACATCCAGAGCGCAGCACCAACCCGCATGTTCCCTTCCTTCCTCCCCTTCTGTCTCGCACAGGCTCAGCCATTCTTTGTTGAGGAATCTTCTGGAGTGACTGTGATTTGAAGCCTGACATAATCACTTTGACAGCTGCCCAATCTATCAGGAACAACACAGGAGGAGTCACAACACATGAGAAGACGCAACAAGAGGGCAAACTGCTGATATGTTGAGGAAATATGGCGCTGAAGCACAGGTCCCTAATTCACCCCTAGATAAAGGTGGCTGTGTGGGGAATATCCAACTGCATCCATGAGATATTACACCAGCAACATCAGTTAAAATACGAATAAATGTATGACATGCGAACCTTCAATAACCATATTTAATCTACTTACAAGTAAACAAACCAAAACCCACACAACACACTCGCTGTATTGGACTCGCATACATGAATACGACATGACGGTGACGGCGCCGCGCTCTCCAACTCCGCGGCGTGTGACAGTTGTGGAGAGTGTGGAGGACTGTGGTTCACCATGGTAGTTTGAAAGTGATGTTGAATCCAGGGAACCTTTGATCATGACACTGGTCGACTCTGAGTCTCTGGATCCCTGTTTCTTTGATGAGATGGAGTGGTCCTCATAGGTTCTCTGACGCGCTCCTCTGCCTTGGTTCACATCAACACATGCAGCTCTCCTGCTGCCAAGGTGACAACACTTGGATATTGGCGGCGGCGTCCTCTTCCGCGTCCCCATGAGGCTTCACTGATGGAGGACACACTCTCACAGGCAGCGCTAATGCTAGGAGCCGCCATCAGTTAGGGACCATCAACAAATTCTAAAGCCTCAAAGTCTGAGTGACATCTTCAATAATGCCATGGAAAACAAGCATTTTAGGAGAGAGAATTGTGACAAGGTTTTCCATCACACAAGACAAAGGACTGACAGTTTGGATCATGATCTGGAGAATAGAATCTGACTCCATGATCATTTCTTCACCTGATAGTATCACCGTTCTCCTCTGTCAGGCTGAGCCCAAGTAACCCAGTGAGACGAGACTCAGTGAGAGAAAACCAGTCCGTTTCATGTGCTTTCCCACCTCTAAAATGAAGTTCCAAACCTCTGCCGTCAGGAAACTCAACTCTACTGTGACCTGATGCAGCCTGCTCTTGGGCACTCCGGCAGAAGGAAGTGAACCGTTGCTCTCGCTTTTGTTTGGTTTCTTCAGTGAATGAAGTGGTTTCTGAATTCCTCAATAATGTAAAGTGTTTATGATCTTCAGATGCTACAGGGAAGTGCATGCGTCTACCTCAGCTGCTCTTGGCTAGGACTCAAAACACCTCCATAGCTCAGGATGTTAGAATATGTGTTGAATAAGATGACATCTGTGAAGGAAAGAATACTTGACTTGAGTGCTTTACATATTGTTTTTTTCCCTTCATCAGCCAACTCCATCTTGGCAGCCACTCATTCCAAAGATGGTCCTGCTCAACACGCTCACACAGATATTTCAAAAACACATTTGTATAATACGACACAATCCTCCAGCGTTCATTGTTCCTCCTTTGATATGGAGCAACTCAGACAAGGGCACTTTCCTCCTCTCTCATGTATCTAATTAGCATGTGGCGGTCCCCGCGGCAGAGACTGTGCGGTGGTCTGGCTATTGTCATTAATCCAGCAGCACAATCCTCCTGGATTCAAAAGAGCAAAGGAGAGGACGTAGGTCAGGCTCAGCCCGGCATGCTAACACCAAACATCCAAACACAAGCGTTGCAGCCAGGCAGGTCAGGTGCGTGTGTGTGTGTGTGTGCACGTGTGTGTGTCGGCTGCAGGCTGCTGTCTGGACAGGAGCTTTCATGTTCATGTAAACATTCATCAAAGACACCATACGTTCCGCGAATAAATGAATTGAAGGCATGGCAGCACTCGTATTTGAGCTTCATAATGGAATCTTCTCAGGCCCGGTGTTGGTACCAAATGTGTCCTCTTACCAAATGTGTCCTACCTGCCGCGCAGTGATGACGCCACATCCGGCCTATATCTTTTTTCTAATGTTTTATGGAGGAGGAGAGGAAATTGAAATAAAGGATTACAAGGCGATTTCTACCACATGCGTAGCATCCGATACGATGTTTGTCATCGAATCGTCCGTTCTTCCCCACAGTCCACAGATTGGATGACATGTGCAGAGCTTTGTTTTTCTTTGATATCGCGCAAGAAATCACAATAGTAGTAGGCATTTATACATATCCAGATACATTTTTATGCATTTGCCTGGGAAAGTATGCATCGATGAAGGAGTTTTCACCCCTGACAAACCGCTCCTACTGCTTTCGCGTTAGCTGAAAGACGCTTCGTGATTGGCCGACATGTGCGGGGCATCGTCCTGTAGTGACGCGGCCATATGGAAAAAAAAAAAGGTTCTACTTTTATATAGCCTCAAGCGCGAGTGTGGATCGTGCGTCATACAGCGCAAGGAGCAGCAACGCCAATGCGACCACATGCAACGCTAAAGGTGTCACGGGTCAAGGACGTGGAGCGGGACCCAAGTGCAGTGGTGAAAGTTACAAGGAAGCAGGACCCAGTTAGAAATCATATATTTTAATAATTAAACAACAAAATCACAACTGAAAGCGTCACCGAACCGGGAGAAACAAAGTTAAATCTGGAAACTGAGAGACGAAAGCACACCAGGAAACACGAAGAGACAAAACACTAAACTCAGGCACCAGGGTTTAAGACAAGTAATCAACAACAAGCTAGCGAGCACACAGAATGAGAGACAGAACAACAGAGAGCCAATTTACCGCAAGGAACAAGAGGAGTCCAAATCACAGGAACTAGGAGAAATCACAGGGAACTAGAGGAGCAATCACAGGGAAACAAAGCAGTCGAAAACAGGGAGCAAAAGGAGACGATCTGGCACACGTTGCTGGAGTCCAGGTCCAGCCGTGTGCCACAGGAACAGGAAGAAACGGAGGGAGAAAACAAAACCAGGACTCGCGTGACAAAACAAGAGCAGAGTCATGACAAACGGCTATCTTTTTCATCAGTATAGGACACAGAAGTCCACTTTCCCAAACGTCAATATATGATGTCATGGCAGTGAGGACGGGTTGGTCTTGGTGGCTTTCATTTCACATCGCATTTCCTCTCCAATATTTATGTTTGAGGTCAGAGTGGGAGTTTGTATCTCCATCTGTGTGGTGCACAGTTTTCATCTGCCTGTGTCCCTGGAAGATTCCGCCACCGCTGTTGTGCGCTACAGATGTGGGAAGGAGGGACGGAGCTGTCAAAACGTGTCCACCCATATTTTCAAGAAGGTACCGTAATTTCCGGGCTGTAAGTTGCTACTTTTTTCTCGTGGCCTGAACCCTGCGGATTATACAACGTCGCGGCCAATATATGGATTTTTACACACGGAAACCGATTAAATCGGAGGCGATGAAACTGATGAAATTTGAGGCTTTTTATTGACCCTTAAAGCACTCAAAATGCGCTGTTTTCACCGGCGTGTCTGCAGCTCCGTCAACACAGTGGAGCTCCTGGAGGTCTGGAATCAAGAAGCATCAGCTGAGACCGGCAGTGGTGTCGTAACTTTGGGCACACGGGCGAAAACAGCACATTTTGAGGACTATAATGTGAATGAAAGATGTGAGGAGCACATGATTCCAATTCAGAACATTACATATTTGTTTCAGGAGTCAGTCTTGATGCTGGAGGCTGTTTTCAAAACTAGTTTTGAAAAGCATTTTTAAGCTGTTGCACCACTGATCTTACTACGGCACAGACAGCACCACTGCACCCGCGGCTTATAGACCGCTGCGGCTCTTGTATGAACAAGATCTATTTTCCTTCTTAAATTTAGCGGTTGCGGATAATATTCTGGTGCACTCTATAGTCCGGAAATCACGCTATACGCAAATCTCAGACCTTCCCTCGTCGGCATGAAACGCACACCTGTGCATCACGAAGACTGCATCAGGCGACACTGAGAGAGTTGGTTTTACTCAGAGCCAAAATCAGATCCTTTCAACCAAAAGAGACATTTCACATGTCGCAATTTCAATAAATCTCTTTCACTATGAACAGAAACAGAGAGCGCCCCATCACTTCCTCCGCCCCGATCCAACTTCCCGGGACGAAACCTGACAACGTCCTCCGCTATGGTATCAGACACTGTCCCGAAGGTGCCAGGCTTGGTGAATGGGATCATTTATACAGGCTGGAGCTTCACACCCCCACAGCACTGCCGGAGCCCAGCGAGCGAGCGAGCGCGCGCCCGGAGAGTGCAGGTCAGGCCAGAGAGCAGCTGAGGGTAATTTGAAATACAGAGGCGGCTGATAAGACTGGAGAAGGAAGGACAATGATCTACAGCAGCAGCCAGAGAAGCGGGAAAATCCAATTAGCAGCCGGAGGGGGAGGAGGAGGAAATACTGAGGAGGTGCAACCACCGACTGTAGAGTTGGAACAGGAAGTCGTGCGAGGGAGTGAGCCTTCCAATTAGGACCATTTTCAACCAGGGTTCCTTGGCACTGGCATAGTCATCAGCGAGAGAAGGACACAAGAAACTCCAAAGGATCGGTTTCACTGCCAGCGGCAGCCGCCACCAAGGTTTCTTCATGGACAGTGTCTCCGGTTGCTCCTCATTCACACTCATCCAGAGCTGTTCCTCAAGCACCTTTGAGTCTTGTCCCAGCGGCAGAACCATCCAGGCGCCGTCCAACTTTCACAACATGCATTTAATATTCATTTCATAATGTGTCTCCGTCAAAGATATGGCCAGGTCCACTGCAGCGCTGGAATCAATTATGCATGGAGCAGGAACGCTCTCACGCCTGGTTTGAAGTGCGGAGAGCCTCTTCGCTTCGCTCACTGGGGTCTGGTGGAGGAAAAGTGTTTGACCTGGATGGTGTTTTTATTGATCCCGGGTCACTTGGATGTGAGGAACTGATGGGCTATGATTCCGCCGACAAGGACATTTGACATAGGGCTGGGTTCAACTAGGAAAAGTCGCGTCCTTCTCTCCCGTGCATCACTTCTACCCTCTGCAGAACGTTTGAACCAGAAAGCAAACTTGTTTTCTAGGCTGTGAAAGTTTCAAAAGTCGACGGCAAAAGGCACCATTTTTGACAGGCGGTCATCGTTTCTGTGAACATGTTTAATGGCTTCTCCGACACAATGTCAAGGCTTCACACTCTGGACCCTGTTTGCAAGAACAAACTCAGGTGAATTCTTTTTCATTCATCCTAGGGTTTTCTGAAACAATAAGATTTGATACTGTGCCTTTCAAGGTCACGGTCAATTTTATTGATATTTCCACAGTGAGCGCTGACCAAAGTGCTTCACATGCAGCAATAAAAAGAAGTAAACAACCACAAATGACAACAGAAGATAGAGGAAAATAAAAGAAAATGGGCATTTCCATAAAACCCCGGATAAATAACATAAAAGAACACAAAAGTCATAATACAATAAATAAAAAAAAACAGTTAAAAAAAAAGGATGTTCAGAGTGTATTAAAAGCCAGTGCAAGGAGGTGTGTCTTCAGCTTGAATCTCAAGTGTCCAGCTGAGTGAAGAAAAACATTGACGCTGCCTGTGTTTTAAGGAACACACATGTAAAACAAAACGACCTGTTTGGAGACTCAGGTTGCCGACTCCTGGACGCACTGCTGAGTCATGTCAGCGTCACTTCCTCGTTCCTCGAGTGCGTTCTCCATCGCTGTCGAGCTGTTCTTTAGGATGTAATGTTGTGTTGTTTGGATGTGACGGTGACTCTAAAGCAGTCCTGGACAATGTTTGGCCCGGGGTCCACATGTGGCCCCTTGCCTCTACCTGTGCGGCCCTCGTGAGATTCTACTGTGTTCATGAGATTCTACTGCTATTATTCGACTTACTATGTGAATTGTGAATATACTAAGGTGTTTATAAATATAATTTATTTTATTTTATTTTTATCACTCTTGATAATCATTTTGAAATAATAAATACATGTATATTTGCTTAGAGTAATGTTTTAATGTGTTTCTTAAAATCAACAAAATATGTGGGAAAAAAAGGCCTTGAAATAAAGTGCCAGTGTGATATTCATCAGAGCATCCACTTCTGATTTTTGTAAAGTGCATAACATTAAATTATGTTGAGGCAAATAACTTCAATACCTACTAAAACTCTGTTCTGTCTCTGTTCTTGCATGTGGAAAGCATTATTGGCTACAGTGGTGTCGACTATTTAAGTTGCATGGTCAACAGACACAAGAAAGAGTTAACTATGGCTGTAGTGCGATGAAAATGTTTGGTCGATTGTAGTGTTGCACTCATGAGGCTTCAGCGGTGAAAATGAGTTTCCAAAGTTTTGAGGAGACAGTACCATCTAGTGGGCTTTGAAAACAAGGACACTGTTTCATGAAGCTTCAAAAGAGTAGTCGATTGACAACTCTTGCATTTTTAGAATGTGCCAAGTTAGGATGCTTGTTGGCACTATTTACAGCGTTAGCTCTCTGAGAATCTCATCCATATAGAAGCAAAACTAGTATAAACTGACTGAAAAGAGTGAAAATTGTGAGTCAAAATGATCGGTCCTCATGAATCTGAGTCCACACCAAGCTCTAATTTAACGGCACTGTTGGTTGGACAGACAGACCAGTAGTTTTTGAGAAGATTCTTCTTCTTCTTTGGGCTTCTCCCTTCAGTGGTGGCCACAGCGGATCATCCTCCTCCATCTCCCCCTGTCCTCTGCTTCCTCTTCTCTCAAACCTCCAAACCTCATGTCCTCCTTCACCACCTCCATCAATCTCCTCTTTGGCCTTCCTCTCCACCTTCTGCCTGCCAGTTCCCACCTCCTTCTTCTTCTTCTTCTTCCTCGCCTTTGTCTTTTTCTTCTTCTTCTTCTTCTGTCTCTTTGGGCTTCTCCATTCAGTGGTAGCCACAACGGATCATCCTCCTCCCCCTGTCCTCTGCTTCCTCTTCTCTCAAACCTCCAAACCTCATGTCCTCCTTCACCACCTCCATCAATCTCCTCTGTGGCCTTCCTCTCCACCTTCTGCCTGACAGTTCCAACATCTCAACATCTTCCTACCGATGACACACACCTGTCTTCAGAAGTGGCCTGCTTCCAAAGCAAAGAGGCAGAGATTCAAGACGCAGGTCAGACTCCCACGGAGAACAGTTGGACTGAGGTCTGTCTGGAGACTGTGGAGGCCACTCAAGTAACATGAGTGGAGCTTTGGGACAGCGGATGCCATGTTTCAATCTACCTTCTGAATGTTGCAGCAGATCTCCAGACTCACCCGCAGCATGAGTTCGACAGAGCTGCATGAAAGGGTGAATTTTTAACAATGAACCAAACCACACCGGGGGAGATTCCGCGACAATAGAGGCAGCAATTACGGCGTCTAAGTCACTCGCCTGTTCTCCTGTCCCAAATATTTTTCCAGCACGGCTGTTCAGAGGCTCTTTGGTCGGAATAAAACATCCATTTGTTTTATTCAGTCTTGTCTTCGGGAGCTAATTTTGGACTCTACTTTGGGAGTCATTGTGAAATGTGAGCCTGGCTCTACACACAAACAGCAGGCTCCTGTCGGCCCATCCAGCAGCAGAAATAGCTTATTCTGTGTGCTCGCGCCCCGCAGCAGCACCTGAGAGACCAGCAAACATTGACCTTTACTTGAAATACTCAGCAGGTACGTTGCACAGCAGTTAAGGCAGTACAGAGGGAAGTTCAGAAGAGGCCGATATATCGCCAGGACACGCTCTGGGAAACACACAGCTATGAAAAGATACACATAGAAAAGTAAGTTTGGAAAGTTTCAGAGCCCCGAGACGATTTGAAATATACCAACCAATCATGGGAAAGCCAGAATATTTGGTCCTGGTGGACCAGAAAACAGGATGCTCCGCCAGGAGTCCAGCATCTTGGTAAGAATTCTGCTCCTTCACTTTTCTTTACAGGGCGTCCTCACGGAGAAGAGCTAAGATAACTAACTCTGAATTGGTTTGGGATTTTAAAGCATCTCCAGCAGTGAACTCTCTGGAACACAGGTGAGGCCAATGGGTTTCCTCAGCTGAGGGCTCGCCGTCTTCAGAGGACCTTAACACAGGGTTAATGTGGGGCATTGAAAAGCATGAAAAGTAATTTAATACAGTTTGTGAAAATTCAGACCTGACATGGCATTAAAAGGCATCAGCAACTTCAGTGTTCAGAGGGAAAATGATTTAAACTTGTGTCCTCCTTCACCACCTCCATCCATCTCCTCTTTAAACTTAATGCGATTTATTTGGATGATATAAACATCTAAATCTAATTTTGATCTGAATTATGGCGCAATGGTTGACAGGCGGAACCATTTTACTTTTAGGGCACGAGGTTGCAACACCGGATGCTCGTGACATAACGCACAGTGAGTGTGCGTGTTCGCCATGGGAACATCATGTGACAGGAAAAAGCAGGTTTCAGTGGTTGGTGGATGAACTTCAGAGCCTGGCTAAAGCTAGCGCCGTATGATTTACCGATAAACTGATGGCAATTTATCGGCCATTGTGGAATGTGGCCGATAAACTGTTTTAAGGTCTTCGCACGTTATTATTTTTTACCCTTATCTTTTTTGGACTGAGGTCGATTTTTCCAATGTTTCATTTGAGATGAGAGCACATCAGACCGATCGAAGCGCTCGCTGTCGACGCATCATACACCCAAACATTCGACAGGGAAGAGCTCTTGATTCAATTCCTATGACAACAAAACAGGAGGAAAATAGCTGCTCACTCAGCAGTGTGTTAAACATTTATATTCCTCTTGTGTTGTTTTGTCATGAACATTGTGTTGCATTTAATCAGTTTCATTTGGATTTGCAAATATCACAATTGCCATTGTCAAATGCACAATTGTGGGAGTGTGAAAGCGTCTGCAGGTGGACATGTGCATGAAATTAGTTTAACATGGCATGAAAAAGCATGGAATGAGATTCGCTGATAGCAGCAGGAAGCCTATAATAATGCCATTAAATGCTGCTGGGTAAGATGGAAATAAAACAGAGCTCGCTGTTGGGTTCGGGTCAGGGAGGCCAAATAATGATGACAATGTGAGGATACGTTTTGTTCATGTGAAAGAGGGGCGTGTGAGGTCGGCCTGCACAGTTCGGGGAAAAAGATAAATCACCATTTTTGAGCTTAGAATTGACATCACGATTCTCTCTTTTTCCGCATGAAATTTGAATTTATTGTGCAGACTCTTAGGCACGTCATGCTGCCGATGGGTCAGCATGAAGGCTGCCTTTTTCCTCAGTATAGGACGCAGAAGGCCACTTTCCCAACCTCAATATATGACGGATGGGTTGGAGGAGAAGTGGGGACAAAAGTGAACGCATCATGACCGACCCTTCTCACCCTGTCTACGATGAACTGAGGCCGATGGAGAGCACCAGCTGACGGAGACTCCTCACCCCTACATCCGGACCAAGCGCTTGCTAACACATGAGACTGTATTCATTCAGTTGACAGGGATAATACTGGGCGTGCACGAAAGTTCCTGCGGGAAGATGAGAAGTTTGATAGATGGATTCCAAACCTCTGGTGCTACAACAACAATACAGACCCCTCGTTTAGCAAGTGGACTAGGTGACTCTAATTCCAGCCAAAGCTGAGGGGTGACAAACAGTCGTGAATCTCGGACAAGTGCAGCGAGAACTCCTCTGGGATTCTGTTAAAAACAACAATCTGCCTTTTAGTTTTCCAGAAATGATGGCAAAAGCCCATCATAAAATTGTCGCAGCCTTCACGGCGAGATAAGAGCAAGCATCTGCCGAGCTCCTCAAAGGCGCCATATGGTTCCATACGAGAGTGCTGCTGCAGAAGTCCACGAAACAACTGATGGAGATTTGGGAGACAAGATGTCACTGAATTGCTGCTGGGGAAAATAAAAGCCAGCATTCAAACGCTGACGTAAATGGCACCAAATACACACGCTGCTTGGTTCAATCCGTCTTTACCCAGTGAGCTAAACCGATTTACCCCGGTACTGACCACGACCCCGACGCCTTGAGCTTCTCCAACTAAACTGGAGTGAAAAAGTTGATCTGAAGACGGGAAGAGTGGAGTCCACGACGCCTATTAGCCGCTCTTTCAGAAAGCCATTACGTCCGAGCATGTGGGCGGAGGATTCCTGGGCTGCTCCTCTGTGTTTGTTATCATATCTGCACCAATAGGCAGAAACCCATTCATTTCCAGCTGCGACAGATTGAAACTCATTTCCACCCTAATAATCCGACTAATATCTGTCACTCGTATCTTGTGTTCAGACTCAAGCACAAACAAAACCAGCCTCCAACTCGATGCTAATCAGCAAGTTGTGACGGCGCATTTGCATTTTCCGACAGCGACTTGTTTTCTGCTCAGTAAACACGATGCTCTGAAAACAACTAGAAATCATGTGAAGAAAGCCTGTGGTGACCAGCGTTTTCTGAAATGTAATTGGTGACGGAGCCCACGGGGCTCAGTGCGACCACAAGCTGACAGTGCTCCTCCAAACAATGAGTTTGGTGGCTCCGCTGGTCATTTGGAGACTTGTGGGGCATGAATTAATGACTAAAGCAGTGGTGGAGCCATCACTTGCTTGTTTGTGTTCCCCGGCCCGCAGACGCTTCATTAGAAGTGTCAGATTCTGAACTTTGGTCATTAAAACACTCGGGAGAACCGACGCAGCCGGTCCTGCATAGATAAACCGAGAAGACAGACCAGTGTCCGGCGGAACCAATGATGATGCTGTGAGAAGGAAGGAGCAACCGGAAGCTCAGGCCTCGCTCGGCAGTGACGCAGGAAAGGCAAACTATAAAGCCTTTGGATCTCCGGGCCCAACTTTTCCAGAGCAGATGAGTCCAGGGCCCATTTTAAGGAATAGAACCGATTCATGACTGTGAGTGCTGATTTCTGATTTCATTTGTGTTCAATAGTCACGCGTGTAAACAAACCAGAACCTTGTGAAATGACATGAAACCATGTGCAGCGAAACCATGTGCAGCGCAAAGATCAGAAAAGTCCAACCAGCAGCGGAAGCAGGTGCATGTTCATCAAATTTACTGCAAAAAAAAAGAAGAAAAAAAAAACTTGATGCAAACTGTTGAGAAAATTGGAAAAAATAAATATAAGAAAACAACGTCTGAAAATCATAAAATATTTTCTTTTTTAAAAATGAACTAAACTATCACTGTCGAGTCATTTCAGTGACTCACTACTGCCACCATATGTGGCAAGTGTATTAAAACCTCGGCCCTATGGCTAAGAATCACTACGTGCGTTTTCCTTCACGCTTTTATTTGTGTGATTTCCGATTTTGTTCTGTGTTTCCAGCTCTTGTTGCCAGATGGTTACTTCCTACGGTAAACTCATCTGCGACTCCACTCTCTCATTTTGTTTCCCTGAACCTCTCTAAATTCTGTGCGCACTTTCCTTTTCAGCCGCCTCCTTAGTTTCCTTCTTCTCACTCCGTTTCTGTTCCTCGTTCGTTCTCTAGTGAGATCGCGTGTGAGTGTTTTGTAAAACTCACCTTTTGTGTGTGTGTTATCCGCCACTGAGCGGTTTCTGTTTATTGTGAGTTAGTTTCCGAGTGTGTTTGCGTTGTCCCCCTTTCCCCTGCTCTTGAGTGTATTTCCCGTTCCGTGTTGTGGTGTCGTGTTTTGTTGTTGGTTCTCCGTTCCTGTTTGTCTTTTTACTTACTCGTCTGTGTTTTATAAATCTTTGAATTTAACCTTGCTCTCCCGACTTTTCTGTCAGCCAGCAATCACGCTGCATACGCTGACACGCTGACTGCATAGACAGCTATGACACACTCCACTGGAGGGATGAAATCATCCCATTGAATGGGTGGTTCTCACAGGACATAGACACAGTAGGCTCCTCCTTCTGCGCCGACTGGTTGGTACGAAATGCATCCCTTTTCATGAGTCGATGGTTGGGGTTAGGATCAAGATGGGGGTGGTATTGTGAGAATATGATATTTTCTAGCCGCGTTGTGAAGGAAAAACCATGTGTTTTGCGACCCATAATTCATTCATTCAGAACAAAACTCATCCCTCCTTCATTGAATGGTGTGATCACTGCCGACTCTACCAACTAGGAGGCACAGTCGGAGCCGACTGGACCATTTGACTGGCTGATGGGAACGATAAAAACTTTTTTGTCTGTATCGGGTGCTGCCCCAGAAAGATATTTTAATTCACAGATCATCTGCAGAAGGGATTCTTTTTTTTTTCATAAACTTTGAGTCGTGATCGTTTCTATCTTGTGCTATGCAGATTGAATCTAGTGTGGACTGTGAGATTTTCCTGGTTTTTATTTGGTTCTCTTGTTCTTTACTTCCGGGTTTTCTCGCACCCGACCTGCCTTGAGTTTGTTCTGGACTCTGGCTCACCGCTTTGCTCGGGTGGAGACTTTTTGACTCGGGCCCTGTCCCGTTTGTATTGGCTCTATTGTTTTTGAAATGAACCTTGTTTTCGTGTGTACATTTCGTGTTTGCCTCCCTCCACTTCCTACCACTGGTTCTCCATCATAATCCGAGCCATCACAGGTATATCACCAAAAACAACCAGATCTGACACGATCTGTCACGGACCCAGAAGCAAGTCGGTTGGAAGAAACCATTGAGTGTTCGGCGGGGGTGTCGGCGATAATGCTCTTGAAATATCTTCACAAAATGTGATTCCACCCTGTCATTTGCATCCGACTAGAAACAGGAATATTCCGTTCCCTGTCCGGATCTCACCGCTGCTTTCTATTCCTGCAGCACACTGACATAAGAAGCAGAAATGTGGGTTATTGAGAGCCATTAAGCAGGAAATGAAAAGCAGTGGAGAGTAATAGTGTGCATGTCGGGGGCTGCGTACGTGCCCGTCTCGCGCTGCTGGTGTGGGCACTGACTGGAATCAAGAGCAGGGGAAAGGCTTTCCCTCAAGAAGCGCAGCCGTCATTTAAGGCAGAACTGTGATTGAAGATGCAAATCTCGTCGCTGACTTTTTGTTGATTTGGGTCTCAACACGATGAGAAAAGAAAGAGGGACATCATGAAACATGGACATCAGGTCGAGGGCTGTTAGATGAATCATGTGGCCCCTTGAAAGCACCTGCGAGGAAGAGCAACGAGAGTACGTAAAGCACACGGTACAGGCTTTAGGGCAGGGGTCACCGACCTTTGAGCAAACGCAAGCTGCTCCAAGGCCACTGTGTCACCTGCCATCGGCTCACTACACACACTCCCTTGGTCTCTGTGGGTGCCATGTTGGTGACCCCCACTCTAGGGGAATTGCTCCGCCCACTGGGTGTCAACTAATTCTCCCTGGTTCTTTGACATCTGTGACACTCTTCCTGGACATGGTAACAGCGAGCGATGGGCGGTGTCCTCATTTTCAAAGCCCACTAGATGGCAGTGTCTGCTTTGGATTTTAACCACTTCAATGAAACCTCACATCATTTTTAAAGCAACAGCGCCATCCACTGATCACTGAAAATGTGGGCGCTGTTTCATGAAGCCTCATGAGCCCAGCATTAGTGACAGCCCCACTAAACATTGAGATTCAGGGTCTCTTCAGTCATTATGGCCTGTGAACATGACGTCTACAGCAGGACCTCTGGCTCAGACCTTGGTTCCTTTGACATTTGAGCTTTGAATTGGATGAGTTGAAGTTCTGATAGGACGATACAATAGGAGATAAGAAATAGTACAGACATCAAATGACTTCATATTAAACTTTGTGTCATGTTTCTGTATCTGTGCTTTTATTTTGGCGTTCCTCGGTTGTGTGTTTTTCGGTTTCCTGTCCTCCTCGTCGCCCGTCCTCCAGCTTCACAGCAACACACATGCGACCAATCCCACAATTAAGCCTTGCTCATTTCACCACCTTGGTTCCAGACTATGTTGCCAGATGGTTACTTTGCGTCCACCGGTAACGTTCTTCATCTCGTGCCATTGATAGATTTGGATTGAGAGTGCATGTTTATTATCTGCCACCTTCTTAATTCATTCCTCATTTTGTTGTCTGCATTTCACTGTTTGCTGCGTGCCGTGAGTGTGTTTTGCTACTCACCTTTGTTTCCTCTAGTTAGCTTTCTCCCTTGTGTGTGTCTGTAATTCCACCACAGAGCCTTTTTTGTTCTTTGGGCCTTGTGAGTTTTTCCAAGTGTGTATGTCTTCTTCCCGTTATTTAAGGCTTGACTTTGATATGCCAACTTTCTGTTTCAGGATTTTCCTCGTCCCTGTGTGTTGTTTCCTCACTCTGAGTTTTGGTGCCGACGTTCTTTGTTTTCCTTGTTTCCTGTTTGTGTCTTGAGTTTCGTGTACAAGTAACATCTGACTTACGGCCGGGATCGATCCCGGTCGTAAGTCAGATTCCCATTCAAAATAGCCGAGATGCTGGGATACTGTGCTGCCGTAACTGTGGTACGTTATGCTGTGCGGCGCTGCTAGACAGTGAATTAAAAAAAAAAAAAAAAAAAAGCATCTGCTGCCCGTGGTCTTAAGTACAGGTGGACGCAAGTCGAGCAGGTCGTAAGTCGGATGTTACTTTGTGTTTGTATTAAATCTCTGTTAAACTTACTCATTTTTCCGAGTCCTCTGGTCATGTTGAATGAATGTTTTTGCCCTAATAGTTCTCTCAGCTGAGTTATAAAAGTTTCACCACTTTCAAGAAGAGTTGGACAGCTGCTTGAAGAATAGGGCACACTGGCTACGAAGGAAAGGTTTTCCCCTTGAGGAATCATTCTTTAAACCCTGCTTTCACCAATCTTACCAATGAGCAAGAACCCATTCCATTTCATTATCTGTTCAATGACCAGAGACATCTGCAGCAATGTCCTGGATTTTAATGCAGAAGGAAGTCGAGGCAAGAAAACACGATCACTTGTAGGATAGAATAAACATAAAAACCCAAACAATGGCGAACAGTAATATGATGAAAGCAAGCCTGATATTCTTACCATGTTGCCCAGCCCTACCTCACATGCTTTCAAGAATGAAAGGTGGAGTGAAGCTGTGACTCCTGAGACTTTTGGTGAACCAGTTGTTGGGATTGAGACGTTTCAGCAGACTTGCTGTTTCTACATGAAAGATCACTGTCCACTTGGATAAGTGCCTTCAGCGCCTGGGGGTTCTGGCTCCCGTCAGAGGAGACGCTGCTGCTCTCACTCTGCGGCTGATAAGGAGCATTTGCCGTCCCTGTTGGATGAAGGATGTGAGCTAGTTAGAGGAGTTGCACTTCAGACATGGTTTATCGGCTCTCCTCACTAATGAGAGTTCCCTGCTTGGTCCAGGAAAAGGATCCACTGGTTAACAGTTTGATCTTCCTCAACTTTCCTTTTCACAAATAATGTGGTTCCCATGGTTTCATCGCGGTGCTCTCTATGGATCGGTGTACATCTAAGTGTGAAGCGGCTGGGATGAGGATCAGCACCTCTACATCAGAGGCCATGGTTCTGGACCGGAAAAGGATGGATTGGAGTGAGTTCTTGCCTCAAGTTGTGAAGTTTAAGTCTCTTGGGGTCTTGTTCTCGAGCAAGGAGGTAAGGGAGGTAGAGATTGGTGGGTGAATCGCTCTGTCGTGTGTAAGAGAGAGCTGAGCCAAAAGGCACGTTTTTTCATCATGATAGTGCACTAAGTGTAGAGTGTAGAAGCCGCTGGTGTCTGACAGGCTGCTCTGCCAGCTTTATTTAGGGGTTAAATGGAGCCGTCTGTCTGCTGTATCTCATGTCTCTGAACAGTTGACTTGAACTATGGAGCAGTCTGGACACAGTTCCTAGATGCTACTGAAGAAACATTAGAAATCAGGTGAAGAAATGATCATGGAGTCAGAGTCTATTCTCCAGATCATGATCCAAACTGTCAGTCCTTTGTCTTGTGTGGTGAAAAACCTTGTCACAATTCTCTCTCCTAAAATGCTTGTTTTCCATGGCCTTATTGAAGATGTCACTCACACTTTGAGGCTTTAGAATTTGTTGATGGTCCCTAACTGATGGCGGCTCGTAGCATTAGCGCTGCCTGTGAGAGTGTGTCCTCCATCAGTGAAGCCTAATGGGGACGTGGAAGAGGACGCCGCCACCAATATCCAAGTGTTGTCACCTTGGCAGCGGGAGAGCTGCATGTGTTGATGTGAACCAAGGCAGAGGAGCGCGTCAGAGAACCTATGAGGACCACTCCATCTCATCAAAAAACAGGGATCCAGAGACTCAGAGTCGACCAGTGTCATGATCAAAGGTTCCCTGGATTAAACATCACTTTCAAACTACCATGGTGAAGCAAAGTCCACCACACTCTCCACAACTGTCACACGCCGTGGAGCTGGAGAGCACGGCGCCGTCACCATCTCCTCATGCTCACGTGAGCAGGTCCAGCAAGTGAGCTGCGTGTTTATTGAGAGATACAAAATTCTATTTATCATGCATGATAAGTTATCACCCAACCGTGGTGACCAGTAACTACCAAATCTCTTTCTCTCAAAGACATCCGGAGATTGTTGGGCCTAGACTCTTCACCACTTACTTTGACGTCTCAGAAAACCAGCACTGCTGAGGCAGTGTTCTCAAACGTCTCATTTAAAAGCAGGCAGGATCATTTCCGCCTCAAATCAATTCCGTTTTATGAGAATGACAAGCAATGATTTCATGAATATAAGTTGCAGTCTTCAAGATGGTGCGGTGGCGTCAAATGAGCCAGTCAATATGAATAGAAGTGTCAGAAGTTATTGCCGTCAAAGACACCAGCCGTTTCCAGTCAGCAGTGGAAATGTCGGCTCAGCATTGATAAGGAGCAGGTTTGGTGGTGTGTTTCTGTATTCCTGGCCAAGCGTTCTCCGTGAGTGGCACTTGAGAGGAACCCAGGTGGCCGGTGTGATCGGCTGGTGTTTCCTCAGGTCAGGACGGATTTAGAAGACTCTTCCTCACAGACACTTTAAGTTGAGGTGCTTAAACTTGGCAAGAGAAAGCTTCTGCACCCTCAACACCCTGCAGGATTAAGGTGCAACCTGCCGTCACCCTTCAGGACCCTCCAGCAGCTTCTGCTGTACGTGGCCTTGACTTTCCTGTTGAAGACCAGTCTGTATTTGTGTCTCGGACTCTGATGCTGCGCCTCACATCACAAATTCAAGCCCACAATGGTTCGGCTTTACATCCCCAAACCAGATTATACCGTCTCCATTGTCTCTCACAGATTCAGCAGCATCACCACCTGCAGCTGGGCATGAAAGAATCAGAGAGCTAAAGGTCGGATAAAGAGATAAGCAACAAAGAGCTCAGCAGAGACCGGGGAGAAAAGCAGCATTTAAAGGGGGGGGAGCTTCATTTTGTCGGCCGTGTGTACGCGAACTGCCAGTGCTTAAGATCCACACTTTAACAGCTTCGAGGCATTGTCGGACACAGATGGCTGTTTTTCAGCTGCCGCGGCACTTCGTCCTCGCAGAGTCTCCTCAAACAGCTCAGCACTTTTCAGCCCCAGCCGGAACATCAGGGGTATAAAACTGCCTGATTTCCATTTCCATAAACATGTTTCTTCCAACCACCTGCGATCGGACGGCAGCAGTGGTTGGTCAAAGTTTTCCTCACAGACTCATCGTGAAGCAAGAGAAGAGTCACTGAGTAAAACTGAAGTCTAATGCAGTGCGGAAGTGGAAAACGATGACGTCACAAGAGGGCGCTCCTGACGTCTCGTCCGTGAGGTGCAGGTAAACAAGCTCTGGAGCTTCAGTGTCACAGAAGAAACACCAAACTCTTGAGCGTGTAAACTGGTTCTCCCCAGAAGAACGTCATGCTGTGCTGGAACCTTTTGGCCTGAAGGTTCTCCTCACTCGGACTCTGAGACCGACTGCAATACCCAACCCAGTCGGCATCACGGTGGAATTTGTGGTAGCATTAGTGGAAACGCTACACTGGTGTTAATCCATTTTTCGATTTAGTCTTAGTCTTGTGCCAGAGTTTATTCTTAGTCTTAGCCACATTTAGTCATTCACATGACATTGTTGTTAGTCATGTTTTAGTCAACTACAAGTCACAGCAAGTTTTAGTTTTAGTCAACCGAAGACTCAATGTATTTCAGTCAAAACATTTTAGTGATTCTTTCCATTCCAGAGATGCTTCTTGTTTAGTCATTCCAGTTGACTAATGTTCCACGGCTAAAATATGGAGTGAATATCTGGAATACTAAAAAAGTGAAGAGAAGTAAGTCTCTCTTCAGTCGTCTTCATCCGGTCCGTCTCTTCATTTGTCCAGCTGGATGCACAACCTTCGTCACAACCATCATCATCACACAGGTTCCTTCACTAAAATCAACGCTCAGAAAAAACACCAAACCTACACCCACTTGTAGCCATCTAAGCCTTAAGGTGTTCAGAATGGTGTGACATTTTGGGGAGTTTTATAGGGTTTTAAAAGGTGTAGGTGGTCAAGGTCCCTTTTGTAGTTTCAATAGAAGCTACAAAAGGGAAGGGTTTGCCAACCTCATGGTCCTTGGCAACTTTTAAAACCCTAGAAAAGGCACCAAAAATGTCGAAATTGATCAGAAATGACATTTAGATTGATAAGAAAATAGAGCAAAAATAGATGATTCTTGATGGCCACGTGTCACCACCGCAGCAGTAACAAAGCTGTCCACGCTCCATGTAACCTGCGTCAGACAGCGGCCATTGTTATCTGCTCCCTCACTGCTGCCTCCCTTGTCCTGCAGTGTTTCCGCTGAAACTCACAATAGTGACATCAATAGCACGGGACGAGGTGCAGCCCTGTCACGGCGTGTTATTATAAGCTGGCGCACCTGCTTTCTCCCCTTGGAGCCGCGACGCTTCATTGAACGGGAGCTGACTGCTGCTGTAACTGGAGGCAACTACCGCAGAGTCTGCCACAGAACCTGACGGTTGGGAGTCGTCGAGGCTCCGGCAGCCTGTTTTCCAAAAATCCCTTCCTCACACACCAGCGAGCCTGTGTGAGACGGGGTGCCAGACATCATCCGTTGTGGCTGGATTGACTCGTACCGTGTCATGACCAAAGGAACTTTGAATGATTTTTTTTTTTGTCTTTGTGTCAATTTCCCCTCTGAATACAGTGGGACGAATTCAGATCCCAGCCTCTGCGTGTCTGTTCCAGTCCACCGTTTCCTCCCTGAGCTGAGGACAGGCCGAACCTCTGACCCCCTCAGAAAAATACCATAAAACCTGGGATTCATTTATCAACTACATTAAAAGGGACTCATAAATGTGGAAAATGTCCTTTTGGTCTCATGAACATTAAGGACTAACTTGTCACATCCGCACTTTATTGTCTGTTCCTTTTGTTTTTTTCTCTGGTGCTTTTATTTTTGTTGTGTTGCCTGTTCCTGCTCTGTCTCCAGCATCACAGGCAACACAGCTGGTGTGAATCTCCGCGTCAATCCTTCCATGGATATGTACCTATCAACGCCAGCTGTGCCAGATGGTTGCTTCTCGCTCCGTTACGGTGAAGTTCTTTCAAGACTTCCATGCTCTCGTTTTCCTCCATGACCTTTTCTAGATTTTCCTGCGCGCTTGAATCCCTATTCAGCCGTGTCCTGAGTTCCTCACTCCGCTTTCATTTCTCCTTTACGCCATTCAGTCCGCGGGTGAGCAGTTTTACAGTCTCACTTTTCATTCATAACTCCGACATAGTTACTCCTTGTGTGCGTGTGTGTGTGCGCACTTTCTGTTTATTGCCACCTTGTGAGCTTAACTCCGAGTGTGTTTTGTGTTCTCCCAGTTTTCAGGCTTTGAATTCTAATTCGCCTCTCTTGTGTTTTCAGATTCTTCCCCAGTCCCTGCGAGTTGTTCCTGGTCCACTTTTGTTTATTGGACGATTAAATCTTTGTAATTCAAGCTCGTGTCCCGTGCCTTCTGTCGACCAACACTTCCTGCACTTGGGTTCACTCCTCCGAAACCATGACATAACTGACCCTCCATTGGACTCGTATGTGAACAGAACATTTCATGTGGCTGTCGTCTTTATATTACTTGTTATTTATTTTCTTTGTTTAATTTTGTCTGTTTTGGTTGGGGCCTCGTGCTTTTTCGTGCTGTCCACTTCTTTATGTCTGAGTTACATACCCATCATCGGGAGGCAAAGACCCCCGCTGACAAAGATGGTCTCCTCTTGATCCCCACATCACTTTCAGTGTGTTCACCAGCCGGTCGGCTCGAGGTTCATCTCGTTCAGCAAGGTCACGACTGCTCTCAAACAGAAGGAGTGACGACTGCACAGCACAAAGCCGAGCTAAAACAGATCAGGTTTGAGGCCAGCGCCACCAAAAACAGCCTCAGTTACAGAGCAAGCAATGTTTGGGACTTTCAGTGTTTGATTTCCAGTTCTTTATGAACAGTGGTACTGAAGAGCAGGATCATTCCTTGGAGACAGCGACCCAGTCGACTGTCAGACTCACCGGGTGAATCTGCACTTGATGGTTTTATGTATTTATTCAAGCAGTGTGTGATATGGCTTTAATGTTGACAGTTGCAACAACTCCATCTTAAGTGTTGTAACTTCTTTATATTGCTTTTTGAATATAAAGAAGCAATCAATGTCTCCAATTGTCATTCAGTCTGCAAAGTTGATGGGTGTAGATCATGAATAGAAATCATTGTCAATGAAGTCAAGTCCATTTTAAATCGAATTTGAAATGAACTGAATGGTGAGATAGAAGTGATGGAAACACAGCACAAAGCAGAGCAACAACAAAAACCTGTTGCAAAATGGCCTCCATTACAAAGCAAGCAATACTTGTTTCACAACTTGTTTCACAATCAGTGTTTTTTCTTATTCTTTTTCTTTTGGTAGTGATGGGCGGATGAGGCTTCATGAAACAGTGTCATCATTTCCAAAGCCCACTAGATGGCACTGTCTGCTGAAGAATCTATGGATTTTAACAACCACTTCAGTGAAACCTCACATCATTTTTAAAGCGCCATCTACAGAACTCTGAAAAAGAGGACACTGTATCATGAAGCCTCAGCAGCCCAACACGATCTTTGGGCTTCTTCCTTCAGAGGTGTCCACATCAGATCATCTTCCTCCATCTGTCCTCTGCTTCCTCTTCTCTCAAACCTCCAAACCTCATGTCCTCCTTCACCACCTCCATCAATCTCCTCTGTGGCCTTCCTCTCCACCTTCTGCCTGCCAGTTCCAACATCTCACCATCTTCATCTACCAACGTACTGGCTCTCTCTCTCTCTCTCCTCTGTCCATGTCCAAACCATCTCTATCCAGCCTCTCTGACTTGGTCTCCTGAACCACTCTCAGTGTTTGATTTCTAGTTCTTTATGAACAGTGGTAGTGAAGACAGAGCGACCCAGTCGACCGTCAGAGTGGCCGGGCGAGTCTGCTCTTGATGGTGACTCAACATCTCAGTGAGACGTCTCTCCATCCTCCCCACGGAGGAACAGCAGGGTTAATCATCTGAGACTTTCCTCATCTCAGGGCTGTTGCTAAAGTGAACCAGGTTTTGTTCATTCTCACAGTCTGGCCATCTCTCAGCAGGGAGCACCACCACTTCAACACGTGTAATCTCAAGCACACACACACACACGCACGGGCCTTTGAAGAGAGAGCTCTGTCAGGAGAGACAGGAAGCGAGGAAGGGTAATTGGAGACACTGTTCACCTCAAACAACTTTTAAACTCCATTCTAATCCGTATTCTGCTCCTCGTGCTAAACATCTACTTGTGACTACTTGACACCATTGTTGTGTGTGTTTGCTGGCGGGACCTTGGCGTCGCCCCACCTGCGCCCACTTGTCTCATTAGCTCAGCGTAATGAAGTTTTGCCTCTTTTTCATCCTCACCTGCCGCAGACAGGCTGTCGCCGGCGTTCAGCTTCTCCCGCTCACCTGTGTCGTCACCTGGCTGTGGTTTAGAACGCGCCGCTTCCTCTGAGACTCTTGCCATCTTTGTTTGCTTCTCTCTGATGAAACATAATCGCGCTCAAAATAAAAAAAAAAAAAGTATGCAGCAAATGAAGTCTTTCAATTAGCGACGGAAGTAAACAAACCTGCCCAAAAAGTTGAAAAACAGCACCAGCTGGTCTGCGACTGTTAATTATGCTGAAGCATCAGAATGTGTGCTGCGCTGTCACTCAGGAACTTTTTCCACAGTCTGGATCAGGTACAATGACGCCTGAGTTAGCAGCGATGCAGACGGAAAATATTGTGGAGGATGTTCTTTTCATGAGAACCTGGATCTCAGCAGCATCACAGAGATGCAGTGCAGTGATGCCAGCAACCTCACCACGCCTCATGAGCATCAGTGACCCTCAGGACGACACGTCCCAGCACCGGAAACTTTCAGAGTGAGGGGTGTTACTTGCACCCTTGGACAGCAGACGCCTTTATAGTGTGGATAAAAGGCATTAGAACCAGATCTTCATGTTTTTTTTCAGACTGACTGGTGACTGTCCGAGAGCTGCCGTCGTCTGTCATGACCTGTTCCTTCCCCAACTACTGTATTGGGTTTTCTCTGTGGACTGATGGAACCGAACAAGCGCCACGGCAACACAGCTAATGCACCGTGCCATATTGCGAGGCGGTCAGCTGCTCCAAAATCCATTTAAAATTGAATTTTAATTTTGTGAATTTTTAATCGAATCAAATCGTGGCCCCAAATCTCGGAAACACATCATGAGATCGTAAAAGACTCACACCCCGACTTAATATGTCAAGTTTAGTGAGTAAGTACGTAAGTTTGTCCAGTTACTGTAACTCCAGTTCAGACCTGGGCAAAGTGTTTTTGTGGCCCTCATGAGGTCAGACAAAAGAATTACTCAACTGATAAGTCGTCTTTTTATATCCTGTATTTTTCCTCAAAATTCGTTTGAAAGAAAATTCTAAATACATTTTTAAACAAATTGCCTTTTTATCTTACATGTTTGGTCCATAGTTTTATTCTGATTTATATCATAAGAAGCATTTACACTTCTAAATATCCTCGCTGCCTTGGAATATTTAATGGTCCATCTTGGCATGGTGGCCCCTCACAACAGTCACAGTTTATAATGTGGCCCTTGAGGAAATGTAACCTCTGCTGTAGTTGGAATCTACATGAACTACAGTGGAACCCACAAAGAGGCGGGGCAATATAGAGATACAGCAACTCATTCTCTCAATTCCATGTCAATAGCTGATCTACGTCCACATTTACGTTTGGCGTATGATTTATTTAAACATTCAGAGCAGAGATGGACGTGTGAAAAACTTGGTGGACGAGTCTACCACTGTAGTTCTAAAGGAGGGGTTGTGGTTGGGGCTGAGTCAACTCACTCATTCAAGTGCTGGAGGAAGGATAGGGTCACATGCAATTGTCAAAAGGTAAATTAGTGTTGTCACAAGCTTCCAATGTTTAATCTTAACTACTCACATTAATGGCAAAATAATCTGACGTAAATGTACCTTAAAGGAAGTGGGGAGCAGAGCGGCCAATAATGTTTCCTCGTGCAAACATTTGTTTCCTCCAGCAGCTCAACAGAACAGATACTGTCCAGAACGTTCTTTAGAAGAAGCTCAGAGGCTCTGAAGAGGCTCAGCAACATGCTAACAGCGTAGCATTGGAAACATTATCGGCCACTCTGCTGTTGAGAACAGCTTCCTTTAAGCTACATTTAGAGCAGATATAAGATGCTGCTTCTATTTGCCATTAATGGCGATCAGTTTTAGTGCGATTCATTGAGATTGAGGATTTTAACCTATTTATTTTTGTCTCCAACAATTGGCCAATATGTGTTTTTAAAAATCCTCATCTCTCTGCAGAGGGATCATAAATTTACAGTATGTTTAAAACATGAGCGAGTCATGAGCGGAAGATGCCGTGGGGACATTTTGAATAATAGAAAAGGGGTCAGTCACTTTTAAGAGAGCCTTTCTTGGATGGAGGGATGGACATTTGGAGCCACCACCTGTTCAGCAGTTTGTCCTTCAGCGCTGCTCGCAGCAGAAACAGAGGCAGCGTGGAGCAACACTGAGACGTCGACGGAGCCCGCGTGCCGCGGCATCTGGCTCGACGGGTGCCATGAATTTTTTAACCTCGGGGACTGGATCCTTAACACCAGCAGGTTATTTTTAATGGGTGACACTGCAACTGTACTTCAGTGGCGCGGCCACGTTCCATGAGGGTCCATCTGTGACCTGCGCAGCAACACGCGCTGCCAGCTGCGTGTCCTTCCAAGCAACTTATTTGATTAGTAGCAATTGCTCAGCAAGAATAAAATGTAATTTAAGAGCAGAGTGTTGCATTATTTAGCACTTCATTATGCTGATGATACACCACCTGTGTAAGGGTGGATCACGGAGTGAAACTGAGGGGCCGGCGTGGAGCGGTGTTGGTGAGGAAAACAACCAAGCACCACTCACCGAGACAGCCAACATTCTAAAAGGTGGTCCCTGCTGTTTCTGGCCAGGAACAGCAACACAAGCTCTGGCTGTTGGGGTGGTGCCAGGAGAGAGTGTGGCAGCGGTGGAGCGAGGAGGAGGAAGACGTGAAGGCCCAACTCCATTTCTCACCCTCAACACTAGCACTTGCTTCTGAGTGGCCTCCACTACGAAGTGCCCTCTGTCATGATCCACTTTTATTTTGTCTCTTGATCCCTGTTTTGTGTCTCCCGCCTTCCTTCCTGTTTGGTGGCACACGGCTGGAGCCAATCATCCTCTGATCACCTGTGTATAAAAACACCTGGACTCCAGCAGCGTGTGCCAGATGGTCTCCTCTCGTTCCTTTGGTAAATTGGCTCTCCTTGTCCGTTCTTGCTTTCGGTGCGCTTGTTTACTTACTTTGATTACTCTGTCTGAGTTAGTGTTTTGTCTCTTCCTCTGTTTCCACCTGTTTGCTGGTTTTGTGACTGACTATCTCTGTTCATTGTGTTTTTGTTCCTCTGCTCGGTTCAGTGACGCTTTCTGTTGGACTCTTATTCTTGTTTATGGACTTGGATGACTCTTTGATTTTGGACATTTTGACTTTGCTTTGTTTCTCCCAGTTCGGTGACGCTTTCTGTTCTGGTTTTATTGTTGTGAATGATTAAACTATTGTATCTGACTCGCCCCAGCCTCCTGTGACTTGGAAAGTGACACCCTCAGACAACAAAGTGCTTGATGTCCCTAAGATCTGGGACAGTACATCATGATGTTCCACTTTACTTACATCATTGGCTGCTATGAGGTGTTTTGTTTGCTGTATATCAAGTGTTGGAGATGTTCCAGTTTCCAGGTTACTTCATTTGGTGAACCAGTGGAGACAAATTGGACGGAGCCACAGCTGGCTTCAACGCTATTTTGCAGTGATACGACTGTCAACAAGATCCTGGATACAAGCGGCAGAAATTAGTTTTCTGCGACGGGTGGCAGAGACAGGGTGAGGAGTTCTGTCACTCAGGAGAGACTTGGAGTGGAGTCATTGCTTCACTGTGTTGAGAGGAGTCAGCTGAGCGGGCATCTCATGAGGACGCCCCCTGGAGGCCTCTCTTTGGAGGAGTTGGGAGGCAGGGCCAGCTGGGAGGAGACCGTGGGGTCGACCCAGGACCAGGTGGAGGGATGAGACCTCTTCACTGGCCTGGGAGCTTCTCGGGATCCCCCAGTCGCAGCTGGTGGATGTTGCTGCTGTAGCTGCTGCCCCCGCGACCCACAACGGATAAGCGGATGACGATGGGCATCATTTGACGTTAGCGTTAGCCTGGTAGCATGCTAGCTGACTGTGGTTTGCTAAGAACAACTAACAATGTTGTGTTGTTTATGTTGTCGGACACGGTCGACCCTTCAGGTCACTGACGTGTGACACGAGGAGAAAGTAAACAAACGGAAGAGTCGTCCTTGTGACACAAATGTTACTGTTGTCTATTGTTTATAAGTCATGTTATTCAATTCACACGTCGGTGTAAAGAGAAGCTACCCACAGTTCATCTTCCCACTTGGGTTCAAGTCAGCTCCAGAGCTCCCTCGGTTTGGAGGGATCATTTCAAGTGATGAACGGCAAGTGTCCTCGGTCTGAGGAGGATTGGGACACACGACGCTCACACATGCAAAACTCGGTGCTGCTACTGTGGGCTACTCCCTTGGTCTCGGGGGCTACGAGGTGCCTGTGGGCGCCATGTTGGTGACACCTGCCCTAAATGGTGGAAGGTGATGCAGGAAGAAGAGGTCCAGGATCAGGAAAAAGAATGAAGCAAAGAAACCGTGGGAGGTGGGGAGTTGGATGCTAAGGCAGTAAGGTAGCAGCTCGTGTGAGAGTTTGAATAACCAGGAAGGAGAGAAGTGGAGAAACGGGGGACATGACCAAGAATGGTGGGTGGTAAAAAGGAAAGGAAGTTAACCATCAAGGTTTGTGAGGGTAGAAATGAGGGAGGATGAGGAGGATGGGTTAAAGTGGAGCTGCATGTCAGTCAAGTGGTGACGTGCTGATGAGGCTTCATGAAACAGTGTCCTCATTTTCAAAGCCCACTAGATGGCGCTGTCTGCTCAAAAATCTTTGGATTTCAGCAACCACTTCCATGAAACCTCACATCCTTTTTAAAGCAACAGCGCCACCTACTGGAAATGAGGACGCTGTTTCATGAAGCCTCAGCAGCCCAACACCACAGTCACGTCAGGAGGAGACAGAGGTGGCTACTATAACAAACAATGTGTCAGGTTCTCGTGACGAGTCCAGGCAGAGTCACTGTCGTTCCGTGATCGATGAATTGAATCTGTTTTTGATGGCTCTGGTAAAAATCACCGCTAAGTTGGTGAGAAATCTTGCGGTAAGTTATTTCCGAAGCTGCCAGTCCCCGATTCCCTCGGTCGGCGCTGATGTTCATAGTCCTCCTCACGAACTGCTAAGCTCTGAGATAATAATACAAGAAGAGAAGCTGCTATCTTCCGCTGGTCTCTACGCCATTCATCATATTTGAAACTTTGCACCCTCTTTTCTGAAAGTTGTTTTGAACCGCCGTGTGCCATGAGATGGTCTCTGACTTTTCCTCTCTGAGACGCTGACGTGTTCAACAAGGCCCATTTTCCTACTGATATCAGCCATTCGTCTGACTAGCAATACACGGCGTAAACTCTGCAAGGAGGCGTCATATATCCGCTTAACGTCCCTGTCAGATAAAGTGCGTCGGGGGAGTGGAGAGTGGGAATCGGGCGTGTAAACACTTTTCCTCTTCCTTCCATCTGAAGGGCGGCGTTGACTCTACAGTACGGCGCACGATAAGAGAAAGGACGGGAGGTGTTCTATCAGTGTTTACACAAAGGAAGTGTGTGTTTGGAGATGGACACTCAGATGCATTTCTAACGGAAGCTCGGACGTCAGCGCAACGGGTTCCACAGGAATGATGAATGTGAAGTCTGGCGCTGGAGATAAAAGCAGGAGTCGCCTCAGATACAGAGAGCGTTTTGGACCAGAGTGAGGGAGCGGCGTCATATCAAGGGACATTTCACTGTGGTTGGAATGAGAGAATCACACGGGGGAGGCTGCTGTCAGCCCGCCACATAGTTGGCGCCTGGCAGAAGTGAGCGCTGTAATCCGCCTCCCGCAACTCCCGTCCGCGCTCCTCGACGTTTGCAGGCGGACGACTTGTCTCCCGTCAGGCCATCTGCGCCGCCCAACTTTCATGACACTTGTATAGCTTTCACCCGTCGGCTCACCATCGCGCCGCGACACTTTGTTGCGCTCACGTCGTTGACCCTTTGTTTCTGTGGCGCTCCTTTTGTTGTGTTGGCGGCGCCGGCGGTGGCGTCACGGGTGGCAGATGGGGAGTCAAGGCTGGCGAGTCTGACTTGTCAGATTAGCTATTACTGGACAAATTGCTGAACCAGATCAGGTTGATCCTGCGGGACAGAAAAAGTACTGTCATGATGCCGGTGACTGTGTTGCTTTTGAATCCACCCACATGATCGACTTGACGTTTCATGGTCATGCAACGGCTACAGTGCAAACTGGTGAAATATGATATTTCACGTCGCTGCCTGTGTCTCATCAAAACGTTTCTTTTCTTGGTTCAAGCAGGTTGAGATGCAGCCACATCACAACTCATCTGCCGTGCATTTCATCATGTTAAAACCAGATGTTTTATGCTCAAATTTAGTGCATCGTAGTGATCCAGGCGGCCTCTGGAGCAAAGTCCAAGTCAAGTCTCAAGCATTTGGTCACGAGTCCAAGTCGAGTCTCACAACTTTGGTCACGAATCCAAATCAAGTCTCAAGTGGTTGGTCACAAGTCCAAGTCAAGTCTCAAGTAGTTGGTCACGAGTCCAAGTCGAGTCTCACAACTTTGGTCACGAATCCACATCAAGTCTCAAGTGGTTGGTCACAAGTCCAAGTCAAGTCTCAAGTAGTTGGTCACGAGTCCAAGTCGAGTCTCACAATTTTGGTCACGAATCCAAATCAAGTCTCAAGTGGTTGGTCACAAGTCCAAGTCAAGTCTCAAGTAGTTGGTCACGAGTCCAAGTCGAGTCTCACAACTTTGGTCACGAATCCAAATCAAGTCTCAAGTGGTTGGTCACAAGTCCAAGTCAAGTCTCAAGTAGTTGGTCACGAATCCAAATCAAGTCTCAAGTAGTTGGTCACAAGTCCAAGTCGAGTCTCACAACTTTGGTCACGAATCCAAATCAAGTCTCAAGTGGTTGGTCACAAGTCCAAGTCAAGTCTCAAGTAGTTGGTCACGAGTCCAAGTCGAGTCTCACAACTTTGGTCACGAATCCACATCAAGTCTCAAGTGGTTGGTCACAAGTCCAAGTCAAATCTCAAGTAGTTGGTCACAAGTCCAAGTCGAGTCTCACGACTTTGATCACGAGTCCAAATCAATCTTGGAATGAGACCGTTTGCAGCTTCAACAGCTGACTTGGTTTGTCTGAAGAAATGGACTCACAAACTGTGACATCATCCTCTGGGACTGTTCTACAAGTCATACACTTTGCAGGGAGTAGCTTTGGACACCTGGTCTTGGGTCGGATCCTCCGGCTCAGTTGGTGGGACCAACTGTGCTGGACCCCTTTAGACTCCTTTGATTCTCCCTCTGAAATCTGGTGCATTTGTCTTCCTGCCCTCGTGTTGCTGCCACCACTCCTCCGCTTCATAGCACCGTTCCCCTCCTCAGGTAAATACACTTCCGCGCGCTCGCCGCCTCCGCTGTAACGGCCGCCATTAAAGCCACATAAACACAGAGTTCATGGGCTGTGACGCCAGCCGACCCGCTCCATCGTGTCCCGTCACGAGCCAGTCCCTCTGCACAGCCCAAACCAACAGCACGCTGTTGTTCCCTCAGATTGTTCTGTCCTCCACTCACGGCGTGGCGCTTAATTGTGTGCTCACTGATGTGCCGAGGTGCTTCTGTTTCTATGGAGACGCTCCTGTGAAAACCAGGTTTGCTACCAGCCGAAGGATTGATTTCTAAATTTAATAGCGATGTTGTCCGAGTCATCGGTGGCCACTGTGCTTTTCAGCGGGAACCTCTCACTCAGTGCGGCCATACAAACCACCAACAAAGATCCTGCCTCACCTCCACGCCGGCGACTTTGGCTTATATTTTCATTCAGTTCGTGCTTTGTCTTCCTGCGTTCTCCAGCACGTCACTTCCTGTTGTGTTCTACTGTTTTTGTGTATTTTATTGTGGTATTATTGTTTGTGTGGACTTGTTTGTTCTCTGTTTCCTGAGTGTTTCCTGAGTTCTGTTCAAGTGGTCTCAAGTGGTGGGTCACAAGTCCAAGTCAAGTCTCAAGTGGTTGCTCACAAGTCCAAGTCAAGTCTCAAGTGGTTGGTCACAAGTCCAACTCAAGTCTCAAGTGGTTGGTCCATGTCAAGTCTCAAGACTTTAGTCACGAGTCTCAAGTGGTTGGTCACGTCTCCAAGTCAATTCTCAAGTGGTTGGTCACTAGTCTAAGTCAAGTCTCAAGTGGCTGGTCCATGTCAAGTCTCAAGACTTTAGTCACGAGTCTCAAGTGGTTGGTGACATGTCCAACTCAAGTCTCAAGTGGTTGCTCACAAGTCCAACTCAAGTCTCAAGTGGTTGTTCACAAGTCCAATTCAAGTCTCAAGTGGTTGGTCACGAGTTCAAGTCAAGTCTCAAGTGGTTGGTCACAAGTCCAACTCAAGTCTCAAGTGGTTGGTCCATGTCAAGTCTCAAGGCTTTAGTCACGAGTCTCAAGTGGTTGGTCACGTGTCCAAGTCAATTCTCAAGTGGTTGGTCACTAGTCTAAGTCAAGTCTCAAGTGGCTGGTCCATGTCAAGTCTCAAGACTTTAGTCACGAGTCTCAAGTGGTTGCTCACAAGTCCAACTCAAGTCTCAAGTGGTTGTTCACGAGTCCAATTCAAGTCTCAAGTGGTTGGTCACAAGTCCAACTCAAGTCTCAAGTGGTTGGTCCATGTCAAGTCTCAAGGCTTTAGTCACAAGTCTCAAGTGGTTGGTCACGAGTTTAAGTCAAGTATCAAGTGGTTGGTCACAAGTCTAAGACAAGTCTCAGGTGGTTGGTCCATGTCAAGTCTCAAGACTTTAGTCACGAGTCCAAGTCAAGTCTCAGGTGGTTGGTGATCCAGGACCTCCCCGGACCGCTACAGAAGGAAACCGTTCTTTCAGTCCATCTAAACACCTACGCTGAAGGCTGCCTTTTTCCTCAGTACAGGACGCAAAAGTCCACTTTCCCATCGTCAATATATGGCGCCATGGGAGCGAGGATGTGTTGAGTAAGACATGCTTGACCTTTTCCAGGGATGATGGTAGGTGTTTGAATCAGGAAGCACCTCACGTCTTCATAACTTTGTGGTCCTCCTCTAGGATTGTTGGTCCCACTTGGGTCCTCTAATGTTGTGTTTCAAAGCCCGGGCCAGAACAGTCACAACACCTTGCAGAAGGAC
Organism: Synchiropus splendidus; assembly: GCF_027744825.2. NCBI lineage: Eukaryota > Metazoa > Chordata > Actinopteri > Syngnathiformes > Callionymidae > Synchiropus > Synchiropus splendidus. The sequence continues at coordinate 3,066,358 of NC_071337.1, forward strand.
CAAGAGGGGAAGCACCTGGTGGAGCCGAGGAGATGAGGAGGTTCCCTCAAACTCCAGTGAGATCACAAATCTATCTGACTGATCGTGGATGGTATGGAAACCACAGAAAACACGCACTTTACCAACCGAGTCCGAGGATGTTCATGAGGCAGGTCTTGATGGACCTGATGCCCAGGGGTCAGGATGGCAGTTGGGGGGAGGAGGGGGTCCAACTCTCAGTGCTTTTCTGGCTTCATACAACATAACAAGCACAACAATCACTCCAGCAGTTCTCACCTTTGCCACTCGCTTGTTATTGTCGGGGAAAAAGTTTGAATTATTAACCAGGAGCTTTGGCAAGAGTTGTGTGAATTTACAGAAGGAAGGAATTGAAAGTTTCTCAACTTTGTCTTGACAGGATCCATGAATCATCCGGAGCTCGGTGGTTATTATTGAAAAGTAAACAGAAAACACTATTCTAAAGATAACAACGTCCCAGTGGGCGCTGGTGGTTAAGCAGCGCTTTCATATCCTTCTCAGGCTTCAATTTTGTCGAGTGCAGGCAGAACCACCAGTTATATACAAGATGGAAGGACGGCTTCAGAGCAGCAACGTGAAACTCGAGGCTGTTGTCCAGGCTGAACCTTTCTGGTTTCCAACACATGGCCGCAAACAAAAGTGAGGGTCTCCACAGAAGGTCAGAGGTCAACTCACCTTTGGACCTCTGAATATCACCACTGCACTGAGGCCTGCTCCGGACCAAAGAAACCCCAGGTCTGATCTGGAAAACCGCCTCTGTGAGAAGAGCTCAAAACATCTGCGACAGCGAGTCAGGAATGTTGCCACTGACCCTCTGGACAGTAAAGTATTGTGTGGCAGGTCGTGACGACAGCAGCAGTTTAAACAGACCATACTGATCCTTCAGGATTCACTCAGAGGACCTGAAGTGTATGTTTGTTGTTATTCAAGTGACAGACCACTCATTTCCCCCTCATTCTTTTCCACATTCATCTCTAACAGAGAAGCAGAAATGCTTCTGCTGACATGACCCACATTCTCACAGCGGTATGTCTCTCTATCCTTGTGAGGACCTCTCGTTGCCGTCGCCATTACATTTCCTAAAGGGCCACATTGGAAACTGTAACGGTTGTGAGGGGCCACCATGGAAAGAAAGACAGAGATGACTGAAAAAAATCCAAAATATATGTAAGTAACAAGGACAAAATGAAGATGAAATCTAACTAAGGACATTAAGACGTGTAAATATGCCATGAAACCCACTGAAAATCTTCATTTTATATGCATTTATTTTGAATATAAATCACCTACGAGCTAAACGTTCAAGATAAAAAGGCAATTTATGTCAAAATATATTTTCAGGATTACTTGAATGTATTTTGAGGAACAAGAAAAAAAAAACGGACAATGAAAAAATGTGTCTTGAAACAAGAACATGCTATAAGCTATATTTACTACCAAAGGACAAAGAACAAAAAAAAGGCAGAAAGATTTGGACAAATAGTTTTAGTCTGATCAAACGGGCCACGAAAATAAAGACATCAGGCCATATATGGCCCCCGGGCCATACTTTGCCCAGGTCTGCCATAACCCTTTCCCCAGCCTCTCATCCTTAACCTATAAACCCAATAGCGAACCTCAACCAGGACTCTGAACCAAACTGAAACCCAGTTATAATGACTATGTTGTTTCAAAGTTTTAACTCTTTTAACTCTCACAGCAGCATAAGGGCCTCACAAGGAGGTGTTTTCCCCAACGTCGGTCCTCACTAGAAAAGATATCTTAAGCTTAAACTCAATATCGTGCACAGAAAGAGGAACCGCACTGTATAAGTGCTCAGAAAAGGCATCGACAACATGTTTACTTTCCAGACAGATGAGTCAAGAAATGACAACACAGGTCGGGAGGAAGAAAAAAAAAAAAACACGACGCAAGGAAGAAACTTCCTGAAGGTAATTTAATAACAGCCTTATTGTGATAATTCATGTGCGGAGGATGTGTTTGGCTGCAGGCCTCGGAGAGAACTCTGCCGGCTGGAAGTATGAATTATAAACACTGAGTGAGATCTCTTTCCTCCCTCAGCTCCGAGTGAAGAGAAAATGGGAGTCAGAGCTCTGCAGTCGACTCATTTTCTTTGCCTCCACCGGAGCCCAGTGAGTGTCAGCTGCTGGGGATTCAATCACGGCTGCTTGATATTCACGTGCGCGTGCTTCACGCCGAGTGGCTGGCGCATGATGAGGCCATCATGCTAAATGTTGAAACGCATTAATGTTGTATTAGCCCTGCAGACGCTGACCCGCGGGGGAAGGCTGGCCTGATACCATCACGCCGCCCGGCGTGGAGCGTCTCCACATAATTGAATCATGTCTTACACTGTGTACGCCCGGCTCGCCGTGAAAATTTGCTTAATGGTTTGGAACAATGTAAATGCATTCTGAGCAGAGGGTGTGCGACAGGGCTTGACTCCCGTGGGATGGTTTTGTTGCAGGGTTTTGTCATGCAAACTGGGCCCAATCTCATCCTAAAGAATCATCAGCCGGAGCCAAAATACCTGGCTTTGTCTTGTTTACACCAGACACCGACTGGCCCCAGCTCTGTCACCGGATGTATGGCTGTGTTGTTTTTGTCGGGTCCTTGGTTGCAGCCCGTCCTCGCTCCCACGGCGTCAAATATCGACGCTGGGAAAGTTGCCTTTTGTGTCTGATACTGAGGAAAAAGGCAGCCTTCACATATGTCATGTTTGTCTAGGTAGTGTGACCCAAGTGCAGACTGATTCTGAATTTACAGACGACTCGGACATGCGAGGTTATCGGTTATCCAAGGTTTTTCATACAAGTAACGTACGAACAATAATGAGAACTGAGGGCGACGACACCAAAGCAGAGCGCGGAGGACAAACACGAAAGGAGGGGGAAAAACCTGAAACAGAAAGCAGGTGTAAGAGATACAACTCTGAAAACAGGGACAACGCAGAGTGAGAAAACGCACTCGGCTCTTACTCTCAAGAGGCTATAGTAAAATGATGGACGCTCGGTAGTGGTAAAAACACAGGCCGAGGAAGTAAATACCACACTGGTAGAACTAAAATAGTGAGTAAACAAACATTCAAAACAGGCTGTCGCGGAGCAGAGAGAAAAGCAAGCGAGAGAGAGGAAGGAGGAGGGGAACGCGGAGCGAAACAGGGAGATGTACAGGCACAAAAGCGGATGGAGCAAGCGAGGGAGAACGTACCATGAGATTCGTAAACAGACCATCTGGCAACCGCAAGCTGGCACCCGGGAGGAGATATCCATGAAGATGATCAGTGGAATGAGTTCCAGCTGCGTTGCCATCAAGCTGCGGGGAAACAGATACAGAGCAAGGAACCGGGAAAACAGGAAGTTACAACAATAAAAGCACAGACGAGACACAGAACATAAGAGCGTATTGACGCGTTAGCAGTGCAAAACGTGAAAAAAAAAAAGACTTAGTTTGGTGTTAGGGTGAGACATGGGATCCATTCATTCTACGTTCAGCATCGGAGGTTGAGGTGAGCGTAAGGATGCGCCAAGCACGATCCATGCCGCCTGAAACACAATGGACGGAAGAGTTTTCAATTATTATTTAAAGTAGAAAATTCAATAAAAACTAACTTACCCCTTTTTTTTTTTACGATCCTTACCTGCGTTTTCTGCCTCCTGGCTTTCTGTTTCCTGTGCTGTGTTGACTACTGGGAAAGAAAAATACAGTTGCAGATAATCTCTCATTGGGAAAAAGGTGGAATTAAGGGGCTGGAATTCTAAGATCTTATCTTCACTTTGCTCCTTTTTAATCTCAGCAAAATGTGTGCAGCATATGTCAAATGTAATTCCAACATACTGAGGGGGCTTGAAATAAATATCAATTCATTCACTTTAACTCTCACATTAGTACAATTCAGGCTACACTCAAGTGCAGTAAAAGCATGACTTGCCTCTGTTGAGACACATCTCTTGGCCTCTTGATAAATCTCTTGGCTTCCATTCTCAATTTAGTTTAGTCACAAAGTGCAGCAAATACGTGACTTGTGAGTTTTCAAGGGTATTTAACACGGTACCCGTGAAATGTCATTGGTGGCTAACGTACAATCTCTATAGCACCAAAGTGAAAGTTGCATTTGCAACCCCAGATGTGCACTCTGCAACATCAGAGGCGATTGCTGGTCCTAACAACGGAGACCTTACTGTAAGAACATGCGTGACTGTGGAACAACTAGGGAGAGACTTGGCATAATGTCCTCTTTAGATATGACACAGTTGCTTTGGAGCACTATACCAGACGGATTTTCTTGATAGCATATATCATATACTGTATATCCTGAAGGAGCATGCTGCGCCGTACATATTGTAAGACCACATTTTGGATCAGACCATCGCTTTGTCCATTGTCCCCTTTGATCCAAAATATGGACCATACATGGCATCCAAAGGGATCAACTGGGTCAAAACTCCACCAGAGTCACTGGACTTGAATGAGTGGATCCATTAAAATACGATAAAATAAACGGCACATTGAGCTTTTGAAATGAAACTAAAAGCTACAGATACAATGGCACACCACCATTTGCTAAATTTAACAATGCACCAACAACCTATTCTATATATATATATATATATATATATATATATACATTCCCTGGGAAAGGGAATGGTATACGGTATAATGTTAGGGCAAATCAGAGAAAGAGCCAGAACAAAAGCCATGAAGAGATTTACAGCCCCAAAACAGGATCTTAAAATTCATTCGGAAACCCAGGGAGCTGCTGCAGAGACTGTAAAACTGGTGCGATAATGTCTCCCTTTCAAGTCGAAGGTGGTAAATGTTTCCTCTTGGAACGCAGAGTGTTTCTGGAGTCAGGGATAAGTGTCTTCTGGAGAGTGAAAAAAATCGGACCCTGGAAACGCTCTTCAGAACAAAAATGTCTGTTTTGGTCGATGAGGTGCTCAGGGATAAAATCACCGTTCACTCTGAGGTCCACTTGTTCGGCCGATGAAGGAGTTTCTCTCTCTCTGAGCCCGAGGATGAGCCTCTTCTGAAGGTGGTTCCCGGCCCTCCATGTCCAAGGGGTCGGTCTGTAAATGGATCCCTGGGTTTTTTTTCCGTTTTCGGCAGAATAACCACAGTACAGTGTGTTGTTCACTGTAGTATCGTAATGATGGACGGATATTTGAAAGAGCCAAGGAGTTGAGTCATTACCAAGGTCCCAGAAAGTTCACCTCTCCAACACTTCTGTGAAGTCATTGATGTTTCAGCCTTGTTCCTTCTGAAGTTAAAATGAATGGAAATTCTTCTTAAGTAGCAAAGATGCCCGCGTCGTTCGCGGATGCTGCCCCAGGCAGATTCCCACCCAGTGCAATTATTTGTATTTTGACAGCTTTGCCACATGGATGTGTGAAAGTGTGGTGTTTACTGATGCGATTGAAAACTTGCTCCTCCGTACCTCGCAGAATGAATTATTCATTTGCTCCACACACTCGTCAACACTGGTGTGACATTTTTTTTACACATGTGGTTTTGTGTTTTTTTGAGGGACTTTGAAGAGCTGACGAATGAGGAAAATGAGGGAGATGAAGGAGTGGCCATCGAAGATCAGGACGTAGCAAAGATTCGCAAGTGAGAAGGGCATTGAAGAGGATGAAGAGCGGAGAGGCAGTGGGCCCCGATTTTATTCAAGATCACTGAGATTCGCAAAAACAAATGCTTACTGCACAATACCGGAAGTGCTGTAAAAGATGCTACATTACTCTTGAATCAGAATCAAATTTATCGCCATGGTTAGTGGGGATCCCACCAACGAGGAAAGTGCTTTGGAATAAAGTGCTGACAATAAAATAAAATAAAATAACAACAAGGCTGTTCATGAATTCAACAGTCAGACGGCCGAGGGGAAGAAGCTGTTCCTGTGACGGGAGGTTCTGGTCTGGATGGACCGTAGCCTCCTGCCAGAGGGAAGAGGAACAAACAGTCCATGACCAGGGTGAGAAGGGTCGGCTCTGATCCCACCTGCACGTCTCTGGGTCCTGGAGACATACAGGTCCTGAAGAGGTGGCAGGCTGCAACCATCACCTTCTCAGCAGAACGTACGATGCGCTGCAGTCTGCTCTTGTCCCTGGAGGTGGCGCTGTTGTACCACACGGTGATAGAGGAGGTGAGGATGGACTGGATGATGGCTGTGTAGAACTCCACCAGCAACTTCGTCTGCAGTCGTAGTTTTCGTAGCTGCCACAAGAAGAACATTCTCTGCTGGGCTTGTGGAGGTCTGAAAGTGTTTAGGAGAGGTGGCCGTAGACTTTTTGGTTAGAACATTTAACAAGGTCTTTGAGAGTGAGAAGATCCCTGAGGAATGAGGTGAAGTGTGCTGGTGCCCATCCTCAAGAACAAGAGAGATGTCCTGTGTTGTGGCAACTATCGAGGGATAAAGTTGATGAGCCATACGGTGAAGTTGTGGGAAAGAGTAGTGGAAAGTAGACTAAGGGCAGAAGTTAGCATATGTGTGCTACAGTTTGGCTTCATCCCAAAAAAGAGCACCACAGATGCAGTGTTTGCTTTGAGGAGCTTCATGGAGAAGTATAGAGAAGGTCAGAAGGAGCTCTACTGTGTCTTTGTGGACCTGGAGAAAGCGTACGACAGAGTGCTAAGAGAAGAGTTGTGGTATCGTATGAGAAAGTCTGGAGTGGCAGAGAAGTGTGTTGGAGTGGTGCAGGACATGTGTGCCATGTGTGAGACAGTGGTGAGGTGTGCTGCAGGTGTAACAGAGGAGCACAAGGTGGAGGTGGGACTGCACCAAGGCTCAGCTCTGACACCCTTCTTGTTTGCCATGGTGATGGACTGGTTGACAGATGAGGTTAGACAAGAAGCCCCTTGGACCATGATGTTTGCAGATGACATTGTGATCTGTGGTGAGTGCAGGGAGCAAGTGGAAGATCAGCTAGAGAGGTGGAGGTTTGCCTTAGAAAGGAGAGGAATGAAGGTTAGTCGCAGTGAGACGGAATCCATGTGTGTGAATGAGAGGGAGCCAAGTGGACAGGTGAAGTTACAGGATGCAGAGATAAAGAAGGTTTGAAGTACTGAGGCTCAACTGTCCAGGACCATGGAGAGTGTGAGGAAGAGGTGAAGAAGCGGGTGCAGGCAGGATGGAATCATTGGAGAAAAGTGTCAGGTGTGATGTGTGACAAAAGGCTGTCGGCAAGGATGAAAGGGAAAGTGTCCAAAAGGCTGGTGAGGCCAGCAACGTTGTATGGTTTGGAAACAGTGGCACTGAGGAGAAGACAGGAGGCAGAGCTGGAGGTAGCAGAGATGAAGATGCTGAGCTTCTCTCTGGGAGTGAGCAGGATGATGATAGGATCAGAGGGACAGCACATGTGCTCAGGTGTTTAGGAGACCAAGTCAGAGAGGCTGGATGGAGATGGTTTGGACATGTACAGAGGAGAGAGAGAGAGCCAATACATTGGTAGATGGAGATGTTGAGATGTTGGAACTGGCAGGCAGAAGGTGGAGAGGAAGGCCACAGAGGAGATTGATGGAGGTGGTGAAGGAGGACATGAGGTTTGGAGGTTTGAGAGAAGAGGAAGCAGAGGACAGCGGGAGGAAGATGATCCGCTGTGGCCACCACTGAAGGGAGAAGCTCAAAGAGACAGAAGAAGACAAAAAGCTTTCAGCAACATGTCGGAGGAAACTGACGTCACTTGGATGATGTGTGAGATCCTCCACACCTGTACTGGCCAGAGTCAAGCTCAAGACCCTCGGAAAGCACTGGACCATCCTTTGCGCGGCGACTGGTGTCTATAACCAGAACATATTCCTTCCAGGATTTGTTCATGAAAGAGACTCCTGACCCACTTGTGCAATTCAACATATCACAGCTGCACATTCAGCGCTGATTTGCATGAAGCAAATTGCTTTTCTATTTTTAAAAACGCTCCTTTTTACCGTTTTACCGTTCATCTTCTTTAGATGAGTCAGGCACGTTTCCTTGTGCCTCACCATTCATTAGACCATTGTTCTTGAGCACGCCACGGAACAACCTTGGAGTGAGAAACATAAAAAAGATTTACTGTAGCAGCACTGTCGTGGTTTTCAGAGGACGTCTCACCCATTGATACGGACCAGTAGCAATGGTTTTAAATGCTAGAACCATCCCTTTTCGTGGGTGTTTGTTTGGGTTTGGTATCTGGATATGGTGGGGGGGAATAATAGGATATTTTCTAGCTGCGTTACTCCGAAAAAAAACGTGTTTTGCGACCCATAATTCATTCATTCACTACAAAACTCATCCCTCCTTCATTGAATGGTGTGATCGCTGCCCACTCTACCAACTAGGAGGCACAGTCGGAGCCGACTGGACCATTTGACTGGCTGATGCAGACAATAAAAAACAAGCATTAAATGGTGTGATTCTGTCTGTGTCAGGGGCGAGAACAGACCTTTGTACAAAACCTGGACTACTTGGTTCCTTCAGTCAGTCTCTGCGTCACGAAGCGGGACCAACTAAAAGTTCCTCAAGTGGGACACATTTGGGGATGACTCTATGAGTCTCATTTTCCACAGACTGAGACTCATGTTCGCAGCGGCGGGACCCAAACATTGCAACTGTCGGTGCTTCGTGCAAAAAGCCTCAGTGCGATGCACGACTTCAGCACAACACCGTGTCGACGTGTTGTTTAACAAGTGCGGCGTTCCAGGAAAAGCCATTTATGAACTCACTGTTAAGAGAATGTTTAATTACTGTGATGGAATTCACAGGAGAAAAGCAGGTGCGTCCAAAAATAGACTCGCCTCACTACAGATGGGACCGAGGCGCTGCCAAATCCTCCGAGCCGATGGCAACAATTTTCCTTTCTTACTTGTTAAATGAGAGCCGAGCGGCAGGAAGAGTGGGCGCAGCAGAGGAAGTGAGTTCCACGCCTTGGTAATTACACAGGGTTAATTGTTGTTGTCTTCCCCTACGTCGGGCGTAAACTTTTGACACTCCACTTTGCTTGGTGAGATGTCGTAGGAGGATGTTTAAAGTGTTTCCGCAGGCTCAAATTTGGAGGAGGAGAGGTGGCTTTGTTGAGCAGGTTCACGCCATCAGGGATTTCATTCGACTTGGTTGAAGCTATGAAGAGTTTTCTCTGGGAATATATAAGTCACATCCGACTTACGACCGGGATCGGTTCCGACCAACCGGACGTAAGTTGGATTGGACGTAAGTGGAATGCCATTCTAAACAGCCGACGCGAGGGTTATACAGTAGGTCCTACTGTGGTGGTAGATCGCTGTGTGAGAGTGAGATGCTGAGTAAAAACATTGACATTGAATAAAAAAGAGAAGCATCTGCTGGCCGTGGTCGCGAGTACGGGTGGACGTAAGTCGAGGGAAGATCTTGTTTGTGGTGTAAAAGCCCAGTCTGGAAGCTGACCTGCAGGTCTGAGCCGTCCACACAAAGGTCAAGTCGGTCACTCTCATGGCGCCATATATTGACGTCGGGAAAGTGGACTTTTGTGTCCAATATTGAGGGAAAAGGCAGCCTTCAGCATAGAATGTTACGCATAGGTGTTTCAATGGACTGAAGGAACGTTTGAATGAATGGAGCGCTATTCCTATGTCTTTTTTTCATGTGTCATTCTGCCAATGCGTCAATATACGACGCCGAATGCTGCCATTTGCGTCAGTATAGGACGCAAAAAGCAACTTTCCCAATGTTAATATATGGTGCCATGGAACTGAGGATGGGTTTGTTGGCTCCCTGAGAGGTCGGGTTTGAAAACGTCTCGGTCTCATTCCACTTGTAGGCTGCAGGTTGTTGCAGCGGCAGATCGTGTTCTTCCAATGCATTGAACAAAAGCAGCAAAACTCAAGTTCATTCATTCATCGTGGACATATTCACTGTCTGATGATATTGTTCAGTCTGTCAGGATGGAGACGATATGAGAAAATAAAAAAACAAACCTCATGTTTCTAAGGTCCACATATTCGAGTGCTGTTTGAATCAGCCATCTTTCACTGTCTCTCATTTGCTTTGGCCGCAAAGAAAAACCTTGAGCTTTTCTCAGAACCTGAAAATCCCATTGTGTCTGGCTCTTTCTCGAGTCCTTGAAACAATAAAGCAAAAAAAGTCAGCAATCAAGTCGCATGCTCCCCTTCACAGCCACAACAGCGTGGATATGGAAGTGTGTCCTGGGAAGAAACACGTCGGGCGATTTGGCCCCCAGGTCTGCATGTAAACATGCTGCGGAACAGAAGTCCAATACGCCATTGACGGCGTCCATGATGGATCTGCTGCACAGCCACCGCTTCACTTCCACACAAATCTATTTTGATCATCACGACAGTGAAATTGGTTTCAGATAAAGTGAAACAGAGCTGAGGGGCTTGTTTGGAACTTGGACGGGTTACAGTCAACACAATGGGGCACTGACGGTGCCAAAGAAACCCAGCGTGCAAACAGACCCAGCATGTCCACAGACGCACCAACGTCACCTGCTCGCCACTTATTTGACCCACTTACCAAGTGCCTTGTGGGTCGCAGAGTTTCTGTCGTTTGTGAGTTCAGGCGCTGGATTTGAATAATGAGCCAACATTCTTCTCTCAGACTTCAAGCAGACACACTGCACTGCAAGACGCCGGACGCTCTCTTGTTTGCCCACCGACATCCTGCCACTTCCGATTTCACTCTGCGACTCAGGTCAAAACATTGTTCTGCTAATGAATCTCAAAGAACAGACCAAAACATTTCATTGATCCGAAATAAAAATCAACTTTACGTGGAGAGATTGTTATACTGTAATAGCACTCTATTCTCAAAGCACCTGTCAGGACAAGACAGCAACGCGAAGAACTCCACACGTATATGGCGACTCATTTCCACCGTTTCACAAACCTGAAGCGCCGTAGTCTGATCCACGAGTGTTTCCCAACTTCCTGTGGTGGATGAGGAATCCATGTGTCCAGAAGTCAGGATTCTGTTCGCTCCTGTAGATGTTTCAAAGACTTGCGTCCCGTTGTGGCGCCCTCTTGTTCCGCCAGGTTGCACAGCTCCTCTGCTCATTGCACCTTCCCTTGCCAAATCTCGGCGTTTTAACTGATCTACTATTCAATTTCAACAGCAATTTAGTTCCGTTTTAAAGAAGCACTTTTTCCATCTGGAGCTAAAGTGAAACAGGTCTCATCCAGCAGGGATTGTGAGACGCTCATTCATGCTGTAATTGCATCGCGTCTGGACGCGTGCGATGCACTTTACTCTGGGATCAGCCAGACCGGCCTCCTCGCCTGCCACCGCTGCACAATGCTCTCAGCAGGAAGGTGCCAGCGACGCTGCTCACTCTCTTCTGGGCATCTGGTAAATGACAGGAGCCAGTTCAAACTCTTGTTTTTGGTAACAAATGCTGCGCCTCATCTGCCCCCTCACGGCTCCCAAACACAGACTCAAGCTGAAGGGTGACCAGGCCTTCACTAAGAAACCGATGTATCTTTGATGGGCTTCTTCATCTTCATCTATCTGGTTTTCAGCACGTGTTATTTCTGTTTGTGTCGCAGATTTATCTCTGTGTTGCTCAGCTATCGTTCTGTCCAGCCCTTTGGTCAACACCTTAATATCTTCTGAATAAATCATATTTCCAATCCGATTTCTCACTGTCCGTGAATGCAACCATAAACATGCTTCATTTATGAAGATTCTAAACCCAGAATGTGTTCAGCACCACTGGAGCAAAGTCGAAAATATCATCTAACATGGGTGGCTTCCAATTCCTTCCTTCATCCTGAACTTCAACCGCAATCCTCAAAAGTGTCCGTCCTCACGAGGAGCCAGGACTGTCCCAGTTCTTAGGAAGTTACATTAAGAACAAGCTGGAGGAGCTCCGCGACCTCCCTCTGTATTGAGCAATACCCAGAATCCTTAGTGCAGTATCAAAGATGGCGTCGAAAACAAAGAAACCGAGCAACAAATGAAAGAATTTCTTTGTCAACGGTGATATAAAATTACAAAAACCAGTGTATTATCTTAGCTGATGCCCATTTTATGGATTTATCTCATCATTGCATGATATTTATTTTTATTTGTGCTGACTTTTTAAGTTATTTAACTCGACAAAATGGTCATTTTTCTCAGCAGTAATGTTGTTGTTCTATCAGGATTGCAGCCTATAGGCATGGAGCTGAACCTGCATTAAGGAGTGTCCCATTTCTGAGGAACAAACCCTTGGTTTTGACTGATGAGGTTGAGGAAGAAAAAGAGAATTGCCATTTTGCTTCAGCACAATCGCGTCTCAATGGGATTTGCTTCCACAGAAGACACGCGTTAAGGACCTGTCTGCAAACCACGAGCCTCAGATCATCAAAAGTTCCATCATCCCTGGGTCTTTGAGGTTCACTGAAAGGTGTCAGAGCCACTGGAACTGCACCTCCCACTGGCAACAGTGTGAAACTGACTGAAGTATCCTTCCACTTTCTGCAGAAGCAGAAGCGTTCACACTCCCCAAACTGACTCGCATTAATAAAACACGGAATCTATTTTTACACCAGCAGAGATTACATCTGCGTGTGAGCCTGCTAATCTGATGGTGGGTTGAAGATAAAGTCAAGCAGGGAAGGTGAACTCAAATTAAGAAGGTGATTAAGTAGGAGGCCGAGATGGATCATTTACGTGCTACAAGAATTAAGACTTGCTCCGCTGCTTCTCACTCCGTGATGCCGCTGGGGCCTGTCACTTCCGCCCAGAGGTGGCCACAGCAAGTCTCCACCTTCACCTACCCTCATCCTCTCTGGTCCCACCTCTCCTCCACATGTCCTTCTTCATCACACCCATCAACCGCAACGCTGGTTGTCCTCTCCATCTTCTCGTCTCTCATTCTTGGTCCAACATGAGACATCCTCTCTCCTCTCCACCTGCCCAAACCAGCCTCTATAGCTGTGTCTCCAAACTTCCACATGTCCCTCTGATGTACCTCTTTCTGATTTTGTCCTTCCCAATGAAACTCTGAGTCTTCTCACTCTGCTTCCTGTCTTGGTGTCAGAGCTACTGCGTCCATTTCCTCCGCATTGGTGCAGGATTCCTCAAAGCTTACGGATTCAGACCAGATGTAGCAGTACCACCGGAGACGATGGGGGGCAGTGTTGCTGTTACTACCCAGTACGTAGCTCTAATGAGACATAACAATGGGGGAAATTCTCCGTCCTCCAGTGGTGTCACTGCCTGATCTGGTCTGGGAATTCCGCTGCTGGAATTGGAGGTTAGCGATGCGCACGCGGTGCTCAACTTAGACCGAACCTGATGTGGACTCGACGATTACTACTTTTGTAGGAGTGAATGTAGCGTGTCTGCTGCAGGTGGTTGTTCCTGTGTGGCCGCTGCATGTGGGAGGGGTTGCCGAGTGAGTGAGGTCTCTCCAGAAGGGAAGAGGTGCCCGGTGCGTGTCCAGCTCTGAATGTGCGCTTCTGTGCAGTTTGGCTGTGACCAAGTCATAAACCAAGTCACGCTCTGTCCCAGACTGGCCTCATCCCTGTCCCAGCTCCAGCCCACAACAGGACATCAAACCCTGGAGTGAGCGCTCCAGCACCTCCCCTGTGACACTCTACCACGGTCCAGTGTGGAGACAGGAAAGGTTTTACACCTCAATATGAAGAAGAAACAGTCAGTAAATGGAGCTAACGGGACACGTCTGCATACAGAGGCTGCGTTATACACAATAACAAAGCGCCTCGTGGCTCAGCTGATCGGCCCGCGCATGTTTTTTCCGGCTTTTTTCGCGGGCGTTCAAGTTCTGGATTTTCATTCGAAATCAGAAGCAAAAAAATCTACACATTTTTGTTCAAAGTCCGGGACGTTCGAAAACCGAGGTACCACTGTATAAGCTCATACGCTCCATAATGTATCAGAAGCAATGCATTGCACAGGTCAAATTACTTCAGTAATGTTGGATCAGAAAACTAGGACATCAGATCCAATTTCCAGATTACGATGTTAAATGAAGACTATTTGAATGATAATTTACAAAACAAAATTCACAATATACATAACCATGTGTGCATGCCCTCGCCGTGAGTCAGTGGAACTGACTCCTAACTTCCAGTTCCAGCACTGGATGTAGTGCGGCGGACCAGATCAGGCAGTGACAGGCCTCACCAACCACCGCCTCCTGCAACGCTGCCTCTGTTGCCGTCTATTGTGCAAGAGCCACATGATCAATACTGACTCCACAGTCGCCATGTTGGTTGTGGAGTTTGTTGCTGCCATAAACTTGAAGTACCAGATGCGAAGCTCGAATGTAGTATTGAGCCGATGAGGCTTCATGAAACAGTGTCCTCCTTTTCAGAGCTCAGTAGGTGGCGCTGTTGCTTTAAAAAAGATGCGAGGTTTCATTGAAGTGGTTGTTAAAATCCAAAGATTTTTGAGCAGGTAGCGCCATCTAGTGGGCTTTGAAGATGAGGACACTGTTTCATAAAGCCTCATCTGCCCATCACTATTCTAATGTGACATGAAGAAGACATAACAATGGAAGAAATTCTCTGTCCTCCAGATGGTGATATATTCAACGTCCTCACTGACCACTGCCAACGCTGCCTCCGTTTCATGATCAATACTTCGCCCACAGTCGCCATGTTGGTTCTGGAGTTTGTTGTTGACGTAAACCTGGCTGCTCCCCCTGGTGGATGTATTGGTGAACAATAAATCATACGTCAGGCTCTTGGTTACCACCATGCAGCGCCGAACGAACCAGAGTACCAAATACAACATGATCCAAGTGCTGTGTCGGAGTCACATGAAGCGCTGGACTGTGAGGTGTAATTCTCTCCAGACTTGGTCCAGGACACTTTATGTTGCAGCGTAATGAGCGCAGAGCTGACTGTGATTCCGTCTCTCGCTCTGCCACCGGAGACTTCTTATTGCTCTCATCACGGCGCGTGATTTAACGTGCACGCCAGGCCCCAGCTGCTCTCAGCAGCCATTTTTCTATTACACGGACACTGTCCAGATCGCCAGAGCTCGCAGTCGCCGTAAACACCGCAGGGGGTCCCGACATCGTAAGCAAAACATAATCAGGATGCAAATTTGCACCCATTTAGAGATAATGTCCCCACAGGGACGTTTGCAATCCTCTAAACCGAGTGGATCATTTATGAAATGTTAACTATGAGTAAATATTTGATTTAATCAGGAGGGTGATGAGAAAATAACAGCCAACAGACGCGGTGACGGTCGACCCACACACACACACACACACACACCACAGTGCTACAGTCTTGTTGGTGCAGTTGCCACGTCCACTTATTATAAGCAACTTTGGGCTTATAAATATCAGTAGTCGCGGGTTGCCGTTTTCTGGGGCTTGTTTCGTGAGTGCACTTGCGTATTTGGGAGTGTCCCCAACTCAAGTTGTCAACATCTTCGATATGTCATTGAGAAGTCGGATAGTTTGTCCGGTATTGTCCTTTCATTGGATTAGGCGAGGCTACGTTATATTAGGTTAGAATGGATAGATTAGATTACATAAAGCAAGATTAGATCAGACCATGTCATGTCCGCGTTCGTCATGCTTTTATTTTTGTGATCCTCGGTTGTGTCTTGTTTCCTTGTTTCTCCAGCTTCAACAGCTGCCGTTCATCTCCTCATCAGTCCTTCCATGGACATCTTCCCGTGAACGCCAGCTCGAGTTGCCAGATGGTTGCTTCTCGCTCCGTTACGGAAAACTCTCCCAGGACTCCACTCTCTCGCTTGCTCCTCTGAGTCTTCTCAAACTCCTTTTCAGCGAGTTCCCCGTTCTTCCTCACCCCGTTTGTTTCTTTCCTGGCGATTCTACCCGCGTTTTACTAGTCTCACTTTGTGAGTGCTTTGTGTTTATTGGGGCCTTATCTCCGAGTGCCTTTCTGTTCTCCGTTATTCAGGCTTGATTCTCATTCGCCTCTCTGATTCTTCCCCCTACGTGAAGTTCCCGGTCGGCCTTCTGGTTCCGGTGCCTTTTGTTCTTCAGTCACATTCGTCTGTGCAATATATCGTCGTCGTTTATCACATTTCTCGTCTCCGAACCTTCTGTCGGCCAGCACACATTGCACCTGGTTCTGATCACGTGGACAGCCATGACAGATCAGATCAGAACAGGCCAGGATGGACAGATGAGATGAGATTGTTTGAGTGGAGTGGAGACAGTGGAGATATTCAACAAGTCACAGGAGCCAATGACAACAAAGACACGGACACTTACCAAAGACATTAAAGACATCCATCACAAGACTAAACTAAACACTAAACACTAAACAATGTCCAGGGTTTCCACGACTCTGGATGGACTTGAAATTCTGATGCAAATATTTTCAAGACATTAAAAGAGCTTTAGTTTAAATAAACTGATATAAAAACTTGAATACAGCCACCATATCGGTTTATTGTGCAGCTGTCAAACTGATGCAAAATAAACAATATTTTGTTGTTTGAACGTCTGTATGGCTCCATCTTGGATTTGAGTTCCAGGAGCAGCAGACGGCTTCCTGTCATTTAGATATTGATGGTTCTTTCGTCAGAGCAATGGCAGAGGGAGAGGCTTGTGGTTCCCATTTTCAAGTCTCGAGACAGATTCTCACAATTGTAGCTGCTAGATGATGGTGACTCTGAAGTATAAACGTTTAGTTCAACACCAACACGTCGAGTCCTCAGCTGTCTAAACTCATGTGACCAAGGTCTGGTCAGTTAATAGAAACCTGCTCGCTCCTTTGAATGGCAGCAATATTAGCTGTAAAGCGTTTGACTCATGCAGTGTCTGATGGTCAAACAGTCTCTGCTGGGAGCGAGTGTGCGCTGAGCTGTGAGAAGCAGGTTTTAAGTGGCTTTTCTCTGGTCCCCGCAGGTCTCCACTCTTCACCACCTGCACTCGTGCTGGAGGGTTCCCGAGAGTCGGACCTGTCTTTTGAATCCGACTCCCTGTATTTATGAATAGTCTACTTCATGGACCTTGATCAAGTCTATTGACCTGTTGATATAATAGAACTCCGTCTCAGATCAAAGCAGCTGCCAACAAGTGACTTGAACCATCATCGTGTCCCTGTTAAAGTCGCTGTTGACACGACTCGACAGTTCCGTTCAAGATGAGGAAAACCGTTTCCACATGATGTTCAGATTTGATCCATCGACTCAGTTCCTCCCTCATGTGTTCACGAGTCAGGTCAATCCACGGCATCAAAGGGGAACTGGACTTGAGAAGTGGCAGACCATCCAGGGGTCTCAAACAGCAGGAATCCAACACTGTGATGGAGATAAAGCAGCATGAGACTGAAGGGACAGGACTGAGCGAAGCTCCGCCCAATTTTGTCCAACACCTTGGGATGGAAACCACTGTGCTGGGCGAGATTTTAGTATCCTAAGTGAACCACTCTAACCTTATCACGGCCTTTGATCTCACTCAAGCCTGGAGCTTCCGCGACACAACAGCGACACCTAGCTGCAGCCTGCTTCCTCTTTGCACCCCAAAATGTTGGGAGTGAGCCACTGATCCGAACGTACAGTGCGTTCCATAAAGTCGGTACGTTCTGTTCTAAACACTTCACAGCTCCAGGTAGGTGCTCAATAACTCTCTGGCTCCACAAGTGTATCCCACGTGAACCAGCCATCATTTCCAATTTCCTTCAACAATCTCTCAAATCGATTTCAATTGCAGACTATTTAACGGGAAAAGGAGGCGTCTTGGTGAAAGTGTGGGATCTCCCTCACCGCTCTCCGTAATCCGCTCTGACGTTTGCTTCCTGTGTCTCACAGGAACCGACGCTGCAACTTGCATCGCACCTTTTTCGCCCGTTGCCCTTGGCTGAGACTCAAAGATACGAATCGCCGGCTGCTGAAACGCTTCGCAGCGGAGCGGCTGGATGGTGTTTCTTGTCAAGATAGAATCAGGAGCCGCATCATCCTTCAGAAACCCGGAGCAGATAAGCTGCTTCTCTGCATAAGAGAGAAGTGTTTTTCAGGTGGTGGTTGACTTTGAGAGGAGCTCCAGTCGACCCAGAGCGAGGGGAAAGCAGAGAAGTCCGGCCGGTCCGGGGGGTGTCATGAGAGCCACTTGTCAGTCCTGATAAAGGATCTTTTGTATTTCACTTGTAATGACTCGCAAAAAGCAATTATAAGTTCAGGTTTGTCGCTCTGGAAAAATAAAAACAGTGAGGCGGCACCGATAAGAGACTTTTTTTTCTGCATTTCTCCGAGGGTTAGCTTGAAATTAGGCGATGGCCCTTCGTCACACCTCGGTGAGTGCTCAAAAGACGGTTCTTTACTTTTGTTACGGCCACTTCCTCAAGGTGAACGTATCCTGCCTCAGCTACAGAATACTCACAGGGCGTGTGGGAAAACAGCCAGGAGCCTGTTTCTCAATAGATTTCTGATGGCCACCGCTTGGTCACGTGACTGACAGGTTTCTCCCGTGACATAAAACATGGCGGACTCTATTTTGGATCACGCTTCTAGTGACAAATGCACCATTTTCTTTCATATAATCCGTTTGTTTTTTGTTTATGATCCTCAGTTTTTCTTCATTTTGGCCCAGATTGTTCCATGTCTCTCAATAAAATTGTTATATTTTGATGTATTAAAGTTCATGGCCGATTCCAGTTGAAAATGTGATGTCAAGTAAGAGCTTTTGTTTCGTGTTGATCACACTTCTAGTGAGAAATGCACATTTTACTTGAATATTATCTGTTTGGTTTATGGATATGGCTCTTCGTATTTTCATTTTCACACAGATTCTTCTGTCTCTCTCAATAGAAACGTAAAATGTGACGTGCAATTCTGGTTAAAAATGCGATATTTTAAAATAATCAACTGCCTTAGTCGCCTTGTAGTTTTGTGTTATGAGTCAAGACGCAGAGTGGGACCCAAGTGCAGTGGTGAAAGAGACACAGGAGGCTGGAGCGAGTCAATACGATTATTTAATAACAAGATACAAAAATGTACAACAAAAGGCGTCACCCAACCGGGAGAAGAAAACAGAAAATAAATCCAGAGTGTCACCAAAACTGGGAAGAGTCCACAACGCAATGAGTCCAAACGAAAAGCCTCACTTCAGTTTTGGGGAGAAAGAAGGCAAGAAGAGTCTGTAACAGGAGAGCAAACACACAATGAGCAATGAAACAAAGTAAACTCTGGAGGTTGTCAAAACAAACACATGAGTAGAGATTAACAGATACAGAGAGAAAAGCAAGGAGCCACGCGGAGCAGGGAGAACACAGGGAGTCAAAACACAAAAACTCAGAGCACCAGGGTTCAGAAATAGATGAACAGAAGATCATTTAAACGAAAGATAAATGTACGACAGCTGAGAAGAACAAACGGAGCAGAGTAGCAGTTGGAGCAAAGGAGTGGATCTGGCACACGTTGCTGGAGTCCAGGTGTTTTCAAGCACGGAAGATGAGGGGTCGATTGGCTGCAGCCGTGCGCCACAGCATCAGGAAGACGGGAGGGAGAAAGCAAAACGGGACTCACGGGATCAAAACAAAATCTGAATCATGACAGTTCTGATCACACTTTCAGTGACAAAATGACTTTTCTCTTTCATATTATCCATTTATGTACATGAGCCTTAGTCTTTTTTGTTTTGACCCAGATTCTTTCGTGTCTCTCAAGGGAATCATAGGAATGTGACGTGTAACTCCGGTTGAAGTTGTGATGTTTAAGACAAAGATTATTTTCCTTTGCATTCATATTATCCATCGGTTTATGTGTGTGATCCTTGGATCCTTCTCCCTGGATGGAAATGTAAATCGTTTACCTTCTCCTTGCTCATATTTTGGGTTGCCAGAAATGCTATTGTTTTGTGTGACGCAGACTCACCAGCTGCGCCTTGTCTCCAGTCCATCTGCTGATTCATCCTCTGTTTAACACATGACTTTGGTCTGAGCAAATTCGCACTTGAGACGTCTGATGGTTGTTGTTGCACACAGCTGTGAGCTCTCTCAGATGACGGAGTATTTCAACAGTCTCAAAGTGGACATCTTCAGATGGCGCCAACGTCTCCATACATGGACAAGACTCAGAGCACAAACACGGCTGAAATCTCCAAGAAGAGCCATGTGTCTCATGTGGTGGAGACCTCTTTGGCCTCTCTCTCCATCATCTGCCTGGCAGGTCCAAACTCCTCCTTCTCCTTCCTCTTGTTCTTCCACTTCTTATTTCTCTTTGAGCTTCTCCCTTCAGAGGTGGCCACAGCAGATCATCTTCCTCCATCTCACCCTGTCCTCTGCTTCCTCTTCTCTCAAACCTCATGTCCTCCTTCACCACCTCCATCAATCTCCTCTGTGGCCTTCCTCTCCACCTTCTGCCTGCCAGTTCCCACATCTCAACATCTTCATCTACCAATGTACTGGCTCTCTCTCTCTCTCTCTCCTCTGTACATGTCCAAACCATCTCCATCCAGCCTCTCTGACTTGGTCTCCTAAACACCTGAGCACATGTGCTGTCCCTCTGATCCTATCATCATCCTGCTCTCACTCCCAGAGAGAAGCTCAGCATCTTCATCTCTGCTACCTCCAGCTCTGCCTCCTGTCTTCTCCTCAGTGCCACTGTTTCCAAACCATACAACGTTGCTGGCCTCACCAGCCTTTTGGACACGTTCCCTTCCATCCTTGCCGACACGTCTGATCCGCATCTTTGAGTCTGGCAGGTTTTTGCGCCGGATGCCGTCCCAGAGAGTCCAAACCACTTTTCTAAAACAGAGAAATGTTCCAGACAATAAAAGGAGGTGAATCCTGAGGACCTTTTCACATTCATGTGTCTCCTCGAGGTTTTGATGCTTTGTCCAGCCTCCTCTCTAATGCCATCACTTCACTTAATTACCCTCAATTACAGCGCTATTACAGAATTGTAAAGAATTGCTAATGAGCTCATTTGGCGACATGCAAAGGTTCAAAAGCAGATCCTGGATCCAGGGCAATTAACCTGGGGCCCCACAGATAAGCCACTCCACTCTCCTGTTCCCCGCTCTTTGTGCGCGCAGCAAACGTGAGCATTAACGTGGAAATCCTCCCGAAAACGCTCGACAGCTGGATCAATATTTGCACATCCATTTCTGCTGCGCTAATTACCCATCGCTACACTGGCGGGAACTTGTTCGGGAAGCTCCCACTTTCATCTGGAGTTAGGGAGGGTGGTTGTGCTCAGCACATTAGCAAATGTTTAAATCATACGCCTTCGCTTTATGTGCAATTACTAGGAAAGCGCCGACGCAACTGCGCTAATTGATTCTTCTTGCGAGTCACTTGGAGCTTCAGCTCCCTCACAGCTTGGGAATTGCCACATTACTTGGCTGTCAGAGTTTAATAGTACTTTTTTTTCAACATGGTCGCGGGGGCAGCAGCCTGGCCAAGGAGGCCTGAGAGGTCCCGCTTCTTTACATGCTGAGGTGTGCAAGGCTCCCTGAGGGAGTCCTGGATCTGACTCAGCAGGGAGGCGCAGTACGATAAAAATGACTTTCATTTTTTATGTATTTTCCCAAAATATAGAGTGTTTTCACGGACAGGTCATGACCGCGTCAACCAACCCGGACGCCGCCGTGGTGGAGATACTCTTTGTAAACACCCTCATAGGCTGTGAATGGAGTGCGAAAACGCAAAATAAAACAGAAAGACTCGTCGGAACGAGTTGGGAGTGACAGGACATACAGAGAGGGACTTAATGAACATGAAAATGCGCGAACAGTTGGAAGAGTTGAGCTTTTATTGGTGCTGCTGACTCGTACGAGTTGTGTGAATGACGACCCTTCGCTGACGTATCCTGATATCGTCTGGCGTTACTTTCTTCGCCTATTCCATCCACCGCCGAGGACCTGAACTGTCACCGGAGTTCGGAGGCATGTAACCAGATGGTGTGTGGATGGGTCAGGGAAGTGTTAAACCAAGCCATCGGCAACATTTGCACCTTATATGAGAATGTGACGTATTTAAATATTTTGACGTTTCATTTTGAGTGTGCCTGTGAATCAATATCCATTTAGGCTATACTTTGTAGCAAAATATTCGGATGTCATCCACAGTTTTGCCACCAAGGTCCTGCTTCAGTGTCGCTAACCACAAGCGCCTCCTTTCTTCCGACAACTTCTGGCATTGTTCTCCTTGATTTGTCATAATCTGTGGAAGTCGATAAAATTCCAAATGTTTTTCACAATTGGAACGATTCGTACAACCCAAAACACGACTGTGATTCACCATATTTTCAAGGAAACGCTGCAGAATGGCCCTCAGTACCGCTCCGTGCTGAGCAGTGAGTATCTCTCATCAACATGGCGGCTTGATGACGCGCCGTGAAAACCCTCTATATGATATATAGTATATATAATAATCTTCATACTCTTGTCATCGTTCATCCCAGTGTTGTTTTTCTAGGTTAGAGTTTTATCCAGTCAGAATCCAGCGAGCTCGTGTCGTGTCATGTCCAAGGCCTTCTGTCATGATTCGCTTTTACTTTGGTTCTGCAACCTGCGTTGTGTCTTTCTCCCTTTCCTCCTGGTTAATGGCACACGGCTGCAGTTCATCTTCTCATCATCGTCAAGCTCTTTTCAGCACCTGGACTCCGGCAACGTGCTCCAGATCGACTCCACTGGTTCCTTAGCGTATCTGCTCTCATCGTTCGTCCTCACTTTTCGCTCGCTTGGTTCACTGTTTTATTTAGTTCCTGATGATCCCTGGGGCCTGACTTGGTGTTTTTGTTCCTTCCTCTGTTTCCACGTGTTTCCTGTTTTTTTTTCTTATTATTGATATTCATTGTGTTTTGTCTCTCTGTTTACAGATTTACGTTTGTTTGATTCTCCCGGTATTGGCAACGCTTTCTGTTTTGGGATATTTGAGATATTAAATATGTTACTTGCTCCACATCTTGCCCCCTGTGAGTCCCTCTTCTCTTCACTTGGGTCCCGCTCCGTTCGTCCATCATAACACCTTCAGCAGCAGCAGTGCAGGTGCAGGTGCCCTCAGAGTGAACGGACACGTATAGTTGCGATAGCCAATCAGATCACCAGTTGGGGACAGCGAGCCCATCTCACTGGCCCTACGTTGAACGTGACTTGTACGCGACCTGCGCTTGGATACTCATATCGTCATTTCCAGACTAACCGTTCCTCTTCTCTCGCTCTCTGAACCCTGTGGCTTAAACATATACAGATTTTTAGGGGCAAACTAGCTTCAGAGCAATGACACCACAGAGGTTTGACATCCCTGACCCGGCATTTCCCTGGCATTAACCACCAGACCGGTGAGATAACCAGGCGGGGAAAGTTCCACTTCCACTCAAGCGACCACCGCAGGCTTGGTGAGGGCAAACGTTTGAGATTTGGTTCACGTTTAACATGTGAATGATGGGGTGCACTGGCGCAGCTGTGTGATTCTACTCCGACATGTTTCTTGTTCTGCTGTGGCTGTTGTGTTGGAGTCTTTCTGATCTGAAACTTTGTAAATGAGTACGACAGGGCTTCCTGACCAAAATGCACGGCCCACCACTGCGTCACAGGAGCAGCTTTTTCCCCTCTGCCTTTTTAAGTACTTCTATTATTATTGTTTATTTTATTTTGTTGCACGTTGTACCAAAGCACTTTCCTGGTTGGTGGGATCCTCACTGACCTTGGCAGTAAAGCTGATTCTGATGTTTGCATGAGCAATGTGCAACTGTTTTAATAAAAAGAAATGTATGGAAAGAAGAGGTAAAGTTTTTTTTTTTTGTTTTTTTTTTTGGAAGAGGTGGGGGTGCATTCAATGTAGGGCCGCCACTGATCATTGTTCCAGTCATTTTCCTCCTCAGTGTAACGGGTCAAGGGACGTGGGCGCTAAAGCCACGTGTGGAAGACGTGGAACTGGGATGTCACGTTGCGAGGAACGTGTAGTTAAAGGCCACGTATAGAGGACGTGGAGTGGGACCCAATCGCAAATGGTGAAAGTTACAATGAGGCAGGAGCAAGTATGAAATAATATTTAATAATTAAACAAACAGAAACTCAACAGAAAGCGTCACCGAACCGGGAGAAACAGAGCAAACACAGAATGAAAAAACAGAGTAACCAAACTAACAGAAGTGCACAAACATGAGTAAAAAGTCCAAACCGAAAGCGTCACCGAACCGGGAGAAAACGAACTTAAATCACAAATGAAACTGAGAATAAACTACAAAGGAAACCAGGGAGCACACGGAAGCACAAAGAAACAAACACTAAACTCAGGCACCACAGTTCAACACAGAAAAATCCAAAATAAGCTAGCTGACGGAATGAGAGACCGAAACAAGGAGAACCAGGAGTTAAATGAGCTAGCTAACATGAGACCGAAACAATGAGAACCAGGAGTTAAATGAGCTAGCTAACATGAGAGACCGAAACAATGAGAACCAGGAGTTAAATGAGCTAGCTAACATGAGACCGAAACAATGAGAACCAGGAGTTAAATGAGCTAGCTAACATGAGAGACCGAAACAATGAGAACCAGGAGTTAAATGAGCTAGCTAGCACACAGAACGAGAAACCGAACAAAGGAGAGCCACGAGAATCGGGAGTTACCACAGGGAAAACGAGGAATCCAAAAAAACTCAGGAAACGGGAGACAAATAGGCGAACTCATGGGAACCAGCAAGAGACTCACAGCAACTAGAAGCACTGACAGGAAACAATGTGGTAAAGGTGACGATCCGGCAAACAAGAAGCAACGATCTGGCACCCGTTGCTGGAGCCCAGGTGTTTATGTATTCAAGTTCATCGGGGGTTAATCAGCTCCAACCGTGTGCCAAAGGAACAGAGGGAAAAAAGCAAAACCAGGACTCGGAGCCAGGAAGCGGAGCCATGACACTCAGCCTCAAGTAGAGACGTGTCTCGCTTCAACCTTCAGGAAGAAGAGACGAGAGCAAAGGCTCAGGATCAAACACCAAAGTTGGGATCGTCGGTGCCATAAAGGACCCTCATGCATGGTAACTCCATCCTCACCGAGTCTGTGAGTAGAAACTAAAGGCGCTCACGTCTCTCTACGCTTTTGTTTTGGGTTGTTTTGATGTTTGACAGCAGCTTGTTTAATGCTGACGCAGCAGATTTGCAAAGCTGGTGACGTTGCCAACTGTAACAACAACAGTAGCGGCTCAGCAAATCACAGCGGCCACCAGACTCAAACACGCTTCAGAACACTAACACATCCAGATGGGTTGGAATGTAAACAGGCGTCAAGCGCGCCGAGTGCTTCCGACCTCCTGAAGCTTTTTGGTGGCCAATTTAAGACACAGCGACGCCTCACCAGCGCGGGAAGTGAGTGGACACCGTTTCACTCCAAACAGCTATTGTCTTTCTGACCTTCAATGAACATCAGCCATCTTCATGGAAATGCCTCGGCACCACGTCACGGTGGTGTGAAACCACCAGAGAGTGAATTCCAACGGGACGTCACTGTGTCCTTAGGCTCGATCAATCCATGCTCCCAGCATCTCCAGCTGCTTGTTAAGAGCAGTTGTTCCCATTGACTGATGGTCGATTTATCAATGAGCTGTGCAAGGCCACGGTGCTCGGCACATTTAAAGTGCCCCAACTCGACGGACACAACACTGAAGCCGCATTTCTGAGCCGAAGTGGTGAATATCAATCGGAATTGTCTATAATGGCTGTTTAGCAGATACATTAATAATCCATCACTTCCATCGTGATCCCGCCTGCCGCGCTGAATTTTGGAGCGCGCCACAGTGTCTCTCCACATCATCCTGCCACCGCTGACTAATATTCACAGCTACTTAGAGGAGTGACTGAATTTGAGCGTGTGCACCACTCCATCACTCGTGCGCGGACGTTGACTCCTGTGCAGAGTGGCGGCACGAGCGGAAAGCTGACTCCGTGTCGGCAACAATTCATCTCCCCGTTTAAAAGCTCCCCGCCGGTCCACGACCTTGACCTGCTTTTCAAGGTCAAATGAAATCAGCCAGATTCTCTGTCGGAGCTGGTGAGGTCACTGAGGCCGCTCTGGTGATTTATACATATTGTGTATTGTCCTATAAACTATGGATGGGCCGAGGGCAGCGTTTGATCTGCTTTTCCAGGGTCGCGGAATGAAATCAAATTTGCTCAGAGGTGATACTTTATGACTCAAGCAGAACAGTGTTGGGTCAAAAGACAGACTGTGGCTTTTCACTGGGTGGAGGAACTCGCTCTTTAGACACGGCGAGTGCCAGCGCGCAGCCTGACCCAGATAGCGCTACGTTCATGGAGAGTCTTGCTGGGTGCAGCGATAACATCACATGATGACCGTGGACGGAGTCTTCGATTGTTTGAGACCATCTCTGAAAGTGTCAAGGTTAAAATGGTGAGGGATCTTCATTATTTTTCCATGTCCTTTTGAATGTTTGTCTTTCAAATTCAGAGCTGGTTGGCTAGTTTTATTGAGTTTCAGTTTTGAAAAATGTTTAGTTTTTATTTAGTTTTAGTGTTAGTTTTAGTTATCTGTTTTTTTCCCTTTGATATGGGGTGTTGGAACAAGACTGCAGATTGAAATGGGTCGCAAAAATAGTCAATAAAACCTCAACCAAAGACGCCATTTGATAAAAAAAGCATTAAGTTTGGAAAGATGTTGCTTTTGCCCAACCACCACCATCGTGCTTGTCAGCGTTGCCAGGTCAACACTGTCCTGAAACCAGCCCAGCCAAGATCAACAGATTTCAAAATGCTTCTTCATAAACAAGGATCAAAGCGAAGGACTATAACTTTAGTTTGTTGTTTGAAGAGACGATGCAGTTTCAGTCCGTTATTTTATGGAAAACTTCCTTATTTTTATTTCAGTTAATGAAAAGAATTTGCAATTGTCGCTTAAGTTTTTTTTTCATTGGCTGTGCCGTGACAGTGAACTCTTGTTGGCTCTCAACTGGCCTTGGGTTCCACCGTCACCCCCACCATGACAAGCCGTGTCCGAATCCAGAGAACCATTTATGGAATGGAAGAGCAGAGAAGAATGACGCCGAGATAATGTGGAGCATCTGTGTGCGGGGGGGGGGCATGTTTTGCTATACTTGTCAGTACCAAATCTTGACAAGCCACCTTCTTGTGAGGACATTTTGGCCTCTGTTCAAGGTTTAGAGGGTTAAAACGTCACCAAAAGTAGTTTATTCTAACTGGGCTCCAGTCTGGTTCAGAGTCCTGGTTCAGGTGAGCCATGTGTTTTGGATGGTTAGGTTTAGAGGGAGAGGCTGGGGAAAGGGTGATGGCCAGGGGATGTCCTTATAAAGACGGAGAGACAAGTGTGTGTTTGTGTGTATGGCTGCATGTACCAATGTTCTTGTTTGGACCAATCTTTGACAAGCCACTCTTCTTATGAGGACATTGCTGCTGGTCCTCATAGAGTTTTAAGGGTGTAAAGGTCAAAATACCTGGATCATTATAGCTGGGTTTGAGTCTGGTCCTGGTTCAGGTGAGCCATGTGTTTTGGATGGTTAGGTTTAGGGGGAGAGGCTGGGGAAAGGGAGATGGACAGGAGAGGTCCTCATAAATAGAGAGGTGTGTGTGTGTGTGTGTGTGGCTACATGTATCAATGTTCTTGTTTGGACCAATCTTTGACAAGATACTCATCTTATGAGGACATTGTGGCTGGTCCTCATAGAGTTTTAAGGTCAAAATACCTGGGCCATTATAGCTTGGTTCCAGTTTGGTTCAGAGTCCTGGTTCAGGTGAGCCATGTGTTTTGGATGGTTAGGTTCAGGGGGAGAGGAACTTTATGGAACTGTACATTACATCAAAGCGCTCAGAGAGTGCCACCCTCCAATAAGTCGCTTCAGTCCTCCTGTGAGTCCTTTAAAAAGTCCCTCCATCCAGACTCCCAACAGAGAATCATTCGCCCCATTTCACACCACATTTCCTTTCAAGGTATTTTGAACACAGACTAACCAAATATATACTGTATACTATCTGTACCTGTATAGAGATACTGTTGAAACACAGGCTCACAGAAGCCTTAGACAACATGGGAAACATCAAATATGCTTTACCTCTCGGGTGACTTCATGACTCATGTCCCAGTGTCCGCACTGGTCCACCACCTTTGCTGCTCTCCTGAGTATTCTCCCCGAATATTTGAACGGAGGGCGGCTGCACGACCGCCCTGGTTTACTACAGCAGCACTTTTTGGTTCCGCGCCGCACGTGATGCCAAAGATTGAACACTTTGAACGACAATTATTTTCATCATGGCCGAAACACCTGCTTTTCTATATGCGCTTTGATGTCAGATGCATTAAAGCACCTTTGCTTCGCGCGGCCAGCGGGGAGTCCATTAAACGCAGCGATTTTCCGCGACTAATTGCGGTGCACTCAAGCCTGTCTTTGAGTCCCGGCAGATAAGGCGACACAGGCACATATCAAATACACCGTTGGCTCCATGCCATTAGTGTGGCGCGCGGCTCGGTAATAGGTTGCCTGTGTGTGACAGTGCTGCACCGCCAGCAGGACTGAGCCTCGACTGTCACCCGCCATGTGCGCCAGACTCGGCTGTCGGCTGAGATTCAGTCATGAGAGCACTGTCAACAATCCTTCCTGCTCAAACAGTCGCATGAAAATGGCAAAAACCAACCCGTCCTCCCTCCCATGGCTTCGTACACGGACGTCGGGAAAGTGGACTTCTGCGTCCTATACTGACGAAAAAGGCAGCTTCCAGCGTAGAATGTTACGCCTATTATATCATGGAAAATTTAGCTAGATTCCTCTTCTTATTTGAAAAGCCTGAAAAAGTCTGAAATATATATTTAAAAATGGCAAAAAAAATCAATCATGGAAACTTTCAAACGTGTAAATGTGTTCTCAACCAAGAGAACGAACAAGGATAGCCAAGAGAACGAGAAGTTACCACAGGGAACAAAGGAGAGCGTCACAGAAACTGGAGAAGTCGATCACAGGGAACAAGAGGAGACCATCTGGCACCCGTTGCTGGAGTCCAGGTGTTCTTGTACTCAAGTCATCAGGGGATGATTGGCTCCAGTCGTGTGCCAAAGGAACAGGAAGAACGGAGGGAGAAAACAAAACCAGGACTCACGTGACAAAACAAGAGCAGAGTCATGACAAGACTTTCACTTTTATACGAATTCCAAGTCCATTCAGAGTGGTGGAAACCCTGGTCATTGTGTAGTGAAAAACCTCCCTGAACCAAAGCAAGCAGATGCTTTTGTTTGCTTTGGTTCAGGGAGGATTCCTCCATGTTTGTTGTTGTTGTTCTCATCCTAGCTGCCACGTGTCTGCTGCATCAGTGGGATCAGTGGAGCAGGAACTCCTGCACTGACACAGGTTCCCTGCTGTCTGGAGAGAAAACTGTTACATTAAACTACATTAAATTTATATATATATATATATATATATATATATATATATATATATATATATATATATGGCCAAGCATTTTCATTTATTTTGTTATTATTTTTCTAAATATTAACTTTGTTGCCTTCCTTATAATTATTGCTACTAATATTCCAGCTGTTCCTAAAGTGAGCTGAGATGAACTGGACAGACACTTGATCAAGAGCTTGGTTCTCTCTCCTAAATCAGTTAGATAGTGCTGGAAAATAAAAAGGGAAACTGCGACTTTAAAGGTGTTCCTCCAGAACAGACGGCCCAAAACTCTCCATGTTTCAAGTCAATCGCACTGAACTGCATCCTCATCATTTATACAATATCCTTCAGATGAATCCCAAATGATCGAGCCAAACATGAGAAGAGGAGAAACTCTGAGTTGCAGCAGATGAGGAGAGGAGTCAGTAGGTGTCAGTAAAAACGCTTCATCCCGCGTACGCACACTTGTCCGTGTGGCAGATTTAAACATTCTGAACTCACTAAGCCTTTGATAACAGCCAGAACGTTTCTGCTCAAAAGCTACGCAACCCAGCTGCTGGACGTGAGGAGAAAGAGCGGAGACGAATGAATGACACCAAGATTATGTGGAGCAGCTCCGTCTGTGTGTGTGTGTGTGTTGTGGACCTGTCCTCACACGGTTTAGAGGGTTAAAACGTCACCAAAAGTAGTTTATTCTAACTGGGCTCCAGTCTAAAACACATGGTTCAGGTGAGCCATGTGTTTTAGATGGTCAGGTTTAGGGGGAGAGGCTGGGGAAAGGGTGATGGACAGGAGAGGTCCTCACAGGGATTGCAAAACAAACAAAAATTTGTGAGTGAGTGTGTGTGTACATGTATTAATATTCTCGTGTGGTCCAATCTTTGACAAGAGATTGATCTTATGGGGACATTGCTGCTGGTCCTCATAGAGTTTTGAGGGTGAAAAGGTCAAAATAAGTGGGTGACTCTAACAGGGTTCCAGTCTGGTGCAGAGTCCTGGTTCAGGTGAGCCATGTGTTTTGGACGGTTAGGTTTAGAGGGAGAGGCTGGGGAAAGGGTGATGGACAGGAGAGGTCCTCACAAGGATAGATATATGTGAGTGTGGCGAGACTGGCTCGTGCTTGATCAGAGAAACCCAACGACACGTGAAGGTGAAGTGGCTTTCTTGGTCTGACGTGTGGCGTCTTACGCAGAGATCACGCCTCTGATCCCACAGCAACAAGGCTGAGCCAGGAATAAGCTCTGCCTTTTCAACGGTAATTTGGCGGCACAGAAAACTCAATTATCTCCTCAGTCCAGCCAAGATCAGACTTCTGAAACACATCTCAGTCCCAGGATGGCGGAGGAACCCTAGTCTCTCCGAGTCAGACAGGTGACCTGGATCAGAGGGAGCGTTGCATGTTGGATCCACGACACCAGAGCTAATGGCCAAGGTGACGTCTCACTTCAAAACTTTATTGAAACCTTATTGACTAGCAAAGTTTAGGTTTTACAGTCGGCTAAAAACTAAATGCAACACCAAATAAACGCGCTCCACTAAGTGAAGAGCGAAAGACTGGTCGCTGTAATGAAGCTGAGGCAAAGACTTGTCAGGAAATTCCCCAAACTAGAGTAAAATAACGCAAAAGAAATTGTGATACTTAACTGAATCATGATGTATGTTTGCCATGTTTCCCGGCCCTTTCTGGAGACATTTTTAAACAGATACGTTTTCTGAATTTTTTTCTTGCAAATAGCCAAAACAGCCGTGTGTCAGTGGACCCAATTTTTCTCAGTTTAAAAGGGATTTTCGACTAAGCACAACTGGCCCAGGTTCCTCTGGTGGTGAGCCTCGGGATTTTCAGTGAACGGATTGTGCTGTAAAAATGGTTGAACGCTGACCTAGATAAGCTGGTCACCTGCTGTGGAGTCGACTGAGTCGGTCCTCAGGTCAGATCCCAGCCGAGTGATGATGACGGCGACCTGCAGAAGTGCAGATCGAAGGATGAAGCTGGTGTCTAACTCAAGGCCCGGGGGCCAAATCTCGCCCGCCAAGTCATTTCATGTGGCCAAGAACTACATCGACAGGAAGGCACCTTGCTGTGGTTCACAGAGCTGCAAACGTGCAGGTGGGAAGTCCTGAATCATTCTTCCTTCTCTACGTGCGAGCGTGTGCATGTGTGTTAAAAATCCCGGCCCCTCGCGTGATGCCACTGGCTCCCTGATGCCCCTCTTTCCGGATCATCCCTGAAAGTGACTTAATAGAGACGTCGACATGACTCGCCCCCTCATGTTTCAGTCTGGATTTCTGCGGTTGTGTTCTCTCTTTCTGGTTTCTTTCCAGTATAGTTCAGGTCTCACCGCTTGACCAGGGTGCTGCAGAAGGATCTGGTGTTTGTGGGGGCTGAACCCTCCCTGGAGGCGTCAGAAACCCGCTTCATATAGGCTTGAATTCTCCTCCAGGATGAGCCCTCATGCTTCCCTCCTCTCTTCTTCTGTCTGCTCCACTCACTCTCCCTCTCTCTCTCTCTCTCTCTCTCCCTCACCCACCTCCACACTTTCTCCTGAGCAGCAGAGGCGCTTGTCTCCAGCAGCGCGTCCTCAGACACGCAGCCACGGCGCCATGGAGCGGCACCAGCGCGGCGGCGTGACAGAAGGTAAGATCCTATCGGGATAATCCTCCTGTCTGTCGCTCTGAAAACGCCGTATTACAAGATAACCCAATTAAAGCGTCGTTCAAAACCGCCTGAATTCCACCCGTCGCCGCGCGCGTCCTGCCGTGCGATTCCGAAGCCGAGCTCGAGGCTTTGGGTCGAACCTGCCGGACCCTCGCTCGGACACCTGTTATCTCACCAGATGCGAACTGTGAGGTGTGACAAGTTCCCCTCTGACGCACCGCCGGGAGGAAAGTGAAGTTGAAGCTGCTGATGTTTCTTCCCAAAATAACTCGTGTTTTCTCTCTCCCGCCGCGCGCTCCTCTCTCTGCGACTCTGCCTGTTTATTATTAGGTCGATTTCTGCCGCCACATCTCCGCCGCACAGCGGTCACCCGCCGCACAGTGGCTGAAGTCTGCGCGATATTTCATGAATCAAACTCCAGATGTCGCCGGGAAGCCGCCGGGAATCGTCTTCATCGCGCCACGCCGAAGATCTGAGCGATTGTTTTCCCTCATCGATCGCGCTTTCAATCATCCTCAAATGCTTCTCGACCTCTTCATTTCACGCTCAGGCTGTAATGAACAGCCGCTCTCGTTCAGCGGCTGCTGGTGATATGTGGGTTAATCCGCCGTGTCAGTGCGCTGCGTAAAAGCGCAAGGAGCGGGACTGGAAATGGCAGAATTGTAGGAGTGTGCGCCCCGAGGACGCGGAGAGCGGCGGCGGACCGCTGCGGTGACGCGCGCTTGAGCGCAGAAAGGCGCTGGGAGACTCGCTAGACCTCCTCCGTTCTCTCAGTCCACAGTTGGGTGCCCGTCATTTCTTGAGGCGCAATAGTTTCTGCCGGATGCAAAATGACTTCACGCTCAGGTACGATCTCGTTTTGTTTTTATCAGCGTTTATTCGGTGGAGACGCCACATGAAGATGTTGGTTATCACGTTCTGATGGGGACATTTCACTGGCTTCATGGTGCAGGGAGGCGATTCAAGAAAAGGAGTCGTGAAACCTCACCTTGTCTTGAAAACTTGAGCCACCGCAGACGCCCTGAAGCGTAAAGTTTCACTGCATTATTCCCACTTGTTTTAAATCACAAGTGTGCCACTGCTTCCCTGCGAGTATTTCAAGACTCCTGCTCCAGATCGATGGCTCGCCGTGTCCCCGAGACAAACAGCAACTGTTCACAGGTGACGGGTTAATCAGTGTGCTGGCAAACTGCGCCGCCTGATTGGTCCGGTTTGGCTTTGTTTTTTTGGAAGAGCGAGTGTGTGATCTTGTTATTATTGATTTCACTGCAGCGTTGGAATGAAGCGAGTCCCGTCTCACTTCTCCGTCCTCGCCTGAGATGCTGTTCTTCCATGTAAACGCCCTCGCCGGCGCCACATCCCCGTCATTATCCAGTCAGCCGCATCAGTCCAGTGAATATTTTTGGTCTCTTTAACACGGTTAACCGCCTTGTAATGGCCACATTTGAGTGAATTAAAGCAGGAAGTCATTGGGTTTTTCAAGCCCCTTATCGTGACGTGATTAGCCCTGTAATTCCATGGAAGTGTGCGAGCCGCTGATAAAACGTCCAGCCAAGTGAATTACCGGGTCCCTGCAAATGTTTGTGATGCACGCGCCACTTCCAGTCCCGGTGCTCGTGGAACTTCTGTGGGAACAGAAACAACGGAGCTCAAGTGAATGTGAAATACAACGTGTAAATCACACTGACACGTTTGAGGCGCGGCATACTTTAAAGGCTCTTGACAACCGTGTCAGAATGTCTAGAGAAATCACCACGTACGTCTTGGTTTGAGCGGGAGTCAGTCATCGTCTCAGAGCCGCCGAGATTGCAGCTTCAGAGAACAAAATTGATGATGAAAAGAAAACAAAAAAAAGCTGTTTTTAATTCAGGGCCGTGTGTCTGGACGCAGTGACAATTCCGACTGTGCTAAGCGCCAGCACCGGTTTTGCTCGGTGACAATGCTGTGAACACTTGTGACGGAAGAAGACGATTTCATTTCGACTGAGAATTTGAATACAATCTCTCGTCTTCTGTTGGATAGTGACCTCGAAGAGTGACAGACTCAGGTTTCTGCAGTAATTACTAAAACAGCCGACTCATTATGAGAAAGTCAAGGCGAGAGATTGGTCGAGGTGGAGGAGGACGGTGCCTCCGAAGGCAACACGTCTCTGCAGCAGCTCCAGTGTCTCTTGTATCGTGGTTGTATAGGAGAGTCAGGTGGTGATGTGAGGTTGAGCCTCGGACCGGGACTGTGTTCTACGCTCAGCAGCGTCCGTGAGCTATGGGTCACATCCAGAGAGCTCTGTCTGCTGTGGCAGACTCAGAGTAGAGCAGCAGCTCTGCCAGTATCTTGGTTGAGTCTGGTTGAGTCCTTGAGAACTGTCCACCTCTGGTAGATGGTTCACAGAACAGAGACAAACCAAAGTGAAATCATTGGTTTAGTTATTACTGAACAAATGTTTGTGTAACTTCACATTGTGTTTTAAAGTCAATGTGAGTGTCTTCTGCCGGTGTTATGCCCTGAATTATCTTGCTCTGTGTTGCTGCAAAAGTTCTGCAATGTTTGTTGAACTTTCTCTGGCGATTTTTATCCCACTGTCTGACAATGCCAAGTTGATGGATGAGGTCTGAATCCACCCTGACTGAGCAGTTATTTGGGAGCTTTTTCACTCCGTCAGACGGGCGGAGGCTCGACGAGGGCGGCCGCGTGGCTCTGCCGTCGAGATGTACATCAAGACATATTGATAAAACTCTCGGGAATTCATATTTTCCCAACGGCTTGAGCTCGGCTGCGTCCTCGTGCTCCTGATGTTGGTCTCTGATCCATCGGGGAAAAGCCAGTGTAAGCTGTTTGCTGCCCCCGGTGGTGGTTCCTGAGCCTGCAGAAAGCGGTCGCACACAGCGAGGATGATGCAAACACTTCTTCCCGTCAGCGATGGCACACTTGCTGCAGAAATGTGCTCCCGGCAGAAGCACAAATGTGGGTACGGTTCGCGCTTGCTTTTGTGGAAAGTTAAATTTAGCCGGTGGCCTGCCTCATTCTATGGACATAAGCCTCTCAGTTGTCGAGCAGCTCCACCGCGAATGTTCGGCAATCCATGTTGCTGGCACGCGCAGAAAGGAATGTGTAATTATCACGCTCTCCGCTTGCCTCATCCTCGGCTCCCAGTCACTCTCTCCTTCCGTCTCATTTATTATTCGGGAATCTTGCTGGGTTTTGCTCACCGTGGAGTCACGCTGCCTGGGCGACGTCAACGCACCAATTCAGCAGAAAACGGTGATGGCTGACGGCGGGAGCTGAACTGGTGACTCATGCTGGTCGAAACACGACATGCTGAGGTGAAAAGGAGAGTTGGAGTCACAGTGAATTAACAGTGAATTTGCTGACGCAGGGCCATGCAATGTTTGTGTTGCGATGACATGAAGCGCCTTTGTTTGTCAGCGCTGCCAGCTTCTCCACTCATAACTTAGAGTTTTAATAAAACTAGCATTGGTCAAGTTTGAGTTGAAGGTTGACACAATTTGCCTTTGCACGCCGATGTGTTTATGTTTGTCTACCGTTTAGATTTCCTTTACGTTCGTCACTCAAGGAAGCATTTGTTCCTGAACCCCCCTGCTTGGGCCTTTCATCCCAAAACAGGAATCATCGTTGACTCGGCTCATACAGCGTCACTCACCGTTGTATAAATATTATAGACAAAATTACGACATCCAGACTCCTTCAGTAGCTTCATCGATGTGTTTAGGTTTTGAATTCCCGATGGATCGTGAAGCAGACATCCATCAAAATGTCTGCCGCGACTATACTGGTCCAATTTATTTAAGCAGAGAACCATTCTCTCTGCTTGACCTTCTGGACCGACCGCTGTGTCCCTGTTAATGCACTCCATTCCGCTAAGGCAGTAAATAAATCGGCATTTAAGGCGACTGCTAACAGCAATCCTTCCATCCATCCACCAGCTCCGACTGGGGGATTCCGAAACGCTTCCAGTCCAGTGAAGAGGTCTCATCCCTCCACCTGGTCCTGGGTCGACCCCTCGGTCTCCTCCCATCTGGGGCCCTGCCTGAAACACCTCCAAAGGGAGGCCTCCAGGGGGCGTCCTCATGAAACACCTCCAAAGGGAGGCCTCCAGGGGGCGTCCTCATGAAACACCTCCAAAGGGAGGCCTCCAGGGGGCGTCCTCATGAGACACCTCCAAAGAGAGGCCTCCAGGGGGCGTCCTCAGGAGATGCCACCTCCAAAGGGAGGCCTCCAGGGGGCGTCCTCATGAGGTGCCCCCTCAACTGACTCCTCTCAAAGCAGAGAAGCAGCAGCTCTACTCCGAGTCTCTCCCGAGTGACAGACCTCCTCACCCTATCTTTAAGGGAGACGCCCATCACCAGTCCAAGAAAACTCATTTCAGCTGCTTGTATCTGGACCCTCAGCTCATGACCATAGAAGATGATCAGGACGAAGATTGTTC
This sequence comes from Synchiropus splendidus, assembly GCF_027744825.2. NCBI lineage: Eukaryota > Metazoa > Chordata > Actinopteri > Syngnathiformes > Callionymidae > Synchiropus > Synchiropus splendidus. The sequence continues at coordinate 3,102,739 of NC_071337.1, forward strand.
GGTTCTTAGAGAGCTTTGCCTTTTGGCTCAGCTCTCTCTTACGCACAACAGTGTAGCAGAGCGACTGCACTGCTTCCCCCTGCTGTGCCACCTCCCTAACCCCCCCACTCGAGGGCAAGACCTCAAGATACTTAAACTCCTCCACTTGAGGTAGGGAGTCATTCCTCACCTGGCGAGAGCAATCCACCCTTTTCTGGCTGTGAACCATGGCCTTAGACCTAAAGGTGCTGATCCTCAACCCAGCTGCTTCACGCTCTGATGCAAAACAATCCAGTGAGAGCCGATGTAATTCATTCAGTTCGCTCCGGTTCGGATCGAAGATGTGGTGTGTGGGAGGAGTCTCATCCGCCTCACGTTGGGCTTTACAGAACTATGCATGTGTCAGTGTCCTTGCTGTCATTGGCTGCTGTGACACGTTGAATTCCCCCACTGTGGGACTCATGAAGGACGTCTAATCTAAAATAATCTAATCTAATGTCAGGGTACATAGCGTCAGAGTAAATGTGTGCTGCATGAGCACCTCAGAGTCGGACAGGGCCCGCGTCAGTGCAGCCAGTGAGGGATGTGGCTCATTGTTCTGACTCTGGAAAAAGCTAACGTTCAAGTAGAGCAGGAGTTTTCAACCTGTCGTGAGTGTCGCAAGATGTCTCCAGCACAAAGTAGCGTTGACTGGGGAAGAGAGACGGAGAGACTCCGACTCGTGTGCCTCCAGAGTTCAACACTATGCAGCGGTGGGATTTAAAAGTCAATCCTGAGCCAACGCCATGCATCCGCCGCTGCTTCCTTCCCTGTCATCTGTCAAACCAAATAGTGGCGCGAGCAGCGCCCATTACAAGTGGCAGACGCGTGTACGACATGAAAGAGAGGCGTTCCACTGCGCACGCCGACGCTCCTGTGAGCTTCCCCGTCATTGAGACATCCAGATCAGACGCTGCGCTAATACAGGCAGAGAGCAGCGTGATTTGTTTTTTAGAACCGTGGGAAACCTGCTTCATGTTGAGCCCTGAGCCGGTGAGGTTAACCATGAATGCCAGGCTGATGCTGAGAGCGCTTACGACGCCTCATTGGTTTTGAAACCACTCAGGTGCAGCGCAAAGTTGTAAACACTTCAACCCCTAATTGTTGCCATCGCAGCGAGAGGGAGGCGTCACATGCCTTCGATTTATGAGTGCTGAAGACAACCAGGCTGCTGGAGCATCTACCTGCTGTGGCTCCGCCTCCCCTCCGCCAACATTGATCAGTCATGGAAAAATATGTTGTGGTGATGGGGAAAAGCGGAGCTTTATTTCTTTGGTTTTATCGACAGCTTTTTCTCTGCAGGCTTAAAGAGCCACTCGCTGGTTGCTCGCTGTTATCATAACTGGTAAAGCGATAACTTATCGCACACGATATACCGCCAAAAACACTGCATCTCACCATAAGATGGATAAACACATGGCTCACTCTCGCACGTGAGCATGAGGAGACCGTGACAGCGCTGCGCTCTCCAGCTCTGCGGCGTTTGACAGTTGTGGAGAGTGTGGAGGACTGTGGTTCACCATGGTAGTTTGAAAGTGATGTTGAATCCAGGGAACCTTTGGTCATGACACTGGTCGACTCTGAGTCTCTGGATTCCTGTTTCTTTGATGAGATGGAGTGGTCCTCATAGGTTCTCTGACGCGCTCCTCTGCCTTGGTTCACATCAACACATGCAGGTCTCCTGCTGCCAAGGTGACAACACTTGGATATTGGCAGCGGCGTCCTCTTCCACGTCCCCATTAGGCTTCACTGATGGAGGACACACTCTCACAGGCAGCGCTAATGCTAGGAGCCGCCATCAGTTAGGGACCATCAACAAATTCTAAAGCCTCAAAGTCTGAGTGACATCTTCAATAAGACCATGGAAAACAAGCATTTTAGGAGAGAGAATTGTGAGAAGGTTTTTCACCACACAAGACAAAGGACTGACAGTTTGGATCATGATCTGGAGAATAGAATCTGACTCCATGATCATTTCTTCACCTGATTTCTAATGTTTCTTCAGCAGCATCTAGGAAATGTGTCCAGACTGCTCCATAGTTCAAGTCAACTGTTCAGAGACATGAGATACAGCAGACAGACGGCTCCATTTAACCCCTAAATAAAGCTGGCAGAGCAGCCTGTCAGACACCAGCGGCTTCTACCAGAGACCTGAAACACTGAGTTTCTCATCTCTGCAGTTCACTGTTCTATTGAAACATCAACAAATCATGATGTTGGAGACAAACTCCACTGATAAGTTTCATCATAAAACAGTTTCAAGAGAGACTGTAGTGTCCAACACATGGAAGAGAATGAACATGGATTTATCCTTATTACCATTATCGCTGAAATGACAACATTGATCATGATATTTTCTTTCGTCCATATCGATGTACCCAGCTAAAGTGGGCTGTGGAAGATCACCTAGTTTTTGCAGATTTAAGGTTTTCACATTTTAGGCAAGAAATTTGGAGCCTGTGTTGAAAAGGTTTCAGAAGACGTAGCGTTGGTTCAGGTAGTCACATGGGTGACCCACCCAAGGCGACGTCTCGGTACAGTCTCAGTCAGTCAGACCCAGTGTTAAACGTCCCATTCATTTGAGCTGCAGTTATCGTCCGAAACCCAACAAATGAAGGATTTATTGGCTCACAGCAGCTCACTGCTGATTCCAGGGTCCGCTTCTCAAGGGCACGTCTGAACACCATTGACGACTGGCGTCTCACAAGAGCAAACACACATCCCCACATAAACACTCTTGTGTTATGGAACATGAAGTTAGTAAATGAAGCTTTAAATGAAGTTACTATGAAACGGTGTTTTGAGAGTGTAACACATTATTCATCCGGCTCACACCGTAAACACGGACGCGTCTGATTCATCGCAGTCTGAGAAACATTTAAACACACCGGGCACTCGGCAGAGCCAGAGGTCTTCTCCTCCTCCCAGCTCATCCTGCAATCATGTCCGCCACGTTCTCTGCCCCTAATTGCCCTCCGCAGCAGAAGCGGATAATTGTCAAGCTCCGGCTCGGCCTTTATCATTGGCTCCATCTCACATTCAATGTTCTCGTCCGCTCTCATTGGACGGGCAGGAAGGAGTCGGTGTAATTGCCAGAAGGCCTCGGAAGATTGTCAGACAGAGAGGGGCTCCGGCGTGTCTCCTTCACGCTCCTGACATCCACGCTGGAGATAGTGGCGGCCCTTCAGCCGTTAACTCAGTTGGCCGCTGATACATATGAGGAGTTGGATGGTCTCGTGGTCTGTGCTTGCTGTTGAGTTTCACGGGATAGATGGACTCAAATTTGTAGATTCTCCATAGTTCAGGGGTGACCAACCAGTCCGAGGCTCAGAGAACCGTAGTTTGACTGTGTTGCTGAACAGAGCCACATGCTACAAACACGTCAGGCGTTGAGGCTTCACCTGAGCAGCTGCTCACCTGACTCAGTATAGCAGTTAAAGCTCATCCCTGTGTGTCACCAGGTTGCTGGTTCACGTCCGGCGTACGTCTCATGTGCATGTCTTTTTCAAATCCGTCCATTTGACCCTGATCCTCCTGGAAATATCAAGCGCCGTAGATAGAAATGTGGGCGCCATTGACTTGACTCCTCTATGTTGGGACGTGGCTCCTGCCACCAATAACGTGGCCCCGGTCTGTGTGTGTGTGAGCCACGCTGCAGACTGGAGCGTCTCCTCTTCACGGACTTCACCACCATCAACAGTGAGTCACAGGTGAAACACATGCCAGACCTTTAGTTGAGGGAAGGACAGAGTCAGACGTGGAACTGAGTCATGTCAGTGGTGTTGATGGTGGATCTGATGAGGCTCCAGGTCTGAGGACCCACACTCACATCGCCATTGAACCTGCAGAACCTCAAAGTCTTTGAACAATATTATATTATAATAATATAATAGCTCTTACTTTTTCCTCTTATTTCCTATATGAACCATCATCTCAACAGCAACTTCACCGAAACCACGGTAACGGCTCGATGAAACCACAAGTCCTTTGACGAGCGATTTCAATGTCAGATACTTACAGTAAATCAAAGGCTACTACTACTACTTTGGATGACGGTTAGAGCCCAGGGGGGCAACTTCTACCACACGGAGGATAAGGGAATACAACTGTAAATCTGTATTCACAGAAAAGTCACTAGTCGAAGAGCAAGGGCAGAGCAACTCCTCGAAAATGGGCCAAAACCGAGCTTCTATCTGCCGTAAAACCGCTGCGTCAGTTGGTTCAGTTCCCACCTCCTGTGTAGTTCTCTCTCCGCCAGAGTTTCCTGCTGCTTTCACCAGGTCCATCTTGGCATCAGAGTTCAGAAACACGCTGAGAGAGAGGGGGAGTGGTGGACTCAACCAAATAGGTAGAAGGTTCTGTTTGTTTCCATTTGCCTCATCACAAGTGTTGCTCAGAAAGGTTCAAGTGATGAAGTGATGAAAACTCTGACAAGCAAGTGGGACGTGACACCTTGGCATGAGAGAGGATCCAAATGGATGCTAGGAGAGTCAAATTGCAAAATGCTGAGTCAGCCAAAGTAAGTCGCCAACATTAATAACGGAGGGAGAGAGAGAAGAAAAGAGAGGCAGAACCTTGAAAATCGACAGCACTCCTTCTTGTGTCCGTTTTTATGCGCACGTCAATGAGCAGCTGGCAGGTGGCGTCTTGGAGGAGCACTCACAGAGGTGTTGTTCACACTCCGACTGACAAGAGGAGACACGATGGTCAGCTGTTCCCAACACGACTAATGTGATCCAGAGGATGAATCGCCTCCTTCTGCGACGGCCAGATGATCATTTCTGGCCTCAGTAAGACTCGATCCATCAAAGTTTCTCACAGGTTTGTCTGCTGGTTTCACGTCAGCTCTCCTCTGTGGGTGCAAGTGCTGGTGGTGGTTGTGGCTTCTGGGTTACTGGGTTTTGAGTTCTGTGATGTCCTTCAGTTGTTCAAGGCTGACGGCTAAAAACCATGTCACGCCGAAGAAACTTAAATAACTCAATCCATGTTCATTCTCTTCCATGTGTTGGACACTACAGTTTCTTGAAACTGTTTCATGATGAAACTTATGAGTGGAGTTTGTCTCCAGCATCATGATTTGTTGATGTTTCAATAGAACAGTGAACCAAGTGCAGAGATGAGAAACTCAATGTTTCATGTCTCTGGTAGAAGCCGCTGGTGTCTGACAGGCTGCTCTGCCAGCTTTATTTAAGGGTTAAATGGAGCCGTCTGTCTGCTGTATCTCATGTCTCTGAACAGTTGACTTGAACTATGGAGCAGTCTGGACACATTTCCTAGATGCTACTGAAGACACATTAGAAATCAGGTGAAGAAATGATCATGGAGTCAGATTCTATTCTCCAGATCATGACACAAACTGTCAGTCCTTTGTCTTGTGTGATGAAAAACCTTCTCACAATTCTCTCTCCTAAAATGCTTGTTTTCCATGGCCTCATTGAAGATGTCACTCAGACTTTGAGGCTTTAGAATTTGTTGATGGTCCCTAACTGATGGCGGCTCCTAGCATTAGCGCTGCCTGTGAGAGTGTGTCCTCCATCAGTGAAGCCTAATGGGGACGCGGAAGAGGACGCCGCCGCCGCCAATATCCAAGTGTTGTCACCTTGGCAGCAGGAGAGCTGCATGTGTTGATGTGAACCAAGGCAGAGGAGCGCCTCAGAGAACCTATGAGGACCACTCCATCTCATCAAAGAAACAGGGATCCAGAGACTCCGAGTCGACCAGTGTCATGATCAAAGGTTCCCTGGATTCAACATCACTTTCAAACTACCATGGTGAACCACAGTCCACCACACAACTGTCACACGCCGGTGTCGGCTGTCACAGGCCACGGAGCTGGAGAGCGTGGCGCTGTCACGGTCTCCTCATGTTCACAGTGGGGAAATTCAACAACGCACTATGAAAGTACAGTCAGCTCCCAGCTACCGACCTAAGAAATGAACCCAGTGAGTTGGGCTGCACTCTACAGTGAGTTTTCCTGACACTGTACATTTGACTTGATCAGACTTGTTTTCCTCTGCGTGGGAGCACACCTTGATAAACATCACTGGTGCAGCATTGATGCATTTATGGGATGGATTCAGCAGAATGACAGACCTTGTGCACTCGACACTGAACCCTGCCTCAGTTGAACAGCCTCTTTTGTTCCACCAGCGTCTCCTGCGCCGGTCGAGAGACGCTGTTAAAAGATCCCTCAAGAGAAAACCTTGGTGGCCACTTATATCTTCCACAGCTTCGGCGGCATTTCTCTGCTGAAAGTTTGTGTTGCGCTCGCAACATTGCCAGTCAAATAAAAGCCGCAGCCGGGCTCACTGATTGATCCGCTGCCCACCGCGGCAGGACTGGCGCTGACCCGATGCTACAAATCAAACACAAGAATAAACAGAGCTGCGGGAAGAATTGAATTTCCAGCTGTAATTACAAAGTGTCCAGCGAGTATTTCCCTCATATTCCAGCCACGCTCATTGTCTCTGTTGCAGAACTGGGTTTACGCTTGCACACATGCAAAAGAGGTGTTTATGAGCTCAGCTTCTGCTCCGTTTGTCCTGTTCCTTTTAAAGCCCGAAAGCTTTTCTTAGACACGGTCAGCCAGGGTAATTTATTGACTCTGTCCACACTGTCTGTTTGAGTGTAAACATCGGACAAAGCCCAGATAATCGTCGTAACTTCTGCATTATTCCACAGTGTTTTGCAGATTTCATTTAGAGATTGCGTTCCGTTCTTTGCGTCGGAAGAGGCGATGTGCAGGAAGCAGAGTCACGAAAGGATAAACACAGCCGGTTTATGTGTGAGACAAGGCGACAACCTTCATCTGCTGGGAGAGTGTTTTCAGGCATCATCGGGGAGGGAAGGTGCTCAGCTATGGTCGGGTGGAAATCAAAACTCAAGTGCTTCCGTTCGGTTGTATTTATGAAGCACATTTTACATAACAATGTTGAGCAAAACTAGTGGTGGAACTTTAGAGAGTTAATTACGGTGAATGAATTACAACAAAAAAACGTGTTCAAATATTTAAGCCTGTAACTGGTCCCACTGATGCAGCAGACATGTGGCAGCTAGGATGAGAACAACAACAACAAACATGGAGGAATCCTCCCTGAACCAAAGCTAACAAAAGCATCTGTTTGCTTTGGTTCAGGGAGGTTTTTCACTACACAATGACCAGGGTTTACACCACTCTGAATGGACTTGGAATTCTGATACAAATATTTTCAAGACATGAAAAGAGGTTTAGTTGAAATAAAGTGATATAAAAACTTGAATCTAGCCACCATGGTGATTTATTGTGCTGTTGTCACAAAATAAACATTTTATTGTTTACATGTATGTTTAGGTCCATCATTTGATTCAGTAATACACCAAAAATAGTGCTGCATTCTGTGTGTGTGAGTTCATGGTCTGTGGTCACTTTGTTGGACACTGTAGTGAACTGAATATGTGGAGCTGTGTATAACCGATTCAGGTTTTTCTGGGTTGGAGGTGGGGAGAGCGCCGTGGTGTCCTGCTCGGAAAAGTTCTGTGTTTCTGCGGGTGATTCCTTTTCGAACCTCAGTGGACGCCGGTTGATTCAGCTGAGCGTGTCAGAGTCCGCGGCCCGTCGGAGACGCTGTTATTTGACTTGACAGGAACAGCACTGCCGACAGAGTCCAGAGACTACTCTGTGTCAGTGGAACACAAACAGAATGTGGGATGGATTCGCCTCACCAGACGATATGTTCACACGGTCTGAGAGTCTCTTGGACAGCCATCTAACAAACACATCAGTCATGCTGGAGGAAACTATGTCTGACAAGGAAAGGAAAACTTAATGGGAGGAGCAGGCTTTTAGTTTGGGGGAGGGGGCGTCGGGGCATCGTGAGGTCGCCCTGAACTGCCAAACATGACAAAATGGACGCCCTAAACGTCCCATCATCAGTGCCTGTATAACACCCCACTCTTAGTGTCATCTCACTGGTCTCCATGAAAAGAGTGCCAGGTAATTTCACCAAATATGATCAAAATTCGCAGATTCTCGACCCCTTTGCAGCCGTAGCTTGTCCGCCATGTTTGTTTACCGGCGTAATCTGGTGAGTCGCCACACTCGCGGCATAGAAGCGCTGTGATTGGTGGATGTCTGGCGACAGGAGGAAACACTTTAAACAACTGTTTACCAAACTAACTCATAGCTTTTTAGTCGGAGGAGTATTTTGGTGTTTTGTTTTGGGACGAAGCTCCTCCCCCTGCTCCCCAGTGCCGTGCAGAGAACTGCGCTAGGGAGAGCAGGATCACACAGCGCTTGGCGAACGCAAGCAAAAGAGCTTCACAAGGAGCAAAATTCAGGTGGTTGTATTTGGCAAGCTGTGAACGTTTAGAAAACCATCACAGACAATTAGCTTCAAATCATTATCAAAACATTTATTATTTTTTTTAATGAATCAGGGTCAGCCGAGTCAAACAGCTGCTCAGGAGACTCCTGCATCTGAAGGTGTTACTGTGGCAACAGCTACAGACGTCATCTCTATCTGCCATTATTTGACTCTGCTGTTTGTTTTTATGAAGCATTTTTTGTACAAATAGATGTTTACAGCTTGTTTTTGGACAAAGCAAGTTGTTAAGACAGATGTTGTGTCAGGAGGGGAACGGGCTGGGGGCGGGGTTATGGGCTGGGGGTGGGGCTTTGGACGCCCTGTTTCAAAATCCAAGCTAAAAGCCTGGTCTGAAGTTCAGAGATAAGGCTTTATTGTGACCACCATTGGTTTCAGTCATGAGCCCATGTCCCTCTATCCTTCACTTGACCTTTCTTTTTTTGACGTTCACTGAAGTGGAGGCGTCCAGTCATTCATTTTCATTGACATTTATTCCTATTCATCCAGAGTTGGTACAAGAGGAAAGTGTTGGAGACACTTCACCTGTTTCAGAGCAGGGTTGTGCGTTTAGAGGTGTGAGCTCATGATGCCATCTGATACGACCCAGGACTGAGGACAGCGTCTTGATGTTGCGAACTCTGCTGGAGGCCAACAGAAACCGAACACACAAATCATCTGAGTCATAAATAAGACGTCTTCAGCTGCTACATGACGATAGATCAATGTGACTGTGACTGTTGTAGGCAGTCGTCGGTCCTCACTGAAACATTTGCCACTGGGACAAAAAGTCATTTCAAGGGTCATTTAAAACTTGTACGTTGTGACTGTTGTTACTTGGGTGTCGACTGCGTGGAGTAGAAGAAGCTGGGTGACTCTAATGTTTACTGTTGCGAGCCTGTTTATGGAGGCAGCTTGGCAGTGGGTTGTCGGTGCGATTCCTTCCCGCTCCATGCCTCCAGTTTTCGTCATTCTTGGAGGCCCCGGGTGATATATGTCCATCCAGCAGGTGGACAGTTGAGAGATATCACAGCTGGGCGACTGGGTCCGTTGCATTCATGTGCATTTTCTCAACTGTGAGTCAATATTTTCCAGGAGCCGCCCGCAGTAATCACAGCTGTGTCGGTGTTTGACGAGCCGTTTATTGGCAGCGACTCCTTCTCTAATGAGTCTCAAAATGAGTGCTTTTTTTTAAACATTGGGAGGCTGACGGGAGACAGATGGGCAGCAAACCATGACAGACTCTATCAGAGCACAAGATGAGTGGAGTATTGACCCACTTAAGTTCAGCGGTGTCCATGAGCAAGAAATCCATGGTTCAGGAGAGAAGAAGACGTGTTTGTCCAGCGGATCCTCAACAGGCTTCAAATTCCAAAAATAAGGCCTCAAAATGACTCCAAAAATAAGGCCTTAAAAATAGTGAAAATACAAATGTGAAACAAGTTTTTTTTATGTTAGTGTAAATTTCACAATTTTTGATAACATTTATTTATGTATTAAAATAATTAACGGATTCAGAAAACTGATTCTTCGACCATTTCAGAGGACAAAAATATCCATATCCATCCATAACAGCTTCTGAGAGGCACTTCAAGATCATTTCCTGCAAAAGCATCATTGTTAATATTCTCTCTACAAAGAATCTATCTTCAACCCAGACTCACTGAAAAACGTGCAATAACAAAATGTGATCAGAATCAGACTCAGAATCAGAATTTATTGTCAATTTATTGTCAACTAGGAAAGTGCTTGAAATAAAGTGCTGTTAATGAATAAATAAACAGTAATAAATCAAATCCCACAATTTAGAGCAAAAATAGAACGGATGCCCGCCATGTTTTGTGTTCTGACAGGAGAGAAACCTGTAGAGAAACAGACCTGGCGGACGGTTTTTGAGGAGTTTCTGTCAAACGGCTACCTTTTGCCAAGTGGACAAATGTCATTATTGCACATTTTCCAGTGAGACTGGGTTGGCAAGTTCATGTAATAACCGTCTAATTAGGTTTTATTGTTATTGTGAACACTGTGCAATGAGGCAAGTATTTGAGAGGAATATCATTTCTATACGGTGGTATCAGAAGTGAGTGCTGAACCGATGGCAGGTCACACAGTGCCCTTGGATTTGCTAAAAGGTTGCTGACTCCTGGTCCAGTGAGTCTGATAGCATCAAAGAACCAAACTCAAGTTCGAGTCCTGGCTTTCACTTGGTCCCCACATTAGAAAGACATTCTGGATTCCATCAGTTGGAATGATATCTGAATGATATCTAACCCAGACTCAAAGACTATATTAGCAAACAAACTTCATCGACGGAGCCTTTGTAATGTGGTCAGACACGTTTCTCTTCCTCACGGCTAAAAACACAACAGCTAGCTGCGGTTAGCAGGGTTTGTCTGGGCAACACATCTGTTGTTTAAACAGCTGATTTTGTGATGCAGCCGAGCGTAGCGGAACCCAAATGCTTCGATGTGAGACTAACTCGCAGGGACAGCAAGATAGAGGAGCAAGTAAAGGTTTCATTTGGCACTCGTACAATGAAAATTAGCTACATTTATTGACTGTTTTTTCTTCATACTGAGGTGTAAAACCTTTCCTGTCTCCACACTGGACCGTGGTAGAGTGTCACAGGGGAGGTGCTGGAGCGCTCACTCCAGGGTTTGATGTCCTGTTGTGGGCTGGAGCTGGGACAGGGATGAGGCCAGTCTGGGACAGAGCGTGACTTGGTTTATGACTTGGTCACAGCCAAACTGCACAGAAGCGCACATTCAGAGCTGGACACGCACCGGGCACCTCTTCACTTCTGGAGAGACCTCACTCACTCGGCAACCCCTCCCACATGCAGCGGCCACACACATAGAGGAACAGCCACCTGCAGCAGACACTCCACATTCACTCCTACAAAAGACTGTTTTAAGTCTTGGAACACATTAGCTCTTTTTCCATTCATTGTAATGGTGAAAATCGATTCAGATTTCAAACAAATTGCTTCTCGAACGGCCGTCTGGAGGTACCACTGTAATGAAAATGAATATCGAAAAGAGTCGAAACCGAAAGTGCCACAGAGATCGACAAATGTAAATCTGAAGATAGAAACACAACACTGACACTTTGCTTTCGCTCAGCCGTTTTGTCGGGTGGTACAGGGAAAAACACAACACTGTTGATGTTGAGCAAAAGTTTGCCTTCAAATGTGACTTTGGTTGGCTGTTGGGCTGCTGGGGTTTCATTTGTAGTATATCACAAGAAGAGACTGGTGAAAATAAGAAGGATATGACCTTGCTATTCAGTTGGAAACTAAGCGCCTGGCGTTCAGCACTTTTCGCTAGTTTTATCTGCGCATTGAACCCGGCCGTTTCAGCGAGCGCCATGAGATGAAATAGTATGAATCTTGTATCAGCGTGTGATCTTAAAACGGCACTTTTGAAAGGCTGCTCGGGACGTAATGACGGCCTCGGCCAGAAACCTTTGTTCAGAAGAGGAAACCAATTCTAACGCAATTATATCGTCCTTGAGATCCTTTAACTTCTGTAAATGCCAGAGGAAAATGTCATCTGTGGAACTGCATATGTACACTCAACCATCTGAGACGACTTGTGAAACAGACTCGCGCTGAGTGTCCACGCTTCTAATGTGTGGGGGGGGGCAAGTGTCTGCTCTTCATTTGACTGGTTTCAACTGGCTGCTCTGGACTGAATGAACCTGGTGGAAAGCATTTTCCTTTCAGTTTCACCAAGTCAAGCCGTGATTCCTTTCCTGTTTCTTTCTTTTAGATTTGGAGGGAAACAGTGGCCTCCGTCTGAGTGAAATCTCTCCGGGACCTTGAAGCGTTTTACCAACACAAGCGTCATTTAGCTCTGAGTGACTCGGTCGTGACGTAGCCTGAAGCAAACCAGGACTGTGATGGGTATTGTTTTTTTTCGGCTGTTCGCGGTGAAACAGAGGTGAACATGAGCATTGAGTCCATGGTTCTGGAGAGAAGATATACGTCTGTTTTCCGGCGTTTGCGTTTCTTTAAATGTGAACACATAAGTAAGTTGAAGTAGTTGGATTCTTCTAACCGAGACCAAGACATTGTCAAGACTAGGAAGTATCGAGACAGAGACAAGAGCAAGATATTTGGAGGTAGAGACCAAGACAGGATCAAAATATCAGGAGGTAGAGACCAAGACAGGATCAAAATATCAGGAGGTAGAGACCGAGATATTTGGAGGTGGAGACCGAGAGAAGACCGAGATATTTTTTGGAGGTGGACACCAAGAGAAGCCCGAGATATTTGGAGGTAGAGACCAAGAGACGATCAAAATGTCAGGAGGTAGAGACCGAGATATTTGGAGGTGGAGACCGAGAGAAGACTGAGATATTTGGAGGTGGAGACTGAGATATTTGGAGGTAGATACTGGGAGAACGAGATATTCGGAGGTGGAGACTGAGAGAAGAGCGAGATATTTTTTGGAGGTGGAGACCAAGAGAAGACTGAGATATTTGGAGGTGGAGACCAAGACATTTTGAGGTAGAGACAGAGACAAGACCGAGATATTTGGAGGTGGAGACCAGGACAAGACCAAGATATTTGGAGGTGGAGAGTGAGAAAAGCCCAAGACAGTATATATAAAGAGTCAAACTGATCTGTGAATGAGTCGCTGTGGATGCAGGTTTTTGTTGCTGTGATTCTTTTCCTTTTTCTTTCTTTTAGATTTGGAGTGAACTCAATGAAACAGTGGCCTCCGTCTGAGTGAAATCTCTCCAGGACCTTGAAGCGTCATTTAGCTCTGAGTGACTCGGTCGTGACGTAGCCTCAAACAAACCAGGAGGAAACCTCATGGCCGTCTGTGACTGGGGGGCAGTTTGTGTAAGAGCGAAGGTGTCCCTGGTCACACTGCTCTTGGGACTAGCCTACGATCAGGCTTGACTTCATCCTCCCGCCGTCTGCGTCTGAACCAGAGCTTCTTCCTCTCAGCCGACTCCCCTGGCTGGCTGTGTGTTTTAATTGCTCTGGGTCATTAGGCAGCCCGGTTCGGCGGCGGCTCTAATCTCTCGCGCCTCCTCGGAACATTTGTTCCTGGTGAGAGAGAGATGGCATCATACAAGTTAAATGATAATAATGATTTTACTGCCACAACAGATTCATTAGGTCCAGCTTCCTGTCAGGTATCACGTTGCTGGACTGAATCCAAAGGGAACTAAATCCCCATCCGTCCTTTCACAGTTAATTGCAAATCAGAGTGTCACTTTTCATGGCGCTGCTACAGTCCCTGGAGAGCAGCTCCTCCAATTATCTGTTGGCAGGTGATTTATTTGGTCACTTCTTTTCTCCATCCGCTCTCGTGCTTTCATTCTTCAACTGCAGTCTTTTCAGCGCCTCTCGTTCCGCCGCTCTTTTGTTTTCTCTCCGTCGTGCGTTCACGGGCTTCAGTGATGGTGTGGTCCTTATGATGGAGATCAATAGTGAAGCAGGTGCACCAGCAAAAGCCCTTGTGATGTTGAGTCAACATCCGATTCTGAGGCCCAGACAAAGCAGGACGACGGCGCCTAGTTGACCTCGGCCGGGGCCAATAAGCAGAGTTGGCAGCTCTGTTATGGGTTCACTAGCGGGAAATGTATGTGAACCAGGAGGAATCCTCACAGCCGTCTGTGACTGGGTTTTTTTTTTTTTCAGTTTACAGTGTAGCTCTTAAGTTCAGCGGTGCACATGAGCATTAAATCCATGGTTCAGGAGAGAAGATGTGTTTGTCCAGGTTCCAGCAGATCCTTGAACGGCATTACATTCCTGAATCCAAAAACAAGGCTTTAACAGGCATTTAAATGTCTTAAATCATAATTTCTAAATTTCTCATTTCTCAAAATAAAGTGAAGAAAAGTACCTTTTTTTCTACCACTTTCAAATTTCACAATGTTTGGTAGCATTTTTATTCATGTGTTAAAATAATTTACAGTTCAAACAACATCATGTGATGGATATAGCTATAGATACTATAGATATAGTAACAAACAGTATAACAGTATATTGGTTGGATTCTTCTAGTGTTGTAGTTAAGATCCTACCAACCGAGACCTCGATATTATGGAGACCGAGACAAGACAGAGAAATTTGACAGAGATATTTGGAGGTAGAGTCCCAGATGAGACCAAGATATTTGGAGGTCAAGACCAAGACAAGACAGAGATATTTGGAGGTAGAGACTGAGACAAGAATGAGACATTAGGAGGTAGAGACCAAGACAAGACAGAGATATTTGGAGGTAGAGACCGAGACAAGACTGAGACATTAAGAGGTAGTGACCGAGACAAGACGGAGATATTTGGAGGTGGAGACTGAGACAAGACTGAGATATTTTGAGGTAGAGACTGAGACAAGACAGAGATATTTAAAGGTAGAGGACGAGACAGAGATATTTGGAAGTGGAGACCAAGACAAGACAGATATATTTGGATGTAGAGACCGAGACAAGACCAAGACATTTGGAGGTCGAGACCAAGACAAGACCAAGATATTTGGATGTAGAGACCGAGACAGGACCAAGATATTTGGAGGTCGAGACCAAGACAAGACAGAGATATGTGGAGGTAGAGACCGAGACAAGAATGAGACATTAGGAGGTAGAGACCAAGACAAGACAGAGATATTTGGAGGTGGAGACTGAGACAAGACTGAGATATTTTGAGGTAGAGACTGAGACAAGACAGAGATATTTAAAGGTAGAGGACGAGACAGAGATATTTGGAAGTGGAGACCAAGACAAGACAGATATATTTGGATGTAGAGAATGAGACAAGACCAAGACATTTGGAGGTCGAGACCAAGACAAGACCAAGATATTTGGATGTAGAGACCGAGACAAGACAGAGATATGTGGAGGTAGAGACCGAGACAAGACAGATATATTTGGAGGTAGAGACCAAGACAAGACAGAGATATGTGGAGGTAGAGACCGACACAATGTATGTGAAGTCTTGTGCGATTGATCAAACTCGTGTTAATGTGCGTAACACCGTGACCCCCCCCTCCCTCCCCGATGTATGAGCTCTTCCATCTGGCTGTCAAGCACATTGACGTGCTGTCTGAGCGGCTCTGCCCAACATCCCGACCTGCCTTAACCTCTGTGGTGGACTCTGACAGGCGGAGATGCGCTCCTCTCGCAGAGGTGTGCACCCCGGACCGCGCGCTTCCGTATGTACATGTCAGAATTTCTGTGGCGCCGTCCGTGATTGACGAACCAGAGCAGACCAGAGGTGTTTTCCTCCATCTGAAGGCCTTGCATATGCCTGTCACACTCGGCCTGCCAGGGGCCGGGAGCGCAGTGGAGCGTGGCTTTCTTTCATCGCCAAGATGGTTCCTGTCTGTTCTGCTGCTGCAGATTGATGTGCGGTTAATGATCTATTTAGACCGTGCTATTACGTCGCCCCTGTCAACCACTGAACGCCCTTCTTCAATACCGTATTTCAGCGCTGGAGTGCGCCTCATTTTGACTCTCCATTCCATTCCAAACCAGCTGTATTTGAAAGAGTCTGCCCAAAATAGACCAATCCCGGGCTGAAGACTGCCGCAGATGGCGTCTCCACAATATCAACCCGCAACCATTTCATCTGGTTTGAAGGGGGATTTTGGATTCCAGCTTCCAACCGCTGAACTTGGAAACCTTTTTACAATTAGCAGCAAAAGCCTTGAGAATGGATCTGCTTGAATGACCACATTTGATCCCACGAGCTCATTCCATAGACAGATGGTTTGGGAGAAACATCCTCCGAGTCAGGCAGGGGTGAGACATATTAGCGCTAACTGCTTTAACCATTTAGCTGCCTGATCCAACCGCTGGAAACACAGGCAACCTTGGCGCGTTCATTTTCATTTGGAAGGACAACCAAGTATTTATTCCCTGACAGAGGAGTCTAATACGTACGCAGAATTTCTGGGTCTGCAGCTACACCCGACTTAGCCTTAGCAATAGTCCGGTAGAGCGACCAAAACTATCTGAAAACCTGACCCTTTTGTAGACACCGGTTGTATAACCATTGTCCTCTTCTCACATATCCGTCTTTTTGGTGTCCGAAAACCGGTCCAAACTGGCGTTATGGTTGCTGAGTCAGTTCTTTATCTCCTTTGGATGGTCCTTGTCTCATGCCTCCTCGTGAGTTGTGGCATCCTCTTCACTGAGATCCGAGATTGTCTTCACAATCTCAAGGTCGGACTTGCTTCTTTCCCTCCTCCGTCTGTAAGAGTGAAGCGAAAGCCATGTTACAGTAAGGAAATACACTGTCAACAGGTGTTATTGTTCAGCCGTGTGTCAGGCATCGTGTGTTCAGGGGAGCTGTGTGAAGTTCAGCTGTTGTGTCGTCGTATAAAGACGAGGCTGGCGTTTGAGCGGAGGGGACCTGTTGGTCTGAAGAGGACAGTTTCTTGGCTGCCTGTACACTGAGCTACCATTAGGAACACAAGCAGCAGACGCCTGAGGAGTTTTTCCATCCAAGTGGCGCGAGACACTGGAGCAACAGCCCGACTCTCTTTAAACATCCTCCTTTGGACCACGCCACAGGCCTTGTTCAACAACAATGAAGAGCCACCGGCAGAAAAGGCTCCATTGATTTTGGTTCATTGATTTTTCGGATGGCTTTTTGTCGGACCTTTGTATTGTTTGTTTGCGTTAAGCTTATGTTAAATCAAACATTCTGTATTCGGCTGTATGTGTGGAACCTCTTGTTTGTAATGTGTCTGAATATATAAAGCAGCCATCTCAGTTGCAGTCAAGTTAAGTACCGTTTGAGTTTGTTCAAAAATCCATGGCAGCAAAAATACATTTTTGTTAAACTTCGGTTTTCAGTGAGGATCCCACCAACTGAGAAAGTGCTTTGGTACAATGTTCAATAAATAACAAAACAAAATACTATTACTACTACTACTACTAATAATAAATAAACAATATTTATACTTTTCAACCTGAGACGACACCGAATCATGTTCCACTCTGTGTCGTAACCTGTGCAAGTATCTTGCTCTTCATCAGATGGACTTGTTCTATATATTCAAGAATCTTATTTGAATAACTTGCCCAAGTCTGCGTTCTTTAGGGATGGTGTGATCGGGATTGTTGCCGATCACCAATACCGAATTTGTCATCGAAATGAAGAGACCTTCTGTGTGTGTGACGTGAAAAATGAAGCTTTAAATCATTTTAATTCAGACACTTTTTTTATATACAAGAAGAGGGAAGACAGGAAAAGCCTTGCAGCAACTGTCAAAAGGACAAGAGAAAGACATTTTATTTGACATGAGTCGTCACAGTTTGGCAAATCTCTGGAGACTGGTCCATGTATGTTTACATAGAACATGTCGCGAGTGAAACACGTGACTAACAGGGCGCTCTGTCATTGGCTGAAGGTGAAGCCATGAGCATCGTGGGAACTCTAGTGGCTTGCGGCGCCGCTTGGGCGCATTTGTGATGTGATCCAGTCGGTTTGTAAATGAAATCGAAATTATTTGAAAATGAAATCACACACAAGGGTGAATTGAAATTGTAATTGTTTTTTTACGATTTATCGTGTTAACTGGGGCCATAACACAATGAAACAAATGGTTTTATCATTGTAATAACTGACCCCATGTTTGGGAGTGTCTTCTCTTCAATGACATGGTGCAGCGACATTGGCGACTAAATCAGGTTGTCGCGATGGAAGGGGACCTAGAAGTGAGGAGAAAGTGAGAGTCCGTTCTTTTTCTTCTCCGTTCCTGATCACCTCCATGGATAATATTCCAAACTACATATTTGTTGCGTGTGAAAGCTTCTTGCTCTCCGCGACTGTATTCTTCATTTGTTTATTCATATTCTTTTTGGATTGTTTTTATTTTTTTTCAATAGGAAGTCGCTAGGACACAATGCTGTGCTGTTGTGGCTTGTGTGTGTGTTTGTTGAAAATACAAGCGTCGCTCCCCCTCTGCATGAGGGATGAGGAGTGTTATGAGATCAGGTGTAACGTGGCCTAGTCAATCCATTTCCAATTTAACTGCCACCTCAGTCCATCATCATTTTTTTCCCACTTGTAAGTGGCTTTTTAATCTTTTTGAAGACAAGGTGTGCTTAACCTTTTTGCACCCTTGATGAAAAATGTCAACGGACGCCGGAGAAATTGATTATTAAAAGGGCAGCGTCTGCTGAATAATGCAATCCATTTCTTTGAAGGAAAATGCAGTTCATTCCTTTTAATTTAATCGTGGTGTTAAGTTGGAGACGTGGGGTCAACTGACTGGCGACCCGCCGCTTTCTAAGAAAAAAACCCTTGAGATAGTTAGCGCTTTCATTTCTCCACAGAAAGTCTTCAGTTAGAACTGGTGCTGTTTCTGACGGAGTCTAAGCTCTGGTGCCTCAGTGGAGTGGTGTGGTGTGATGCGTGTCACACTGTCACTGCGATGTTCAGAATCAGAATCAAATGTATTGCCATGGTCAGTAGGGATCCCACCAACTAGGAAAGTGCTTAGGAATAAAGTGCTGACAAAAATAAAATAAAATAAAATAAAATAATGGCTTTTCTGTTTTATGTTCAGCACGAAGAGGCTTGAAACACTCATGACTCATGTTCGGGTCTGGACTGATCTGTGTCAACTGGGGCGTAGAACCAGGATGATACAATGACGCACCAAGCCGTCAGTCGATCTCGCTGGATGCTCGGCGCTACCGACGACCAGACTTTGACTTTGAAGGTGTGAAGTTGTATGATGCAGCACATGCTCACAACAAAGGCACCGCCGGCACGGGATCAGAGCTAGCAGGTACCACTTGGGTCGGCAACCCATCCTCCTCCCACGGCCTCATAAATTGACCTAGAGAAAGTTGCCTTTTGCGTCCTATACTGACGAAAAAGGCCTTCAGTGTTGTACGTTGATGCATTGGAAGCGGGACATGTGGAAAAAAAGACTTGGGTTGGGGTTAGGAAACCATTCTTTCAGTCCATTGAAACACCTCTGCGTAACATTCCATGCTGAAGGCTGGCTTTTTCCTCAGTATAGGACGCAAAAGTCCACTTTCCCAACATCAACATATGACACCATTGGAGTGAGGATGGGTGGAGGTCGGACGGACTAATAACCTTTTGTCAGTTCATCCCTTTAAATGCCGATAATGGTGTGTAGAGTTCAGCGTCCGGATGGGACAGAGTGCGATGTGAGAAGTTCACTCCCTAACGCAGACTTGCGCAAAGTGCTGCCCAGGGGCCACATTTTGCCTGTGTTTTTGTGGCCTCCTGAGGTCAGTCTGTCATTTTTCTGTCTTTTTTTTCCCTCTTTCCATTTTAGCCAGTGCTGGTTCAACAGTAAATACAACACATTTACGACTAAAATGTAGGTTTCATTTTTCATTTTATCATATTCCATCCCAGCATATTCATATTTTCTATTAAATTGCCTTTTTATCTGAGGTGTTTGGTCCATAGTTTTATTGTGATTTATATTCGAATAAGATACATGTAAAATCATAGGTTATATTTACACTTAATATTCTTGCTTCCGTTGGATATTTAATGGTCCATTTCGCCCTTTTTTCGTCCGTTTCTTTTTCCATAACGTTTCTGTCATGATGGCTCAGCAAAACAGACCCAAACACTAAAATTGCTGCTGGTGTACAGATGACTCGAAGCACGAGGATAAACTTAATAAGGTTTAATGCACAGGGCAGAAATTATCAAATGATCAAGGGCGTCGCCACCAACACACACAGGGACGGGGAAAAAACCTGTAACAGAAAATAGGCAAATTAGAGACAAGCCTAAATAACGGGGACAACCAAAATGCACTCGGATACACTCGCCAGGCCCGAATAAAGAAAAGTGCTCGGTGGTGGAATAAACACACACACACAAAGCCAACAAGAGGAAACAAAAGGTGAACTACAGAAAACACTCACACGAAGCTGTGAAACTGTAAAAGGCAGAAAAAAAACGAGGAAGAAACCTAGAAGGCGGCCAAAAAGACTCGCACACACAATCTAAGAGTGATCAAACACACCAGGGAACAAAGTCAAGGGAAGGTCTTTACTGGTGGACGTGAAGTAACCATCTGGCAACACAGACTGGAACTAAGAAAGAAGAAAAAGGGACGTAGCAAAATGAAAGAACACGGAAACCGAATATAACATAGTCATCGCCGCCTTTCTTCTGGCGTGGTGGCCCCTCACAACAGTCACAGATGATCATGTGGCCCTTGAGGAAATTCAACTGCCCTCCTCTGCCCTAACGTGACTCCTTTGGTGGAAGCGAATAAGAAGGAGCGACATTCCACTCTAGCAAGGTGTTTGGACTGAGCTTTTGAGAGCTGCTAGTTGCCGAGGTCTCCACTTATCTCTGCGCTGAAATGCTGTCACTTCACTTGGTCATGCCTGAGCAAGCCGTCACATGGATTTGGAGATTACAGTATATAGACAGGGTGGATTTGTTGGCGCGGTGCCCATTTTCTGTCCAACAAAGAAAAAATAAAGACGCGCCCGGCCTGTCACCGCTGGAAGTAATGACATCATGAGCGTCTCATAAGGCTCTGCCATTGTTTTGGGAGGAAGGCACATCAATTTCATGGGCTCCAGCGCAGGCGGATGATTTGTGAGGACCATTATGGCCGGGGAGAGCGGCTGGAGTGTGACGGCGTGGAGTGTGGATAGGAGAGACTCGCTGTGTGGCTTGCTATCAGCAAATAGTTTGAGATTTCATTGGTATGTATGATTCAGTGGAACATCTTCAGCCCCGTTGTACGTGGAGAGATGAGTTTGAAAAAGGCGGTGTGAGGATGGAGAGTGGCAGATAACCTAGTTACCAAACCAGTGTGCAGGTATTTCATCTCCTCCTGCTGCCGTGAGCCGCTCTGACAGCTGAGAGCGGCAGCTCCGCGCTCGCAGCCCCAACGCTTGTAACTTTGTTTGCTGGGGCTCGGTAAATAAACATGAGTTATGGAAGGTTTTCAAAGAGGACCAGCCGTGACCTGAACCCAGACGCTCGTGTTGCTTTTCTGCAGCCGTCTGCTTGAGCGTCCAAATAGGCAGATGGCTGATAGAGCGCTGCTGTTCATCAGGTTCAGGTTCGCTGTGAGGGGTTCACCCTTCTTTAAATAAGCTCAGTCCGAGCGCAGACGTGTTCTGAGGAAGCCATCGGGCCGGGCTTTCAGCAGAGCGGCCCGCTCCCACACAATAGCCGGGCGGACAGTTAAAGCTATCAGTGCAGAGCAGCGGTGAAAGAGGCTCCTCGCCGCGCTGCCTTCCGCACCTGCACGGAGCGATTCAGCGCTGGAGCGCCCAGTGACTGCACACGGCTATTCTGCCCCGGCGAGATAAAACACAACACTATGACGGGAAAGTGAAATAATCAATTCCAAAGAAATGCCTGCATGAATCTCAAGTACACTCCAAGATATTAGCTCCCGGAGGCCGGCGCCGTGATTTGTTCCAGAGGCTTTTTCATTCACGCTGAGCGGGGAGGTCATATATTCTAAAATGAGAATATTTTATCGTGCTTGGAGATCTTGACTAAACTTGTTGAGTGGATGTTCACGGCCCGCAGGTCTCATTATTGCCCAGGTAAAGTCCCAGCTAAGGGAGCTGCTGCTCTCCTCACACCGCAGGCCTGGCTTGCATGGGATGATGGATGTTCTTTTGGACTTTTATCTGCCGTCCTCCAGCAGTGTGTGTTGGGCTGGGGCTCTAAATATAGCAGGGGTGCTCAACCGTTTTGATCTCAGGGCCCACCTTCTCCAGAGCAAACGGACCCGGGGCCCATTCAAGTAATAAAACTAATTCATGGCTCTTCATTTCATTTGTGTTCTGTAAGCATATTTAATCTACTGGCACGTAAACAAACCAAAACCTTGTGAAATGATGTGAAACCATGTGATCATCGCAAAGATATTTATCGGAGAAAAGTCCAACCAGCAGCAGAAGCAGGTGCAAGTCATGTTCATCAAATTTACTAAAGAAAAAAAAAACAGTTGATCCAAACTGAAAATTGTCATGAATACAATTATGAGTAAAAGAAGTAAAACAATGTGTAAATAAGAAATAAGAATAATATATATAATACTTCCCAAATGTAAACTAAAGAAGATATAAGTAAAGTTTCAAAATAAATTTTAAAGACTGCGTTCATGAACAGTGTTTCCTGTTGGGGGCGCCATCACTTTCTTTATCCTTTTTTCTGTTCAAGAACTTCTCCATAGTTCGCAGACTTGCAGCTGTCAAGTCAATTCAGTGACTCACTACTGCATCTCGCGGCCCAGAGGTGGTGAACAAAAACACTTTTAGCAGCCCTCTAGGGGGCGTTCGTGGCCCAAACATGGGCCCCGGCCGGGTGCTTAAGAATCACTGCTGTAGCGGTTCTCGTTCACTCTAGCGAGCTGCCACGCCTCTGTCACAGATCACCCCGACTCTCGTCTCCATCTGTTCCATCCTGGCTGCACTCTCTCCGTCACTCTGGATCTCACGACGCCAGTCTTCCGTTCACAGTTAATAGAGAGTTGACTTCTCGATGCGTTTGTGTTTGGTGTGTCTGAGGCACTGGTGGTTCTTGGCTGAACAGAGTCAACTTGCCTTTTGTGAGCGACACTGTCGTGTCACGATGCTCTACATGAAGGATCTGAGTCTATTCAAATCAAGGCTGTTATGAGGACGTGAAAGTAGCAAGGATACATTTATTGAATATGATGCTTAGTAAGACAGAATGTAGCACAATATGAGGAGAAGGAATTGAATGTATGGGGGATTTTCACATTTGTATTGAATTGTTGAAACTTTTTGGAGGAGAATGATTTTGAAAATGTATTTTCAAGATAAAAATTAGGAACCGAACTAATGAAAATGAAACAAGACAGAATAATTTTTCCAGAGTATAAATGAATTACGGTATATATGAGAGTAGATTTTAGTAATAATAATAAAATGAAATAAATGATCTGAAAAAGAGGATGAAGGAACAGAAAAATGAACCAAAGGAGAAGAAACTTATGTAGAATATCATTTGTAAAACAATCGGAGTTCGAAAAAAAATTTAGAGATTTTTTTGCTTCGGATTTCGAAGGAAAATCCAGAACTTGAATGCCCCCGCAAAAAGCCGTAAAAACATAACATGCGCGGACCGATCAGCTGACGCACGACACGCTCTGTTATTGTGTATAACGCAGCCTCTGTACGCAGACGTGTCCCGTTAGCTACATTTACTGACTGTTTTTTCTTCATATTGAGGTGTAAAACCTTTCCTGTCTCTGCACTGGACCGTGGTAGAGTGTCACAGGGGAGGTGCTGGAGCGCTCACTCCAGGGTTTGATGTCCTGTTGTGGGCTGGAGCTGGGACAGGGATGAGGCCAGTCTGGGACAGAGCGTGACTTGGTTTATGACTTGGTCACAGCCAAACTGCACAGAAGCGCACATTCAGAGCTGGACACGCACCGGGCACCTCTTCCCTTCTGGAGAGACCTCACTCACTCGGCAACCCCTCCCACATGCAGCGGCCACACACATAGAGGAACAGCCACCTGCAGCACACACTCCACATTCACTCCTACAAAAGACTGTTTTAAGGCTTGGAACGCATTAGTTCTGTTTCCATTCATTGTAATGGGAAAAATCCATTCCGATTTCGAACAATTCGCTTCTCGAACGGCCGTCTGGAACGGATTGTGGTCGAGAACCACCACTGTGTATATATATATATATATATATATATATATTTTTTTTTTTTTTAAAGCATAGCCTCCTGATTCAGTCTTGTGGTTGCTGGTTTATGTGCAGCATATTCATACATATTCATGACAATGGTGAACTGCTGTGACCTCTGCTTTGAGGATGCCCGGTTTGTCCGTACCTATAACCGCCACTGGTCTGAGGGTCGTGAAGTGCCATGACATTCAACACGTCGTCTTTGGATGATGAGCTAAACGCTAAAGTTGACAGTAAAACTCACCTTGTGTAAGTACCTTGACTTTTCCAATACGAGTTGTTGAATTGCAGTAACTTTTGAAAGAGTGAAAGTGCATTTTATCCCGTCTGAACTCCTCTCCCAGCCTCACGCCTCGGTAACTTGCCTGCAGAGTGGAGTTAAAGGTCACCATGAGCCAAGCAAATCATGTCACCGCCCATCTGTAGAGCTGCTCTGACTCATTCTTCTCATATTTCATGGAGAGATTCTCACTGAACCGCAGCAGGCTCTGGGAATTGCACTTCAGCAGCTACTTGAAGTCAAAGAATTCCAATAAGAAGTTTGTGAAAAGTGTTAGTGTCCATGTTTGAGCTCCGAATGGAAAAGTCTCCCAACTTCACACACTCCTGGGAAGGTTACGTGAAGTATTTTGGTCAGAGGAAACTCTGACATGAGACACATCATCTGGCAGTGTAGATGATGCATGAGGTCAGTTGGAACTGGGCAGCACAATAAATGTTGAGTGAAGAACCTCACAAGGCAATTTCCTGACTGCCAGCTGCGCTTCAAAAAAAATCCCAAAATAATCAAATGACTCGCCCTAATCTTCGCCTAACCCACATTCATATGAGGAGGATTTCCACACTCCGTCGCCGTGTCCGATAAGCCCGGGGACTGTTTCACCTCAACAAAAGAAGCACATGCAATATAAGAGCCATGTACTGCGCTAATTCTGATGCCTTCTAATCCTGCTCTCCACTAAAAATATCCAACGCCACTCCGAGCGTCGCTGAGAAACAAACCTTTGACGGACTCACGGAGTGAGTCTGCGTCATCACTGTTCGGTGAGAGAGAGTCGTCGGAACCTTCGGCGAGGGTTTCTTCCCGGGGCCAAAGGACAGTTATGTGCGAAGCTAACCTTTGTGTGATCCCGGCCGCGTGTTTGCTGAAATCATATCTGCTGCTGAAGATTCTGACCTGACATTTCAGCTCTTTTCTTCTTCTCTAAAATCCAGAAATTGATTGCCGTCGAGGAGAGGATAGTTATCTTCAAAGCACATTTTGAATAGCACTACCTTCGCTGCCTGATAGCACAGCGGGTGCCATGGAAGAGCTGCCTTCCATTTGTCAAGGGGCCCAAGATAAAAATAATTCTGACTTCTTATCTTTCAAGTGGAGTGAATCTTGTCATGGATGTGTGGAAGCACTTGCTTGTGGGGACCGCCCGCCATCTTAAAGTGAAAGTGCTCCGTAATTGTTTCCGACGTTGTTTGTTTTTCACCACGTTACGCGGTGATCGACGGGAGGCTCGGTGTTGGTGGTGCGTGACCCAAACTGACGGCTTCAGATCAAGTGACTTGGACCTTAGATTTCCATAGATCATAGTGCAGGAAGTGCCCCAGTACTAGAAAGGGAAGGCGCGACTTGGTGAGCTGAGGGAACGTGCTCATGGAACTTTGCTGACTCTGAATCTTGTTTGGCCTAATGTCCCATGTACGTTTATCACATGGGCTCCGGGAGAATGAACACTGAACTGGTGAAAACAAACAGAAAAACCTGATGTTGATCACTTGTTTATTTATTATCTACCTATTTATACAGTATTTATCAATATAACCTATACATGTATTATGTATTTATCACTATATTTTATTTATTGATGGACTCCATCATGATATACGTTCATATATTCTGTTATTTATTTATTTGTCTTGTATTAATATATAATGTATCAATGTATGATCTATTTATAACAATGTGTAGTTCATTTATTGATTGATTTTGTTATGATATATGTTTATATATTCGGGCTATTTAGTTATTTATCTCTTATTAATAAAATGTATCAATGTCTTATCTATTTATGACGATGTATAGTTTATTTATTTCCTCATAATATGTTTATATATTATGGGTATTTAGTGATTTGTCTTGTGTTTCTTGTGACACGTGTAGCTTTCTTTTATGCTGATGCTTTGTGGACGTCTTTGATGTGTGTTGTGTATCTTTAACGCCTTTGATATGCGTCAGTGTCTTTGTTGTTATTGGCGGCTGTGACACGTAGAATTTCATCACTGTGGCACTCATAAATCTAATCTAATCTCTAGAACGTGGGCGGTACCACAGATTATGGAGAATACGGGACAAACAAAAAAAAGCAAAGAATGACAACAATAATCCCATGCGGAATGAGAACTCACATGAAGTCCATGTACTCACTTTCCCAGAGGAAAACAGTCTCTGTTCTTTGGCATTCAGACTTCATCATGGCGCGAGCTTGTAGGTACGTGAGGAGACAACAGAGCGAACATCGGCTGCGGAAAAAAAGAGCCTCCCTCCGACCCCACCAGAGTAGGGAAGATTCAATCCAGTGGATCCACTGAACGACTGGCTCAAACTGCAGCTGGCAGTGCGAGCCAGGAATAAGAAAGACCGTATTAAAGTACTCATAATTTTCCTCTATTGTCCAATACAATTACATACGTACATACATCACTGAACCACTGCTTAGTCGTGCTCAGGGTTGCGGGAGTGTTGGAGCCTGTCCCAGCAGCCCCTGGGCGAGAGGTGGGAATACACCTGGGACAGGTTGCCAGTCCATCACAGGGGGAACATTTAGAGTGTCCAGTTAACCTAGTGATCTTTTGGCTGTGGGAAGAAACCAGAGAACATACAGACTCCTCCACAATTCTAATAAACATAGTTTATTAGAATTGTGCGTAAGTCTGGTCCCAGTTCAGGTGAGCCATGTGGTTTGGATGGTTAAGTTAAGGGGGAGAGGCTGGGGAAAGGGTGATGGCCATGAGAGCAAAACAAAGAGTTTTAAGGGTGAAGGCCATCAAAGTAACCGGGTGATTCTAACTAGGTTCCAGTTTGGTTCAGAGTCCTGGTTCAGGTGAGCCATGTGTTTTGGATGGTTAGGTTTCAGGGAGAGGCTGGGGAAAAGTATGGTTCAAATCTTCCAAAATATATTCATGTTCCACCCCCACGTATTTGCTAATGGTCACTTGTGTTCGTGAACAAAGGTCCACAGTACGGATGGGCGATACTGACCAAAAGAATTATCAGGATAAATCCATGTTCATTCTCTTCCATGTGTTGGACACTACAGTCTCTCTTGAAACTGTTTCATGATGAAACTTATCAGTGGAGTTTGTCTCCAACATCATGATTTGTTGATGTTTCAATAGAACAGTGAACCAAGTGCAGAGATGAGAAACTCAATGTTTCAGGTCTCTGGTAGAAGCCGCTGGTGTCTGACAGGCTGCTCTGCCAGCTTTATTTAGGGGTTAAATGGAGCCGTCTGTCTGCTGTATCTCATGTCTCTGAACAGTTGACTTGAACTATGGAGCAGTCTGGACACAGTTCCTAGATGCTACTGAAGAAACATTAGAAATCAGGTGAAGAAATGATCATGGAGTCAGATTCTATTCTCCAGATCATGATCCAAACTGTCAGTCCTTTGTCTTGTGTGGTGAAAAACCTTGTCACAATTCTCTCTCCTAAAATGCTTGTTTTCCATGGCCTTATTGAAGATGTCACTCAGACTTTGAGGCTATAGAATTTGTTGATGGTCCCTAACTGATGGCGGCTCCTAGCATTAGCGCTGCCTGTGAGAGTGTGTCCTCCATCAGTGAAGCCTAATGGGGACGTGGAAGAGGACGCCGCCCCCAATATCCAAGTGTTGTCACCTTGGCAGCAGGAGAGCTGCATGTGTTGATGTGAACCAAGGCAGAGGAGCGCGTCAGAGAACCTATGAGGACCACTCCATCTCATCAAAGAAACAGGGATCCAGAGACTCAGAGTCGACCAGAGTCATGATCAAAGGTTCCCTGGATTCAACATCACTTTCAAACGACCATGGTGAACCACAGTCCACCACACTCTCCACAACTGTCACACGCCGCAGAGCTGGAGAGCACGGCGCCGTCACCATCTCCTCATGCTCACGTGTGCAGCGAGTGCGTCGCGTGTTTATCCAGTTTATCGTGAGATGCAGAATTGTCATTGCAGAGATTGTTTTTGGAGGTATATTGGGTACAATAAGTTATCGCCCATGCCTGGTCTACAGTATGTTTTATAAACGTGAGAGAAGTTACTCTGACTCCACTTCATTTCCGAACATTCCTCGACCCGGTCTACTTCACCCACCCGTCGCTGGGCGTCGACAGCCCTCTGGTGCCGTCTCAAATGAGTGCTGCTCTGACTGAGTGCGAGTGTTTCGTGAGGTCTGGGATGGAAGGGAAGGAAAGCGAGCGATAGCTCAGGAACCTCTCCTGCCTAATAATGAGGTTCCGCTGCCCTGCGGTTCAACAGATCCACTAATCGCTCCCTTTGTTTGGATCAGTCGAAACTCCGCCAGCGCTACCAGCTACAAGAATTAGTCCCGCGCGCCGATGTGTCTGTCTTTTAAGCCGAAAAGACGTTGTGTAGCGAGATGTGGATTCATGTTTATGCTTGTCATGACACAGATTCAGTGGTGGCCTGCGCTCGCTGGGAGCTGATGGCAGGTGTTTGGTCATGACTCTCAGAAGTGGGATGAATGACAAGCCTTCGCCAGGACCGACTCACTTGCTCCTACAGTCAGAGCATGTGGCCTATATTTCCAAATGAGATGCAAAGTCAGAGATTCGTTGGCCGAGTTTCAGACGGTTACATAATCGAAGCTTTTATATCCAGACTCAAGACCCCCACCCCACCCCCTGCTGGGATGCTGGCGGAGAGGAAGTCATGAAGAGATGGTGCTCACGTCCACTGAGATCCATGACCAGGTTCAGGACGGAAAAAAGACGTCCCAGTCATGAAGCTGAGCCTGCAGCAGAGTGGCAGCCCACACTCGCGTCTCACGGAGTACCAGGAAATTGCATTACAGATGTTCCCTTCAGAGCATTTAAAAATGGAGAGGTTTTATTACTGGAGCTTTCTGAGTGTTTTCCACAGCGACGGTGACAGTGCGGTTAAGGTTGTGTAGGGACTGCACTTCTGAAAATATCATCGCATCGCTGCCAAACCGATGTAAGGGTCGTGAGGCTGAGATTCATTCATCCGTTTTCTTCTCTTGATTCCTGAATGGGACTGCGGACTCTGTCTGGAGACAAAGTGTGTTCGGCTCTAAAGTAGTGAACACAAGCGAACCGGGTTTTGGCCGCGGACTTGATCCCGCTTGGGTCCTGGAAAGCTCTCCATGGGACCTGAACTTCTGGCCTCAGGTGACTCTGTGCTGGATGCTGGAAACTACGTGTAGAGCACAAACATGATATATGCAAAGCAGTAAAGGGTCTGATCGCAGTCTGGGCAGACGACAACTTCGCAACAGCGCAGCCGGCCGGGACTCGCTTTTTTTCACCTTTATTAACACCTGACTTTATTGACAGACAGATTCACTGTAAATAATGTTTTCACTGCTGTGATCCTGCTGCTGCGCAGCTGTCTGCATGAGGAGAAAGACACTGGTTTCTCTCAAGTGACTGAAGATCATCAGAGGGTTCATGGATCATTTCTGACGTCTGGATCTGAACTTCACTGATAAAAACCTTCTCCATCCTCAGTCATCTCTCTCACTGTGTTCAAGGTGTTGTGAGAGCAGTGTGGATC
This sequence comes from Synchiropus splendidus, assembly GCF_027744825.2. NCBI lineage: Eukaryota > Metazoa > Chordata > Actinopteri > Syngnathiformes > Callionymidae > Synchiropus > Synchiropus splendidus. The sequence continues at coordinate 3,132,564 of NC_071337.1, forward strand.
AGTCAAGACGCTCCGTATTACGCAGCTTGTTTCCACTGTTTCCTTGTAAAACAAACATGACAAGACTCTTCCATCTTTAGTTTTGGCTGTGAAACACCACCTTCTGTTCCAGCCGTGGCTGAGCTCCGTCACCAGTTCATATCTGAGGTGACCACGACTCGTAGTGTTAAGAATTGATGGAGAAATGAGTAGGTCAAGCCCATCGTGGTGAATAGGTCAGGGGTCGTGACCTTAGTGTCCGGCAGATGACAACTTCCTTGAGACCTGCGTTATTGTGGGTCACAAACCAGCTATTTTGCGCAGAGCGCCCCCACCTGGGGAGAAAAGAAAAGACATTGGCTGAGGCACAGAGGCGGCAGCTTGCTCAGCAGGGGGCACATCAGACTCAGGCTAACCAAGACAGAATTCACAGTGTGAAAAGCCTCAACCTCTTGAAAAATCTCAGGATGGACCATTTATCTTCGACAGCCAGTGGTTAGGAGTCTTGTATGAGTCAGTTTAGTTGGTTCGGCTTTTGAATCTATAGGAGGTTTTGGTGACTTTATTCATATAGAGTCACGTCTCCTCCGCGACTCCCCTCTCATGATAAGATAAGCCAGATAACCAGTGTAGCTGTGGTTCAACCATACACACTGCGATGTGTCCAAACCCCAAACAGACGACATGCGCGGCGACTCCACAAGCGGAAAGCTGAGCTGGCTTTTTTCAAAACATATTAGCATTTCCCGTCGTCTCTGTGCGGGAGAAGATTGCACAGCGTGGTGTTCCATGGCACTGAGTGATGACAGTCTGCTGTCCAGGTCAGTTTTATTTAATAAAAGCCTCCTCTCCCCTGGGGCCAGGTAATTCCCGGGAGATTAAGGTGATGGAGTGGAGATAAAGACGGCGGCCGAGGTCAGGTTGAGCCCAGGGAGAGCACACGCGGTGCTTCATAAGCTCATAGACCATTTCGCAGCGAGTCCGCCGCACACAAACCTATCGTAGGTCGTGCCACCCTGCAGCCAATCACGGCGCTCCAGACCTCATCTCTGTGTTCAGCCCTTCGGCACATTTATTCTTTCTGATTTTACTCACGGGAGAATAAACTGCCCGCGAGCCAGGGAGATTACAATCCAAGTCCAAAGCTGCATATTAGATATTTTACAGCCTTATCGACCGCTTCCTTCATCTCGCCGCGCTGCAGCAGCACGCCGGTGCTTCCGGCCCTCGCCGCACTTGATTAGAGCGCCTTGACGTGTGTTTATGTCGGCTGAAAACGCAGCTTGTCCTATTAGCATAATCAACATATTAGCGCGGCGGAGATTGCTGCACAGATTCCCGCCTCGGGGGAAACGTCTCGGACGACGGATTCAAATCGACAGCACGGAATCGTGGAGTTGCTTTCCTGTCTGTTTGGCATCGTGCAATAGCAACAACGGTGTCTTCTGCCGACGTCTGGAGACGACCTTCACTGTGAGACGACAGCTGTCCTCCTCTCACACGTGGCAGCTCCGCTTTCACTGTCGTCTCTGTTCTGCAATGAGTCATGGAAGCGACATCTTGGTGCTTTCACTTTGGTTGTCTGCATTAGCTTCTCCACCTCCTGCAACACTAGGTGTAAGCTCCTCCTTAAACCCAAGATGTCAGTCGTGTCAATGTACAATGTGTCTGTCATACCCTGCACATTTTTTAAAATGTATTCATTTATTTTTATTCCTTCTTGCACAATGTAGCAAAGCACTTTCCTCGTGTGTGGGGTCCTCACTGACACAGGCGATGAAGTGGCTTCTGGTTTCCTCATATTGTGTGCCAGTGGTGGGTTTATTGTTGAGTTTGACCGAGGCTTTTACCCTCCACACATGAAGGATTGTGGCACGTTGGTGAACCACTAAAAGCAAATTATCAAGGGAGCAAACAAACAAAAAAAACAGCAGTTTTGTTGCAATGAATATGCAATCTAGGGTATGTACTCCCAATTTATAGTTTCCCCCGAGGAGGAAGTGCTAATGAAAATACTTACCACCCGCTGTCTTGATCAAACCTTCGCTCACAGAAAGAGTCTCTTTGTTGTGTGACTATCTTTGAGAGAAGGAGGATGTACATGCAGCAGGGGTGATGACCTCACCTTATACCAGGGGTCACCAACCTGGTGCCCGCAGAGACCAGGGGACCACCTGTGGAGACGTTAAAATTTGCATCTAATAACCGTCTTATTATAAGTACCATCTTACAACCGGAATTGGTTCCGACCAACCGGTTATAAGTCGGACGTGAATTGAATGCCATTCAAAATAGCCGACGCAAGGGTTACAGGTGCTACTGTAGTGGTAAATCCCTGTGTGAGAGTGAGATGCTGGGATACTGTGCTGCCGTAACTGTCGTCCGTGTTGCCGGGCTGCTACGTGTCAAGTGTCTGCTGCAGGTGCGCTGTTCCTCTATGTGTGTGGCCGCTGCATGTGGGAGGGGTTGCCGAGTGAGTGAGGTCTCTCCAGAAGTGAAGAGGTGCCCGGTGCGTGTCCAGCTCTGAATGTGCGCTTCTGTGCAGTTTGGCTGTGACCAAGTCATAAACCAAGTCACGCTCTGTCCCAGACTGGCCTCATCCCTGTCCCAGCTCCAGCCCACAACAGGACATCAAACCCTGGAGTGAGCGCTCCAGCACCTCCCCTGTGACACTCTACCACGGTCCAGTGTGGAGACAGGAAAGGTTTTACACCTCAATATGAAGAAACAACAGTCAGTAAATGGAGCTAACGGGACACGTCTGCATACAGAGGCTGCGTTATACACAATAACAGAGCGCCTCGTGGGTCAGCTGATCGGTCCGTGCACGTTATGGTTTTTCTGGCTTTTTTCGGGGGCGTTCGAGTTCTGGATTTTCGTTCGAAATCCGAAGCAAAAAATCTCGAGATTTTTGTTCGAACTCCGTTTTGTTCAAATTCCGTGACGTTCGAAAACCGAGGTACCACTGTACACACACACACACACACGTATATATATATATATATATATATATATATATATATATATATATATATATATATGAAACACATTGTGAATATTTAAATTGGAAATGTTTCAGATTAAAAACATCTAAGTCTAATCACTTTTTTTATTTTCATTTGTCACTTACCCTCCTTTCTTTGGGTTTGACAGCACCTCTCCACGGTCACAGTATATAACCGAGCCCCTTGGGATATTGAATTGCCCACCCCTGTGCTAAACCCTGGACACCTTTGCAGACCCGAACCTGTTTTTGAGGAGCTTGTTTTTCTAAAAAACCACCATCAATGTAGAGCGTCCAACACTCAAACTAAGGCAGATGTCTTAATGCGCAGCCTCATTTCATAGGTGAGCAAGGCTGACTGTAATAGATTTCCTGGTGTTGGGATTCCAGCGAGGTGCCTTCACAGCAATTTGCATTTAGACATGAGGGGGGATGTTCCTGACTCCACTGGGAGGGAAATTGCTGCAGCGCTCGTCTTGGGGGCTGCGGCTTCCTCACAGGGTGCGTTCGCATTTTGAACTACGGCCATCTTCATTTACATGAGAGGCGCTCACCGCTAGCTTCATTTTTCTTTGAGTATTTCACTGGACGTGGAGAACATGCATGTGTCCGGGTGGCAGGTTCAGCCAGAGAGTCAAGACCTCACGGTCATGGAAAGGCCACGCTGAGGACTGAGGTGGACTGGACACCAGCGTGACCCAGACGGTCGACTCAGTTTATTGGTCTGAGGTTTCACTCCTTTTCCTCTGAAAAAGCATGTGACTTATAGAGAGAAACACGTAGAAGCATTTATCTACTAGACTACATGTTCATATGAATCCCAGTATGAGGAATAGATTCAAATATCAATTCATATTCTCCCCCACTAGGAGGTACATTCCTAGAAGTATTGACAGTGGGGCGAGCAACAGATGATTCAACCGGGCCAAGGTCTGAATTAGCACCTGACCACCGCCGACGTGTCCAAGCCACGGCACGAGTCAGACTCCCGAGACCCTCTCTGCTGGCTGGGCATCTCTAGAAATAAAGATCGTGATAAAAGCATATCTTGTTTACTACACTCTCTGTCTCCTTCCTCTCCTCCTGTTGTTTTGAGGAGAGAGCTTTTATCCAATCAGAATCTGGCTAGCTTGTATCTGAGCAATAGTTGCGACAGCCAATCAGATTACGAGTAGTTGAGGGTGAACGTTGAACGTGACCTCTCTTTGATGAACTGAGCCACCACGATGTTTGTTAGCAGAGAAACCCAATGTATTTTTAACCCACAACGACTGGAGGTGCGTAAACAATATGGTTGTACTCAGAAAGACTTGTTCCATCAACAGTTTTTGGACTGATCATTCTAAAAAAAAACGTTCAGAATCGAATGTATTGCCATGGTCAGTGGGGATCCCACCAACTAGGAAAGTTCCTTGGAATAAAGTGCTGACAAAAAAATGCTCATGATTCCGCTTTTATTTTGTCATGTGAGTCTTGTTTTGTTTTCTCCCTCCGTTCTTCCTGTTTCTTTGGCACACGGCTGGAGCCAAACAACCCCTGATTACCAGAGTATTGGAGCACCTGGACTCCAGCACCGTGTGCCAGATCGTCTCCTCTAGTTTCTGCGACACTCTCCTTTTGCTCCCTGTGATCGTCTCCATTTGTTTCCTGTGATCGACTCTTCTAGTTTCCCTGTGTTGGCTCCACTAGTTCCCTGTGATTTCTCCGAGTTCCTGTGATTTGGACTCTTGTTCCCTGTGGTAAATTGGCTCTCTGTTGTTCGGTCTCTCTTTCTGTGTGCTAGCTAGCTTGTTGTTGATTACTTACCCTGGTGCCTGAGTTGGCGTTTTGTCTCTTCGTGTTTCCTGGTTTCTTTAGTCACTATCTCGGCTCATTGTGTTTTTGTCAATCTGTTTCCAGATTTGTGTTTGTTTGTTTCTCCCGGTTCAGTGACGTTTTCTGTTTGGACTTTTACTCATGTTATGGACTTAGTTACGCCGTTTGCACTTTCAGAGTTTGCTTTTGTTTCTCCCGGTTCGGTGACGCTTTCAGTTATGGTTTTATTGTTTGTTAAACATGAAAATCATTTCTAACTCGCTCCTGCCTCCTGTGCCTATCACCACCTGCGCTTGGGTCGTGACTCACAACAAAAATAAATAACAACAAGGCTGTTCACGAATTCAACAGTCTGACGGCTGAGGGGAAGAAGCTGTTCCTGTGACGGGACTTGATTTTCTTTTGGCGTTTCCCATTGGGGGTCGCCGCAGCGCATCGTCTTCCTCCATCTCAATACACGATTTTTGTTGGAGGACAATTAAAAAAAATAGAAAAAATGATTGCTTACAGCACGTCGGGGGGCGCTGTTATTCAATGCCGTTTAGTGGAACGTTCTCTCTGTAAAACGTTTTCAGCGTCGGAACCTCGGAGGAGCAGACGCTCATCCAGCGTTCTAACTCACAACAGCAGTGACAGTTGCTTGTTGGAGATATTCCAAAAACAAATGGTCAGCGGAAACGTTAAAATGGTGAATAAACCAAACGCTCCTTGTGTCACTGAATGCTGGACAGCGTTGAGAAGCTTTGTAGTCAAAAGAGTGACTTATTCTGAAAACAGCTGAGAGTTACCAAGAAACTACAACACATTGTGTCACAAATAAATAAAACTTAATGGAATAATAAAACAAACGGCGCACACTGTCGCCCAGTTGCAGGGGGATCTCTACTTGCATGGATCCAGTCTTGAACGGTAATGTAGTGGCTACTGTCAGAAAAAGGTGGAGCTCTCTGCTGTGTCACAGTTCCAATCTGGACTTCAGCGTCTAACATGGAATAGGCTGGTGTTGTTGTTTATTTGGGGTCATTTAATTTTTTTCTCTCTTTCTCTTCCAGCACTTTGGCCATGGCTGTTGTTTGCGAAGCTGGGGAAGGTCAAAGTCACTGCTGTCTTCTGTCCGGAGCGCTCGTCCTCGTGGTCACAATGAGCTCCAGATCTTCAGAAATGTCATCCAAGAGTGAGAGAGCCGCTGGCACTGCATAACAGACGCTGTAAGTACCGACTCAGACTCTGCCCCCAGCTCACCGGGGAGCTGGAGCCCAACGCGGGTTGAAATTTACCTCCACGCCAATGACATCACTGCATTATTCATCGCGCCTTTGAAGGGAACCTCTTCGCTAAAGGCTGGCAGGTAGCATTAATTATCATAAATGCAGCCGCCGTATATGTAGATGTAATGTATTCATGTTGCATGTTCATTGCATTAAACATCGACGTCGACTTGAAAATGTCACACTTTAGTGCCCTGCACAGCAAAGTCCTGCAGCCTCTGCTGGATACACAATCGAGTCTTTGGTGCCACAAACACTTACTCAGTCGCTGACTTTCCCCCGACAAGGTGGGGGGCACCGAACCCCACTTGAACAATATGAGTCCCTCACCAATGGCACATGAATGTCTTCACACAAGGTCATGTTGTCAGTACTTTGCTTACAGCGTGCCTACTTCACACCATGTGCTTCTGGTGACACAGTTCTGTGCCGACTTGACAGGCGTGTGACGGGAGACGTGGATCATGTTGAGAAATGTCAGGGCAGCGACACCGTCGTGGCCGACGATCTCCAGAGACAGGAGGAACAGCGTGTTCAGCAGTGTGCTGGCACTTGGTATCAGCAGACTCCACTTTACTCTCTGAGTGTATGCAGACATTATCGGCAGATGTAGGACCTTGTCAGGCGAACACACACTCCACCAACAACGCCGTCGCCTCTTCATCACCAGCCAGATTCATTTCTCAAAAGAGCTCCGAGTCTTTGAACTGAGATTGCCTCGGTATCCCTGCGTCTAAGTGACTGTGTACTGTTGGTGAGTGGGTTTCAGCCGCGCCTGGAACAGTGTGTCAGCTGGGTTTTGTTTCAAGTCAAGCGCCTGTCTTGAAAATGGCGATTTCACTCCTGAAGGGCAACAACTCCCCACCCCCATTCGCCTCCGTACCCCACCCACACAAAGGGCAAGAAAGGCAAACCCGAAGGGAGAAGCGCACAACATAATGTCATCGTGTAACTGCGCCACGGCAGTGAGAGCCTCCCCTCAGCTCCGACCGCAACGGTGGGGGTTGAGGTCTTAAGCCTTGAGGCAACGGTTTCCTGGGACAAGCACAAGTCAAACACCTCTCTGGGATTTTTCTCCTCTCTGACGCAAGATGGATTTAAGATGCATCTGCCAGAGGCCTTGTTTTACAAATTGCTGTCCAGAAGGCAACAGAAGGCTGGAGGCCTTGTCTTCTGTGATGAATTGGCCCCTTTGTAATGGCGCTTACAGTGGAGCACATTAATGGGAATCTTTTGTTCCCTGAATGAAAGTAAATTAAATTAAAAAAGAAGAACTTTTTTGCCATTCGCTGCACGAACGCCAGTGTTTTAACCAGCATGACTGGTTCAACCTCACCATGAGAGACAGACAGTCCCCAGAAACAAGGCCATCTCACCAGGGAGTCAGTTGGTCAGAGGTCGAGCATTCGTACAGTGTTCGGGCCAATACAGAGAACATCCTGGAAGAGCTGTTTATGTCCGACCTATGTCAGCAGCCTCTTTCACAGCAGAGGAGAGAAGGTTTGCAGCTGAAATTGAGGCCGTACAGTGATATTTGTCAGCCTGTCAGACGGGAATATGTTCATGCAACATGGCATGGACGATGATTGAAAGGGTTTTCTCCAAAGGTGAGTTGGACACTTTACATTTACTGCCCCGTTTTTTCATATGTGACCATGACAACCAGGAAAATGGTTTGTCTTGTCCAGCAGCACTTTTTACCTTCGTATGTTTGGGCATCACTCTAGTATGTACTCTAGTTTTTGGCCTCCTACTACCACAACCTCCTGACAGAGGTAGAATGTTATCCGTATATGTATAAAAACGTGCGACGTGCGTCCACATCGGAAGTAATTCCGAACTAAGCCACGTAGCATTGGGGTTGTTGGCCCCAAGGCCAGGCCCACTTCCTGCACCACCAGCCCCTCTGCACCCGGAGCGGGGCTACGCACGTCCAAGACTCTCAGAGTAGAATCGCTGAGCCTTTGTCCAGGTAGTTGTAAGGACTCATGTCATATTTTCTTTGCTACTCCACTTGAAAGAGCATTAGCAGGGAGATGCAGGAATCCACTCACTGTCCACGTCATATATTCACGTTGGGAAAGTTGCCTTTGGCATCCTATACTGAGGAAAGGGGCAGCCTTCAGCTTCATAAATTGACTCATTGGCAGTGAAAAAAAGATGTAGGTTGGGGTTAGGGTGAGCCATGGGATGGCGCTCCATTCATTCTACGTTTAATAACGTCAGATTGAAACATGTGTTTTAGTCACCGTGTCTTTCAGTGGTGTCACTGAGAAGGAGCGCCACATAAGGGGTGACAGTAAATAGCAACTGGCATCCAGTCTCTTTCAGCGTCTCCTCCCCACGATGCTCCGTGCATTCCCGCCCACCACGTGTGCTGCTCCTCTCGCCACACGACACCCGAGCCTCACCCAAGCCTGCAGTTATATGGAAGTGAAACTCTCCCCCCCGCGCATGATGCTGTAACGCACGATCCATGCCGCCCTGTCTGGAACGCTACGGAACTATACTCTTATTTCAGTCCATTGAAACACATGACATGCTACACTGAAGGCTGCCTTTTTCCTCAGTATAGGACGCAGAAGTCCACTTTCCTAACGTCAGTATATGACACCAGGGGAGGGAGGATGGGTTGTTCTGGGCCAGGGTTTGTTTGCTTTACCTTATACCCTTGTAATGCTGCCTCCTGGATCATGTCTCCAGCATATCATGGAAACACCTCTGGATTTAACAGAGCCTTGGTCCGTGACCTGACCTCTGAAGGGGCCCGACTCATGGATTTATTCTCGCAGTGTTTGTTTTGACATTATCCTACAGCATGCAGTCTGTCTAAAGCAAGCCTGTCCCAAAGCCTAAAACTGGCATTTGTGCTTGAAACAAACAAAGAGTCAGATGTCGATCTTTTATCTGTATTTTTCCCTCTTCTGCCGTCTTCCCCAGACTCCTTGTTTTCGCTCCATTGTCAGCGTCTTCAAGCATTTCTGCCCAGTTTCTCGCTTTTGCTTCTGCAAATGTTTTTCGCCCCCAGCGAGATATCGATCCAAATGTTCACCCGCTGTAAGGAGACAGAGGCCGGCGTTCGCAGGCATCAGTCGGCGGGGAAGCACTATTGATTGCACTTAAAGTGACAAGATTGAAGAGACCCACTTTGACACGTTATCCCGACACCGCCAACGGACAAAGTGCGGCTCGCAGCATTGCTCTCAGCTCTCATCATGAGTGGCCGGACACCTATGAATCCATTCTCATATGCTGTCATTGGCCGCTGCTTTCCGCGTGGTCACTCCAGTGTCTTGTGTGATGTCCAGCTGACGTCCCATCGGTGCGAGCGTGTGTCGGTTCCATCGCTGACCACGTGCTTTTCTGTAGCGGTGAGTGTGTTGTGCTCGGATGAGCTCCGGTGAAGTGAATGACTCGTGGCTGTAGCTCTTCGATATAAACAACAGAAGAAAGACTACATACATTTTAGAGCAGGTGTCACCGACCTTTGAGCAACTGTGAGCTTCTCCAAGGGCCTGTGTGACCAGTCAGTAGACACTTCTGAAATCACCATATATAATGGATGATAAATGATATTCCTCTCAAATACTTCTCTCATTGCTGAGTTGTCAGAATTATTCCCACAAAACCAAACATAAGATGGCTGTTACATGGAAGTGTAAATTATTATTATAATTATCTTTTCAAAAGGGCCGGTCCCCTGGTCCCTGTGGGCTGCCTGGTGCCTGTCAGAGCCATGTTGCTGAGCCCTACCTTAGATCCAGTGCTGGGTCGGGTCCTAAGTGAGGCCCTCCGTCTGAAGATTCTCACCTGGACACATTCAGGAACAGTTTCGTTCCTGCTGCTGAACGTTAGACACTTCATTTGTACATCTTCCAGACTAGTATTTGTCTCGTATTTATTTATTTTTGGACATATAGTTTTGTTTTTGGAAACCGGAGGCCTCAGACCGAAATTTTGTTGCCATAATACGGTGATATGTTTTTGTGCAATGACAATAAAGAAAGTCTAAGTCTGAGCAGCCCAATAACTCCGATCACTGTTTGAGTCAGTTTAGGTTGGGACCCCCCACTTTTTTGTCCCCAGCACACACAAATCCTATAAGCCATCATAACCGTGGATATTTTCCGTAGTAGAGAAAATTCTGACGCTCCTGAACGCGTGAAAAATAGTCAAAGCAAACTGTGGCAATGGCGTTTGCGCTGCAGTGGACGCTGTGTGTGTATTATTGTTCTAGTGTGGACCAATGTTTGACAAGACACTCATCTTATGAGGACAGGATTTTGGCCAGTCCACGTTTTTAGGGTGACAACACTAAATTAACTGGGACATTACGACGGGGTTTGTGTATCCTACTTATCCTATCATTCTTGACAAAACACTATCCTTGTGAGGACCGTATGACATTGCGAGGACGTTTGCCTGGCGGTTAAGCCTGAATTTGAGGATGAAAACATCAAAATAACTTTTTTTTTAACCATTCTAAATGGGTTCCAGTCTGGTTCAGAGTCCTGGTTCAGGTGAGCCATGTGTTTTGGATGGTTAGGTTTAGAGGGAGAGGCTGGGGAAAGGGTGATGGCCATCAGAGGTGCTCACAAGGACAGAAAAACCAAGGTGTGTGTAAGAGTGAAGGGGCACTGAATGACAGCCACAAAGGTTTAAGTGGACCAGTAAATAATGAGGAAGATGTTCCTCTGTTCACGCGCGCTCGGCCCCCACCGTGTGAGGAAGCAGTGGTGGAATATCTGTAAATGCGTTCTGGGCTTCAGAGGGGGTTTTCTCTCTTTTGTTTTGCTGCGTGTGCGTCTTTGAAAGAGCCTTAGCCTGATATAGCCTCTGCTGCGCTTCTGATCATTCATCAGGTGAAATTGCTTTCTTCTAACACGAGGCTGTCAGCGAGACGTAACAGATGTAGCCATGCAGAGCAACACATGATTACAGGGTAATAACGCCCCGAGGTCACAGCAATGTGACCTCATTCGCCGCAGCTTGTTGGCGTGAAAACACCGGTGGCTCCATGAGCGCGTCCTCGGCTGTCTGCCTCACGCGACTGCTGCGGCGGCTGCTCTCCCTAATTGTGGTTTTAAAATGGAATGGAAGTGATGTGACTTCTCACTTTTTGAAACGGCTCTGGAGGAGAGTGTGACAGTGGTGTTGTGGGGATCATTTGAATAAGCCTCACCGTCGGATTGGTCCTTGTCCTCGCCTTATTTTTATACAAAACACCTGTGTGGTCCATCCGACCGTTACACTTTTGATGAGGAAACAAATATTACCATGATCCATTTGTGTAATTACAGCATATTACCGAGTAAACATCAGAAAGCCGAATCAGCTTCATGGCCGTGGTCAGTGGGGATCCCACCAACTAGGAAAGTGCTTTGGGTTAAAGTGCTGTCATGATAAAATAAATAAGGAATAAGGTGGTTTGCTCTCTCCGGGTCACCGGAGAGTTCTTGCCTCACGTCTGCTTGTGAAATCACATCACTGCCATGCGATCAGAGATATTGGTCATCGAGAGGTTCAACCAGCAGCAGAACCAGGTGTCATATTTGTCAAATTTGCTGAAGAAAAAAAGAAGAAAAAAAATACTCTTCATGCAAACTGTTGAGAAAATTTAAAAAACTGTACTTCATGAATACAATTTTGAACAAAATAAATATCAAAACAATGTCTAAATATTGCGGATCAGAGGGACAGCACATGTGCTCAGGTGTTTAGGAGACCAAGTCAGAGAGGCTGGATGGAGATGGTTTGGACATGTACAGAGGAGAGAGAGAGAGAGAGCCAGTACATTGGTAGATGAAGATGTTGAGATGTTGGAACTGTCAGGCAGAAGGTGGAGAGGAAGGCCACAGAGGAGATTGATGGAGGTGGTGAAGGAGGACATGAGGTTTGAGAGCAGAGGAAGCAGAGGACAGATGGAGGAAGATGATCCGCTGTGGCCACCTCTGAAGGGAGAAGCCCAACTAAACAGAAAGAAAAAATCTTTTTCACAAATGAACTCTAAAGGCGATCAGTAAAGTATAAAAGTATCGCATTAAAAATTTCTAATTCATTTTAATTTTAAAAGCTGATCCAACTTGCGTTCATGAACAGTTTTTACTGTTGGGGCGCCATCTCTTTCTTTATTAATTTTTCACCATAGTTACTACCAGAAAGTGGCAGCTGACGAGTCAAGTCAATGACTCACTACTGCCACCATACGTGGCAAGTGTACTAAAGCTGAGCGTCTCGCGGAGCAGAGGTGTGAAACCTCTAGCGGCCTCTAGGAGGCGCTCGCGGCCCAACCATGGGCCTCTGACCTGTGGTTAAGAATCACTGCTTTAAACTACTTGGGTGAATTTAGTTTAGAAAAAAAAAACATTTCCAACACATCACAGAAATATCTGCCCACTCTCAATTGCCAATTGACTGCAAGGCAATATTTACTGGTATAGTACGGACATGCCAGTGAAAATGTACTACCACGGCTTTAGCTGATGTGTTTAGCCAGTGTTCACAGAGGGAACTGAAGTGACCCGTTCTTCAGTGAGCTGCATGGATGGATTCCTCTCGTGCCACTCTTCAGTTTCAGCCTGCCTCCAGCTGGATGTCAGTGTGGAGCAGTGATATCTGGTCATGGTTTATTTTCCCCCTGTTGTCTGCTCACAACTGGACGCTCCAAGTGAGACAGTGTGTCCAAAGCTCTCAGGACTGACAGATAGAGAAGCGCGAGAGTGTATTCTGAGCCATACTGCCGTCCGTCCGCTCACCATGCTGCAGTACTGCATATATATATATATAAAACACATCAACGGTGGCGAGCCAATGCTTTTGCATTTGAATTTTGGCCCATTGAAGGACCCGTAGAGGCGTGTTATACTTTTATGATTCATATTTTAAATTGCTATATTGAGCTAAAGTGCCTATTTGAGACGGCCTTATTTTATTTTAGAATTTTATTTATTTAACTGAATCGCTGTATTTGTTTTACAATTTGGAAAACAGCCTTATTTTATTTATTTCATTGTGTAGCTGTTTGTTTGACATTTTTGAAAACAGCTTTATTTTATCTATTTCACTGTATCGCTGTATTTGTTCTACATTCTTGAACCATGCACCTGACCTCACTGGTCTGCTGATGTGCTTGACCTTTACTTTTGGATTTCATTTATAAGGCACAGTTCACCAATGATTTCAAATCTTCTCTTCTTACTGTATTCAATTGATGAGTCATGCACTACAATTTTTTTAATATCCTAGAACTCAAATTCTTTATCAGGAGACCTTTAGCAGATATGACATAAAAATGCGAATAATTCGATTCATTTTTTTGTCGACTGATAGCAACAGTATATATATATATACTGTTGCTGATCTTGTATAACTATATGAAAGAAGATGAACAAAACTGTAGACAGTTATCTTGAGGGAAAGAATCATGATAAAAATATGTATTTTTTTTTTTTATTAATCAGCTTCAGCTGAGAAAAACATCTGTCCAGGAGACTCTAGCGTCGACTGAGTTCATCTCTGTTGACCATTATATGACCCGGATGTTTTTGGTTTTGTTTGACAAGTAAATGTTTAAACAGCTTCTTGTGTTACAAAGCCACAAAGAGTCAGGAGGGAAAAGGGCTGGGGGCGGGGCTTCAAACTCCCAGCTCAAGCCTGCTCTCAGGTCACGCGCGGTGGCCTCTGAACATCTTGATCTAGTGAGCTCTCTCTCTCCAGCGGACCGACCTAAGCCGCCTCTGATTGCTCACTCCCTTTAGCTCCGCCGTCTAATCCCAGCAATTACCACCTCACCTTCGGCTTGTGAGTTCCGCGAGTGAAGATGGCAACAAAGATTGACGAGAAAATCACTCTGCGACAACACGACAGGTGTCTTCTCCTGCTCTTAGTGAGCTCTCCATCTCTCCTCTATTGCTGGAACGTCAGCATTACTGAAAATGAAACTGCACACCACGCTGCCACATTTTTATTTGCAGCATTATAGGCTTTCTTTGACATTGTCAGAATTGAAGTGGGGTTTAAAACTGAGCTTTTTTCTCCATTATTTTTGCTGTTTTTGGGCGCCCCTGCTCGAAACTAAGGTGATTCTTTGTTCCTCTCGAATGACCAGGAGCTAAAGATTGAGGAACCTCAACACTTCCCCCCCTTTTCACTCAACAAGTCCCAAGTTTCTGAGGTCAGTCCTCGACAAACTTGGCAGCCGGTGCTGTGTGGTGAAGCAGGACCTTTTCATCTAGGAACAGGAGGCAATTTGTTTTATTTCACTTGAAGTTTGGTGAACGCCGAGCATCCGCTGAGTGCTCTGATGTTTCTGGATCACTGCAGGAATGGTTCTGGAGGGATCCAAAATGAGCTTCAAGGAAGTGTGATGGCAGGCGATAGCTGCTTCTCGGCTCCTCATCATTTGCTCCGATTGATAGTTAGGTAAGTAAACAACATGATATGGTAACTGCTTGAGAGAAGAGGGTGGGGAACGTGAGCTCAGTTTCTATGGCACATTTCTTTTTACTTTTGTTGCCTGTGGGTTTTGGTGCTACCAATGACGCAGAAGAGTCAAGTGCAAACTCCAGTGTTTAGCACTCAGAAAACAGCATGTGGGTATCGATCCATGGGCAGAGCGGCTCATCGACTGGATCCAGTGCTGGGTCTGGTCCTAAGTGAGGCCAAACCAATCACCGTCTGAGTCAGTTTAGGCAGGGACCCCCCACTTTTCTGTCCCCACCACACACAAATCCTGTAAGTCATCATAACCATGGATATTTTCCGTAGTAGAGAGTCTAGTCTGCACAAGATGTTCGTACTTCACTCGAGAGGAAGGAAGAAAAATAGTCAAAGCAAACTGTGGCTATGGCGTTTGCGCTGCAGTGGACGCTGTGTGTGGAGGTGTACATGTATTCATGTGCCAGTGTTTGACAAGACACTCATCTTATGAGGACATTTTGCTTTGTGCAGACATTTCTGGCCAGTCCACGTTTTTAGGGTGAAAACATCAAAATAACTGGGACATTATAAGGGGGTTTGTGTATCCTACTTATCCTATTATTCTTGACAAAACACTACGCTTGTGAGGACCATATGAGATTGCGGGGACATTTGCCTGGAGGTTAAGCCTCAATTTGAGGATGAAAACATTAAAATAACTGGGTCCTAACTGGGTTCCAGTCTGGTTCAGAGTCCTGGTTCAGGTGAGCCATGTGTTTTGGATGGTTAGGTTTAGAGGGAGAGGCTGGGGAAAGGGTGAGGTTTTGGTGCTACCAATGACGCAGAAGAGTCAAGTGCAAACTCCAGTGTTTAGCACTCAGAAAACAGCATGTGGGTATCGATCCATGGGCAGAGCGGCTCATCGACTGAGTGGAATTCCCCTCGTGCTTCACTCTTTTTCTTTTTAATAGAGAAA
The DNA here is from genome assembly GCF_027744825.2 of Synchiropus splendidus. Classification (NCBI taxonomy): domain Eukaryota; kingdom Metazoa; phylum Chordata; class Actinopteri; order Syngnathiformes; family Callionymidae; genus Synchiropus; species Synchiropus splendidus. The sequence continues at coordinate 3,148,024 of NC_071337.1, forward strand.
ATGTTTGTCATCGAGCAGACATTGTTTGACTGGCTACATTTCCACTCAACACTGAAGAAAACCCAGCGTGTCACGCGCAGCCAACGTGAACTCAAAGGACACTTTAATGAATGGAGCGTGGGGAAGGCAGCAGGATGGGCTGTCACAGCGCCGGCAAGATTATGCTCCATTTCTGATGTAGACGCTGAATTATTGATGTCACGGCAAGCAACATCTCACTTTGCTAAAATGAGGTTGTTTCAAGCCCAACACTGGTTTCCCTGCGTTTCTGTGAGGCTCTCTTGTTAAACGCTCACATGCTTCAGCCGCGTTGTGATGCTCTCGCTCTGCATGAATGCACAGGTCCCTGGACCAGTGCATGTCCTGTGTTACGTGACTTGTGTGCCTGTGGAGGAGGGGGACGCTTTCGTGAAATATGGAAAATGCAAAATGAAAAAAGAAACAACGTTTAATGATGTAAACTTAAAAGCCAAGCTTTGGTAGTTGAGTATCAAGAGGTTTTTACGTGAGAGAAGTAAATCTCGCTCCAATCTGCTGCCGTCTTCACCCGGTCCGTCTCTTCATTTGTCCGCATGGATGCCTCACTTTAGTTCTGTAGCTGTGGATGCATTTCCGTCATTTAGTGATGTCTGATGTTTGTCTCGGATTTTCCCGTTAAATATATGTTGAAAAGAACCATGATCGTGTTCAGCCCTCTGATGCAGTGTTTCCCGCTTGTTTCTTCCTTTCTGCTTTGTTCTAATATATATATTATATATATATATATATATATATATATATATATATATATATATATATATATATATATATATATATATATAATATTGCACTTTAATGGTAGAAGAATATTTGCCATAAGAAGCCACATTTTTCAATTTGAATGAGTATGAATTTGGTATCTGACTGAACCAAATGATGGAGCCATACATGCATTTAAACAACAAAATATGGTTTATTTTGCATCAGTTAACAACAGCACAATAAATCACCACGGTGGCTATGTTCAAATTTTGATATCACCTTATTGAAACTAAAGCTCTTTTCATGTCTTGAAAATATTATATAAGAATTTCAAGTCCATTCAGAGTGGTGTAAACCCTGGTCATTGTGTTCAGGGATGATTCCTCTCCTCCATGTTTGTTGTTGTTGTTCTCATCCTAGCTGCCACATGTCTTGGCAGACCTACTGTCACCAGTGTTGGCGGTGATCCTCCTGCATGCAGTTCTGTTTGACGCCACAGGGGGCAGCAAGAGGACTTTTTGTTTCTTTTTTATTTCTTGCAAAACTTTTTTTTTGTCAGCTATGATGCACATTCACGCAGCTTTCATCAGTGTTTATAACACTGTTGCCGTCCTGCCATCGCCTCGTCTTCGTCACGGGAAATAGGAGCGTCGATGCACATATTTCATCTGGTTTCGTATGACGGAATTAACTCTGCAGCAGGAGGAGCTCAGACCTGGGTCAGAAGTGTCAGTCTAATCCCAAACAGCAGGTTCGGAAGCAATAATGCAGCTGCGTTTGGAGTTTTCACTTTGAATTCATTTGTTAGCGCCTGTTATCCCGCCTGCTCCAGCGCGCTACATCAAACTTTAATACCTTAAGCATGAGCTTCTCATATGCTAATATATTTTCATCATCTAAAGATTTTTGAGAATCAATTGAGCAGCTGCGGAGGATTAGCGGCTCTCGGCTACAGCTGCGTGCAGTGGCTAAACGCTGTCTGCCGTCGTGCGGCGCCTCTTTCTGCGCCCTGCCACCTGTCTGTACCGTTGGAAAAACACACCGCCACGTTTCCCTCCCCGAGTTTTAATTTGCGTGTAAATGTCAACGTGTGAACTGGGGGTCGCCCGGTGAAGGACCGCTGTCGTGTCTGTTACGGCGCGGTGGCTTCAGTCCAGAGGCAGAAATAGCCGCCAGAGGCGCCGCTCACATCCTGACCTCTACTCCGGCGGCGTCCATTACAGCAGCCAGGTGACATGTGCTCCCCAGCAACCACCAATTAAGGCCAGATATCCCTCACGTACGGAGCGCGGCTTCATCAAGGCTGCGAAGACGCAGCTTAAGTAAACAGTAATTACTGGAACCGGGCCATTGATTACAATCCCAGCGCTGACGCTCCTCGCGGGAATTCTTCAAGGAGCATCTCCAAATTTCTGCTTGATGCGTCGTGTGATCGCGCGGCTCACAAGAAGAAAAAAAATGGGAAAAAAAATCAATTATTCTGGGCACCATTTTTCCTCCCACTTCGGCTCATTCAGACGCGGAGATGGATGACGGCTCCTCGCTGCGGAGCATATATTCACACTCCGGCGTTTACTGCCTGATGATAAATCTATTCACCGCCGCTGAATTATGCATGTCATATAGATCTGGCCTCCCTATGAAGAGGCAGTGAAAGACGTCGGCATGCAAATTGCGGAAGGTTAAGCGCAGGATCGAAATCTTGTCGTCCGCCGGGGAAGTGGTTGCACTGCCGCACAAAATCGGAGCAAATCTTTTGGGGCAAGAGTGAAAGTGTTTTTGCGGTTACACGTGTCTTAGATGTGGAGGACGTATGAGAACTGCACTGCAAAAACTCTGACTCTTCCTGCCTTATTTTCAGTCGAAATATCTCGCTTTATTTAAGATGCAAGATGGAGGGTCTCTCCACTTGGTTATCTATTATATTTAAACATAAACAAATGATGTTGGAGACAAACTCCACCAATAACTTTCATCTCAAAACAGTTTTCAAGAGAGACTGTAGTGTGTCGTATTTATCCTGAGAATTAGAGTTGTTGTCGGAATGACGGCATTTATTATAATATTTTTTGTGCATGTCGCCCATCCCATTCCTGCCCTGAAAACCTGGAACTTCCTTTCTTTCTGCTGGGATTTCAACAAAGACGGGCCTCAGCCTCGCACCTACGACGGGCCTGTGGCCGATCCACTGGGCAGAGTTGAAAACAAATTCCTCTTCGTATCCCACCTTGTCTTGAGAAGAAGATGGCTTCCTGCACTGAGTGTATGATCATCATAGCTCTTGCGTTGGCTTCCAAGTGTGTGAGCTCCTCCTCAGACCCAGCGAAGACTTCCTCTGACCCTGCTACATCTAAGTGTCCAGTTGCTGTAGACAGAGATACAGTCCAAATCAACAGGTCCTCACTCTCAAGGTGTCAAGTATTCATCTGAAAACCACATGTGCCGGTAGATGTGGATTCTGAAGATGACAAGGATTTATTTATGTATTTTATTTTTATTTTATTTCCATGTATTTCATCTAAAAAAAGGAATACAAAATACAAAGCATTTTACAACAGAATTGACTCAAGTTTGGTTGTCGAAAAAGTCAGGTGGTTGTGTAAATATAGTGACAAACAGTGAAATCTAATATATATCACAGGGTGAAAATATGAATAGAGGGGGAAATGTCATGACTCCGCTCCTGTTCTGTCCCTTGAGTCATGTTTTGGATTCTTCCGCCTCCCTTCCTGTTTCTTTGGCACACGGCTGGAGCCGATCATCCTCTGATCACCCTGATTATAAAGACACCTGGACTCCAGCAGCGTGTGCCAGATCGTTTCTTTCCAGTTCCTTGGACTCTCCCATTGTTTCCCTGTGAGTCTTCTAGTTCCCGGTGATTGCTGCTCTGGTTCCTGAGATTTGGACTCCTCTTGTTCCCCGTGGTAACTCCTCGTTCTCGTGGCTCTCCTTGTTTGGTCTCCCGTTCTGCGCGCTAGCTTACTTTCCTCGTTCTCGTGGCTCTCCTTGTTTCAGTCTCTCGTTCTGCGCGCTAGCTTACTTTCCTCGTTCTCGTGGCTCTCCTTGTTTCAGTCTCTCGTTCTGCGCGCTAGCTTACTTTCCTCGTTCTCGTGGCTCTCCTTGTTTCAGTCTCTCGTTCTGCGCGCTAGCTTACTTTCCTCGTTCTCGTGGCTCTCCTTGTTTCAGTCTCTCGTTCTGCGCACTAGCTTACTTTCCTCGTTCTCGTGGCTCTCCTTGTTTCAGCCTCTCGTTCTGCGCGCTAGCTTACTTTCCTCGTTCTCGTGGCTCTCCTTGTTTGGTCTCCCGTTCTGCGCGCTAGCTTATTTTTTGATGACTGTGTTAAACCCTGGTGCCTGAGTTTAGTGTTTTGTCTCTTCATGTGTCCTGGTGTGTTTCTTGACTATCTTGGTTCATTGTGTTTTCGTCTCCTCTAGTTCCCTGTGATTTTAAGTTAGTTTTCTCCCGGTTCAGTGACGTTTTCTGTTTGGACTTTTTAACTCATGTTGGTGGACTTCTGCTAGTTTGGTTTCTCCCTTTGGACATTTAGATTTTGCTCTGTTTTCTCCCGGTTTGGTGACGGTTTCTGTTGAGTTTCTGTTTGTTTAATTATTAAATATTATTTCTTACTCGCTCCTGCCTCACTGTAACCTTCACCACTCGCACTTGGGTCCAACTCCACGTCCTCAACACGTGGCGTTCGCTCCCCGTTCCCTTGATTCATGACAGGAAATAGGCGAAAGGAAACATCAAGCAACACTTTAGATTGGGTGAGTCAGATATTTACTGTGACAAATTTTGAGACAAGGTGCACAGATGTTCGTATTGGGATGATAGTTATCTCATCCACTGGGGGTACTCTTCCTCGTCTCAAAGGACGACGATGATGATGGCTGGACCGCCACCACATCCCCAGACACGGTATAAGCTTACCGTGCTTAGTATAAGTATAACCGTGGACAGACTGACTGCCTTGAAGTAGTTTGGCTTTCTCTCTCAGAGTGAACGTTCCCCCTCGGAGGTTCGCTCCCTGGCTCCCTCCTAAGCTCCTGCTGCGTAACCTCTACCGCCCTCATCTTTCCAAACGATTCAATAGAAACCACCTGCTGGTGTAAAGGAGTAACTACATCAGGCTCCATAGTTGCAGCTGGACTTGGGCGGCTCAAGGGTTAAGCTATTCAATTCACGACAGTCAATCTTAAGCGACTGTTTGTGTGGGAGACGGAATCATCGGCGCAACAGCTGAAGACCACTGAAGGCTCCACCAACACAAAGGTCGCAGTAATCTCAGACGTGAGGTCGGTGCTCCATCATCCGCCGCGCTGCGCTCCAGACCCTGGGATCTGATTGCACGGGGGTCTGGGCTGGAAAAGATAACACGGAGGGACATTAGCAGTGTATCAATCCAAACTGCACCCTGGTGGTTCCGTAATGACAAGACGCCATTGAATTATCGGTGTGTATTGTTGTGGCACGGGGTGAAAGGGCAGTCGCTAGCGGCGGCTGTTAGTCGGAGCCATGGGAGCGGGAGCGTGACAGGTCGCCTTTTTGGGCGTTCATCATGACCATCGCGGTTAGAAGTGAGCGCTGATAACAGCCGCATCAGTGCTCTGAGCTCACTGAAGTGCATCATCAAATCATTACGAGCCTTTTCCTCCTCCGGCTCTGATGGACTCTTGTTCTGCCGGTGGAATTTGCATACGTGACGGAGGCAGTCAGCGTGTGGCGAACATGGAAAACACTATTTTCTGGGTGACTTCCCGCTTTTCAAGATGGAGGCCCGGAAGAGGAGGAGGGCTGAGCTTTATTGTGTTTTTCAAAACTCTTTTTTTGGTGGGGAAATGTGGCTTTGATTCGACCGGCCACCAGGTGCCTCAGTTCAGTTGGAAGGTGTAGTGCAGCGGTCAGCACCAGCAGCACGGACGTGCCACTGCAGTTGGACTGTAGCGGGTCCGGACGTGTGACTTCCACTGACTCGGTTAACAACGACAGTGAGTCGCAGGCCTTTAGCTAGGATTTTGACACAGAACGTCCAAAGCCCCGCCTCCAGCCCATAGCCCCGCCCCTCCTGACACGCCATGACACCGACTGACTTAACTTGCTTTGTAAAAAATAAGCTGTAAACATACACACATGCCACGTATGGTGGCAGTAGTGTGTCATTGAATTGACTTGACAGCTGCGAAGTCGTTCGAGTTACCAACAATCTGGTAATGAAAAATGATAAAGAAAATGATGGCGCCCCCAACTGTTGACGAAAGCACCTTTGAGTCAGTTTTCGAAATTGAAATTAATGTGGCGATACTTTCATTTACGCTTTACATATCGTCTTTAGAGTTTATTTGTGGAAAAGAAAATATTTTAGGATATTTAGATGAATGTTTTATATTTACATTTTTAATAATTCAGAATTGTATTCATCATGTACAGTTTCTCAATTCTCAATTTTCACAACACTTTGTGTCAAGTTTATTTTTACAAAAATAACTTTTTATAAAAACAAACATCTTAGTCAAATCTAACAGCAGAGCAGCAACAAACACAGATGCGGAGGAGTCCTGTGCAGTTGTTACTCAACTGACCCAGAATTTAAAAAAAAAAATATATATATAACGATTTTTTTTCCTCAGTACAAGCTGTCTACAGTTTTGTTCATCTTCTTTCATATACTTGCAAGATAAGCTTCAGTTGAATCAGCTGTGCTTTCTGCATGATTAAATAAATAGAACCAGATTCAAATGCTATTTTGCTCACATTCGACAAGCGCTGTGTGCTACGCTCCACAGAGCAGTTCACTGCACAGCACTGGGGAGCAGGAGGAGCATGGTGAGCAAAATGCTAAAACTGAAAAGCTATGAGTTAGTTCTGTAAACGATTGTTGCTTCCATGCCGCGAGTGTAGCAACTCACCAGACGTGGAGAACCGCCAGATTACGCCGGTAAACAAACATGGCAGCCAAGCTACGGCTGCAAAAGGGTTGAGAATCGGTGAATTTCAATCATATTTGGTGACATTACCAGGCAGAAACACTCTTCATGGAGACCAGTGTGGTGACACTAAGAGTCGGGCGTCATATCGGCACTGATGATCGGACATTTAGGGCGTCCTGCTGAGGAAAACTGGGCATCCAGTTTTTCATGTTTTGCAGTTAAGGGCCCAGACACCCCCCGTAGATAAAGGCCTGGTGTTTAGAGGCGATAAACCCGGTGGAAAGAAAGGGATTGGTTGGTAGCAAAAGCACTGGACTTGAGCGTCTGCTGTAAAGGTCACACAAGAAAAGAAAGGCACCGCAGTGGAACTCAAAGCTTGGAGAGGGTGTGAAGAAGGATTTAGCTGACCTGCTGGAGGGTCAGGGATCAGGTCTTGTCATTTTCACCTCCTTCTCTGATGGTCGGGCTCAAACCAGCGCTGAGACTGGGTCGTCGGACTTTCATCTCCTGCCTTCGCCAACCTTCGGCTTCCTGCTGCGACATCTTTGTTGTGTCATAAATATTACAGCCCGGCTTGACACTGAGTCCAAGCTGGTGGAGGGTTGCTGTGGCGCACATCAATAGCCCTGTGAAGTCTCTAAATAGAATGAATGAGAGGTCAGCGGGGAGTCGAGATGAAAATGAAGAAGCAACTCTCCAACAAATCAACCCAAAATCGTTTCCCTTCACTGCTCTGCCTTCTTTTTCAAATTTTAGAATGCATGAATAGTGACACGCCGTGAACAGAACAGTCCCCTCGACCTTGCAGAGGAGGCCTGAGTGCACTTCTGCACCCCATTCTCTGAGTGAGACGCTAATGAAGAGGCTCGGCTACTGGAGTTCTCACAGGGAGGGAGTTTCACTTGCCGTTGGTTTGCCTGCTGCGTTGGTGAGCGTGCGCTATGTGTGTGATAAACAATATATATATAGTGGTGCCTCGGTTCTCGACCACAATCCGTTCCAGACGGCCGTTCGAGAAGCGATTTGTTTGAAATCTGAATGGATTTTTACCCATTACAATGAATGGAAAAAGCAACACTGCGTTCCAAGCCTTAAAACAGTCTTTTGTAGGAGTGAATGTGGAGTGTCTGCTGCAGGTGGCTGTTCCTCTATGTGTGTGGCCGCTGCATGTGGGAGGGGTTGCCGAGTGAGTGAGGTCTCTCCAGAAGGGAAGAGGTGCCCGGTGCGTGTCCAGCTCTGAATGTGCGCTTCTGTGCAGTTTGGCTGTGACAAAGTCATAAACCAAGTCACGCTCTGTCCCAGACTGGCCTCATCCCTGTCCCAGCTCCAGCCCACAACAGGACATCAAACCCTGGAGTGAGCGCTCCAGCACCTCCCCTGTGACACTCGACCACGGTCCAGTGTGGAGACAGGAAAGGTTTTACACCTCAGTATGAAGAAGAAACAGTCAGTAAATGGAGCTAACGGGACACGTCTGCATACAGAGGCTGCGTTATACACAATAACAAAGTGTGTCGGTCCGCGCAGGTTATGTTTTTTCCGTCTTTTTTCAGGGGCGTTCCAGTTCTGGATTTTCGTTCGAAATCATAAGCAAAAAAATCTCAAATTTTTTGTTTGAATTCCGAGACATTCAAAAACCGAGGCACCACTGTATTGTAGAAAACACTCTGAAGGTTCCCTCCATGGTGACTGATGTGATCAAGACACTATTTATTCGTGGCGGACTTTCCAAAGCCCACTAGATGTCACCATCTGCTGAAAAATCTATGGATTTTAACAGCCACTTCAAGGAAACCTCACATCATTTTTAAAGCAACAGCGCCACCTACTGACCGCTGAAAATGAGGACACTGTTTCATGAAGCCTCAACAGCCCAGCACGAGTTGGAGGCGAATGATGCAGTCATCATAATATAGTCCAATTGTGTATATATATATTATAGTCAAAATGATATATTCACAGCCATAATCGTGCTGTTCGTATGACTTACAAGCTAAATAGATATTTGTCTGGTGTGCATAATCTGCTACACTAAATATATGTGGCCCACAGTTCTGCTTGCTTCATGACTGAAATGTTTCATGAATTTACATTAACCTTGGCTGCATAATGGCCCTTCATCTTGGCTCTTCATTTATCTCAAAGATGCAGTGAAGAGAGGTGGAGAGGAGAGTGCAGATGTGTTTTTTAAAACATTTTACCAGAAGGGGGCGGGTAATATGACGAAAACATATCAAGATTATTGACTGTTTGGACTTGATCTCAACCTCTGTTGCATGAGTTGAATCTAGTTTGGGGATTTGCCGGACAAATATTTAACATCTTTGCCTCACCTTCATAACAGCGATGAGTCTTTCTCTCTCGCATTTATTTGGTTCTGCATTTAGTTTTTAGTCCACTGTTGAACCTAGACTTTGCTAGTCTACGAGTGTCAATAACGTCTTGAAGTGGGACGTTACATTAGCCGTTAGCTCTGTTAGCTCAGTGGTGCAGACAGTCTTTGGCCTGGCGGGTCCCACAAGCAACGCTCCATGGTTCTGGAGTGAAGGTGTGTGGTCACATTAGAGGAGCATCAGGTTTAGAAACAGCTGGAAGTTGAGCATTTCACCGGCTTCTTCACTGTGATTGTGAGGGAGGAGGAGCAGCGCTGAAGGACGAGTCAGCGTATCAGCATAGATCTATAGTGTATAGAAAGACTGTGAGTGAATCCATGTGATCTGCTCACGTTGGTAGATCACCATTTCCCACGGAACACCTGACAGTGTCTCAAGGGTTGAAAAACACTGCTCTACAGGACGGTAGTGATCCTTGATTCAGAGACAGTAGCTCTGACCCAGAGACAGGAAGCAGAGTGAGAAGAGTCAGAGTTGAAGATGCTCAGCTTTCATTGGGATGAGGAAGGGCGAGAAAGAAAGCAGTATATCAGAGGGACATGTGGAGACAAAGTTAGACAGGACACACTCACGTGGTTTGGACAGGTGGAGAGGAGAGACATGTTTGGACCAAGACAAGGACTCAGGACAAAGAAGATAAAAGTGGTCACAATTTGAATACGATATTTTAGCGAAGAATTCTCTGCCACAATATTTTATTCCCACTTGAAACATGAAATTTATTGCACATATAAACCAAGACAAAACAAAGTGCCAACACCAAACAGACTGTTTGGGGCAAAATGGCCTGTAAACAAAGGATTAAATGAAAAAAGAAAAACATAAATAAACTAAATATGCAGAAATAAAGCACATCTGCCAATCTACTAAGGAGTCAGTGATAAATAAAGGTAACCCTGACTATGGCATTCAAAGATTCCTGGCAAAAAAGAAAGAATTGGAACCATATCTTTTGCTGTATGGAAAGCAACTGCCTCTGTTCTTGCTTTCCTCCGACTGGAGTTGTGTGGGGATGGCGTCCACATTCCCTCAGTTTCTATCCTGTCGCCGAGCTGTCCAATGACAACCGCGGTCAGGTCACCAGCGAAACACGTGACCACAGGGCGCTCTGTCATTGGTTGAAGGCGCGGCCATGAGCATCATGGGAACTGGTGTGAAAATGGTGGCTTGCAGCGCCACTTGGGAGCGTAGAACTCTCAAAGGAACGTAGCATTTGTGATGCTAATCCGGTTGGTTTGTAAACTAAATGTGAATCGAAATAAATAGAAAATTAAATCAGACACAAGGGTGAATCGATTTGCTAAGTTGTGGCAGACACCGATGAAGTTGATCCATCTGTGTCCTGGATGTGGATCTCACCTGAAGACTGAAGCGCTCCGTTGACAGACGGTTCTGCTCCCGGCGGACCAGATGCCGCGGCTGCGTCTTGGCGTGTAATAGCTTCCTGCATCTGCAGCTCCACTCCGGATTTGTGCCCAAAAAAACAAGGCTCACACATCTCCTTCTGATGGCGAGGTGTCAGCGTTTGATTAATGTCTGACATCATTGTGCGAAAAGACGTGGGCAGCCTGATAAACTGAGAGTATTAGCTGATGGATGGCCACCGTCCTCCGAGATGAGGCTCATTCCTCTCTTCTGGACGCAGGCAACACAGAAACAGGAGATTTCTCTTTTGGCTCTAAAGGCCGAGTGTGTATCACAGCTGAGATTTTTTTTATCCACAGCCTTTAACTGTGTCTTCAGTGAAACGTATATATCACCGAAGTGATGTGTTGACGCCAGTGAACCCAGCGAATAGCTCTTTTGCGTCCTCGCGGCTTGTTCACGTGACTTGCCAATGCGTCGATATGGCTGAATATGTTTCCTCAAGTTTGGGAAAAAACGTCGGCTGAAACGGACTGGATTGATCGCTGAGCGCTGTTGAGGCGCACGGTCCTCACAATCCATCATTTTCCATTATCTGAGAAAATATAAAGTGCATGGGTCCCAGCAGGCAGGCACTTCTGTCTAAATCACGTCTGTCGATGGAATCGTGCGCAAATAACCCGATCAATACGCAAGAGTGATGATGATTACATGTAACCGAGTGTATCGGCAGAAGGTCGATAGCTGATGTAACGTGTTTCAACAGGATTTCTAAATATTTCACTCCGTGCTGCCATCACGGGTTTCATTCATCATCGCAGTGTCATGCCACAGATGGCGCTGTAAAACACGTCACCGACTTGGTGGGCGGCTCAGGAGGACTCGCCGCGGCATCGACTTGTAAGAGACTCGTAAATGAAATGTCAACGTAAGTGACGCGTGACCAAAGTGCCGAGACGTCGAGGTGAGTCCAGGCTGTGGTCAGGCCTCTGCTGCGATGATGCTGTGATACGAACATGACAGTTATCACTCCCCATTCGCTCCATTGATCAAAGACAAAAGGCTTTGATCGGACGGTGACTGGTCTGTTAAGTCCCGGTTGTCTTTAAACCACGCCCCCTCTGTGGCACCCTGGATCAGGCCGTACTCACTCGCTGCAGGGGCTAGAATCCGTGTTGCAACAGCTGAGTTCCTCGCGCCTCTGTTGGAGGTGTTGTACTGTACGTGGTGGTCTAACTGTTAACTCTGTTCTTATTTAGACCACGGGTTCTTCACGTTTCTGATCTCGGCATCCAGTCAAGGAATAGAACTGACTCAATACTGTGATTTGTGATTTTCAGAATTACTGCTTTCATTTGTGTTTAATAACCACACACTTGTGTAACGTTGTGAAATGACGTGAAACCATGAGATCGACGCAAAGATATTTGTCATGGAAAAGTCCAACCAGCAGCAGAAGCAGCTGCAAAAACTTTACCAAATTTACCAAAGAAAAAAAAATTAGAAAAATAAACACGATGCAAACTGAGGAAATTTGAAAAAAAAAAACATCTGATAAAATTCTGAATAAATATGATAAAACAACATCTAAATTTCATAAATAAAGAAGATAAAGTGTACAGTAAATGAAAGTGAAAATGTATTTTAAAATATATATTTTAAAATCTGCTCCAAGGTGCTTTCATGAACAGTGTTTACTGTTGGGGGCGCCATCACTTTCTTTATCAATGTTTCCTTTCCAGAACTCCGCCGTGGTTGGTAACTGTCACAAATTTGCAGCTTTGGCAAGTGTATTAAAACTGAGGTGTAAAACAAAATACTTTTGGCGGCCCTCTAGGGGGCGCTCCCGACCCTGCCTTGTGGTTGAGCATCACTGTTTTAGACCACAATTTTTCTGGCACGTTCTACCTGAGCACACGACAGCAAGCACCCCCAGGAGCAGATGGAGAAAAGGTTTTGCTCAAAACATTCATCATCTCCTCTCCTCATGGTGAGATATGGAGACATCAAATAATGGATTCGTATGGACAGCTGTGCTCTAACGGAACCATTTTTGGAAAATGACATAAAAGAACATTAAAATAAAGAAATAGAAAAGAGTTGTGTGTGGTGGTCAGCTGGAACCCTGCCCAGGTTTGGATTCCGTTCCCATGTTCTTCAGTTTGCAGGCCCCATGTATTGAAGGTTGAGGGTGACTCGCAGCTGGTTCAGTGATGTCACACGCTTCCTCAGCAAAGACGCTCGCGCTCTTGTTCCTGTTGACACCCTCATCAAGGTGAACTGCATCTGCTGAATGCTGAGACCAGCGCCTCGTGCCAACTAGTTGAAGCTGAGTGCGGCTCATCGCAGGAAGGTGGGAATCAGAGCCGACAAATATCAATCAGCTGCTTTCTGAGTTTAGCTTCTCTGAGCCGGTGCTTGCTGAGTGACATGCAGCAGGAGTTGCACCCGCATCCTGAAAGCACAACTGCTGCACTGCATCGCCAGGAGTGCTCCAGTTTGGCTGGCAGCACGGAGGTTGTAGGTTGGACTCTGGGAGGATGGGTTCCCTCTGGTTTCCTCCCATTGTCCAAAAACAGACAGCAGTGACTTGACACCTGATAGCAAACTGTACTTGGCCAGAAATGGACGTGGCCTTGCTCTGGCCCAGAGGAGCAAATTCAAGATCATGTACGGCCCAGATCAGGACCACATCCGGCACAGATCTGGCCCAGATATGAGTTTACCATTCTGGAATATCAGATTCCAGATAGCTACCGACTCCGCGCTCGGTGTCCCACTGGAGGATCCGGATTTGGTTTGGAGGCAATCCAGCTGCTGTCTGGGATCATTGGTGTCAGAGAATACAGGACTGGTTGTTCAGGGTGTCCCCCACTCTCACCCCGAGTGGAAAGAGTTTCAGAGGCCCCGGCTCACACATTCCCACACTCCTAGTGCTTTGACTCATGTGATCCACACCTGCACCTGGAGCTATATGGAAGAACCAGTCCACTCAAACACCTATGCGTAACATTCCACGCTGAAGGCTGCCTTGCTCCTCAGTATAGGAAGCAAAAGTCCAGTTTCGTCAGTATAGGACGCCGTGGGAGCGAGGATGGGTTGTTCCAGTTGGTACCATTCCTCTTTAAAGCATCTGCTTGATGTGTAGCAACACATTCTCACGCCTGGAAGTCACATGTTGATGTTTGGGCACAGCGGCTCCAAGTCACATTGCGACTTCCCCGTAAGACTAGTGACGCACCAATGCTGATCCTGGTGTCGGGAATCAGCCTCTTAAAGTGGGATCGGACATAGGTTAACAATTGCAGATCGGGGAGCGGATCCTGTTATTTGAACTCTATGTTTAATGCTCATGTTGGTGTCATCCGTGGCGCCCGGCATGATGATAACGTGGCAGCAGCCCACAGCAGATACAGCACTGCTGCAGCGGAGTTGTCAGTTTCCACCTGAAGCTGAGCGGATCACTAGTTTGTCGCTGACTTGAATGAATGGATGTTAGCAGTAGCTGCTCGCGTGTGTGTGTGTAGGCAAGCGCTTTGTTGAGCGATCAATTATGAATAATAAAACAATACACAACACAAGTTTAGTTAAGAATTTTATCAACTAACAAGGTTAGATCAGGTGTCACGGCACTATCCCACTCACACCTGTGAGTCATCACATACAATTACAGGCTCTGTAACTGTGGATGTTCAAGGTTAAACACGTGCTTAAAACTACCATTATCAACATGAAATCCTCTTGAATTTCCTCATGCTTGGTCTGGGTCCGTGTTCCTCTCGCAGCAGAGATGGAGCGGGTCATAAATCAGATGATCAGACGGCCGCGTCTGCAGAGACTAGTCGGACAGAGACACGGGTGGATCTACCCTCAACTGTTTCTTGAGTCAAAACCATTATGAACTACAGTCAACCGCACTCAGTGGCCAGGTGCCGTGTTTTGGTCTCATTCAGCGCTGAGCTGAATGATTTCACATTTGCTCTCACAGTCAGATGGAAATCATCAGAATCAGAATCAACTTTATTGCCGTGGTCAGTGCCCCCAACTAGGAAAGGGCTTTGGACTGAAGTGCTATCGTGATAAAATAAAATAAAAAATTTCACAAGTTCATTTCTTTTCAATTTGTTCCTCTCCACTCCAACTTGGTTGGTGCTGCACCTTGGGCCACAGGTCCATCGAATCCTTGTCGATTTGAAGCAGTGTAGCAGCAGTGAAGTAGTGCAGGCAACATTTGGTGAGCACGTTGTTTTAAGGAATATCAAGCTTGTAATTCCATAAGAGGTTATTTTTGCCTTTTTACTTGAAGCATGACCAGTATTTTGCTGCAATATTGGAAGATGTTAATGCCTAAACACTGGTATCGGATCAGTATCTGTATCGGTCGACACCCAAAGCCCAGGAATCAGGATCATAATCGGTGCATCTCGACGTAAGACGATGTCGAATAACAGATGGAGGTTTCTTTCTCTGACTAGTGGTCAAGTGGCAAAAACAACTGAGTGGTGGTTGTCAAGTCAAGCCAAGTTTGTTGTTTTGGGCTCAGCAGTGTATTAGTCCAAACGCTGATGTCATCAGAAATAAAGCGTCCTAATGCCCAAAATCACTCCACATTTACAACATGGATTCCCTTGGAGAAGTCGCCTGATACACGACACGTGTGAAGTCACCTTTTTCCAGGACCCTGGTTTCTCGTGTTGCAGTTCCAGCACTATTGCTGCTTTACAGAGGAACCTACAGACTTGGCGAATGCCTGGTCTGACCTGTCAGGACAAGGGACGTCTTGAAATATGCAATGAAGGTCTGAAGCCAGAATCATAAAGAGATATATTCAATTATTGAGTCAAGAATGGAGTGTACGGAGTGTGCCGATCTATCACCGGAAAAAAAAAAAAAGAACAAGAAACACGATCAAGAGACAACTGCAATTTTACTTCAATAAAAGGCGGAAGGAGAAAGGCTGAGCAGACATCTCTAATAAGAGGGTGGCGTGACCTCTGCCTGGCCTGCGCGCTTTTTAAAGCCTCTCGAGTCCCTCAGAAACCAACAGCCGGGGTCAATGCCAACAGTCCTTTTATGACTATTTATGAGAGCCAAAGCACGTTTGTGATTTCCATACTGACTGAGTCGATGTAGAAGTGAGGATTCATGGGCACACAGGTCCTTTAAATTGATGAAGGCAGAAGCGTTCCTCTGCAGTCTTAATTCCAGCACTTCAGTGGCAGTTTTAACCGCCGGTTGCACGAGGTGAACACACTTCTTTATCATGTCTCTCTTTCGATCACCCAGCAGTCGAGGCTTTGGTAGGTGGTGGAGGCGTGTGTCAGGGTCGCGGGGGAGAGGGAGGCTCTGTGAGACAGTGGTGAGCCCTGCCGCGATCCATGGTGTATCTCAAGTTAGAAGTGGCCGAATCCAAGTCCAATGCCATTGTAATAGTGATCCATTGAGCCATGTATTTTTTATTTTTTTAACAGAAGACACACCGCTTTGTGACAGAAACCTGAGTATCTGAATAGAAATGATGTCAGTGTTCACTAAAGGTCGCAGGACAGGAGACAGTTAGGACTTGTTTTTAGCCAGTTTACTTGTTTCTGCGCGAGTCCATCCTTCAGACTCAGGTCCCATTTCTTTGCGCTTCTGCTTCAGAAGAGTCTTGAAAAGGTCTGATGTTATGCGTTTCATCGTGACCCCTCAAGACGCTCCACTAAACAATCTTGGTTTTGTTGAAACACGGTGGAGTTGAATGACGGGTACGACATGGTCTTTGATCGCAATATGATGAATGGCGTGATTCAAACCTGTCTTGTCAGGACTTCCTTGGACGGTTTCGTTGAAGAATAGTGGACTGGACATTAAACTGACAGTCCTGCTAAACTTCTCCCAGGGTTCCTAGTGAAGTCTTTTTTTGTTGACCGCAACTGCTCTTTTAAAATCCCTCATTTAGGTTTTCCAATACCATCCTCATCCGCTTATCCATTGCCGGGTCGTGGAGGCAGCAGCATCAGAAGGTTGTGCCAAACGCCCTTCTCCTGGGCAACATCCACCAGCTCCAACTGGGGGGTCCTGAGATGCTCCCAGGCCAGTGAAGAGGTCTCATCCCTCCACCTGGTCCTGGGTCCACCCCTTGGTCTCTTCCCATCTGGGGCCCTGCCTGAAACACCTCCAAAGGGAGGCCTCCAGGGGGCGTCCTCATGAGATGCCACCTCCACTGACTCCTCTCAAAGCAGAGAAGCAGCAGCTCTACTCCGAGTCTCTCCTGAGTGACAGAACTCCTCAGCCTATCTCTAAGGGAGACGCCTGCCAGCTGCCGGTTGTATTCGGGATCTTGCTCTTTCGGTGACCCACAACTCATGACCATAGGTGAGGGTCGGAGTGAAATAGAGAGCTTTGCCTTTTGGCTTAGCTCTGTCTTACACATTACAGTGCAGCAGAGCGACAACAATATCACCCCCTGCGGCGGTTTTGCCGACCAATCTCCAACTCTCGTAGCCCCTCCCACTCAAGAAGATACTTAAACTTCTCCAGTTGAGGCAGGAACTCATTCCTCACCCAGAGAGAGCAAGCCCTCCTTTTCTGGTTGAGAACCATGGCCTCGGACTCAGAGGTGCTGATCCTCATCCCAGCCGCTTCACACTCAGATGCAAACCGATCCAGAGAGAGCTGAAGTTTAGACTGTGATGAAGCCATGAGAACCAAATCTTCTGGGTCCTCAGGCCACCAAACTTCAAACTCTCCCCACCAGAGCTGCGCCTCCAAATCCTGTCCTTGTGAACCAAAAATGATGGTAAACACTTGCTGCAGCCGAGCAAAGAGGCAGTCGAACAGGCGACCAGTCACTTCAGAGAGCAGCCACTTCCTTACCTTCTGTGCGTCGACCGACCCATCGGAGTCTGAGCGGCTTATGTGGGAGTAAACAGATCAATGAGCGCACCTGAGAGGGAGACGCTGGCCTCCTTCCGCGGCAGCCGTCACAGGCCGTCTCAAAGCTCCCACCCTAATGACAGTAATGGACAGTAATGCTTTCGGAGACCCTCCATTACACCGATGAGACCAACAGCCTCAACTATAATGTCCTAATCCTATTAGGAGATGGACACAGCTGAGCAGCCGGGGGACAGAGTCGCCCACAAGGAGGGGAAGGCGGCCTAATAGAGGATGTCGCGCCACTTGGGACCGTATTCCTCCATGTTTTCTCAGCGTAAACCTTTGACACACCAACCAAAGATTTGAGGGCGTATGGCCAGATCTTCTCTGGCTTTTATGTTTCCAGCAGTTCACCGCGTCAATACAGAGCACTAGTCTCCGCCTCATTTCAGTTGGGAAGGTATGCTAAAATTCATGAGTAGGACTGCAACTGCTGAGTGTTTTCATAGTCGACTACTATTATTTTTTCGTTGGGTCGACTCATCGCGATGACCTTTGTTTGGACCTGTTTGGAATTTCTGTTTGACCTAAAGTGACTTGCATCATCTCACTGTGATGCTCAGACACCATACATTCGTAAACAAGTTTGTTAAAATAATGACCCATAATCCAGGAACATTAACCCTGTGGAGCCTGAACCATGAAACAGTTGACAGAGCTCCAGCTCTTTAAAACGCAGGTCTGTATTGGACCTTGAGAACAATTCAAAATCATCAAATGTATCTCATATAACGCATCAGATCAACCTGCTGAAAGTTTTACATATAAATAATCATCTAAAATATTCAAATAACTGACGTTCAGTGTCGCCCCCTACTTCAGTTCTGGTTACTATCATCGGTGCTGGACACCACACATGCTACACACGTCTCTACATCACAGTAAACAAGTCGCTGTAGCGGCGCAGATGTGACGTCTGCAGTTGGCGCTGTGCTCACACTCTTCCATCCTTCAACTGTGAGGTGGAACAGTTTGCTTATCCTAAAGACTCAAGTGTTCTTTGCAAGAAAACAAAACCACGCTTGTGAACAATGGACCTCCTCTGTGACTTGGACTGCTGCGGTCAGTCGGAGGTGGTGAGCAGCAAAAGTGGAGTGAGAAGACGACACACAGGGAGGAGGAAGAATGTGAAACAGGAAACAGATGAGGATCAAACACAGTGCTAAAACAAGGAGGACAACTGCAAGAGGCCCAAAGAACCAAAAGAACTCAGTGGTGGAACACTGGAAGGACAAAACCAGAGCAGCAGCATCTGTGAGCAAACAAACACTCACCAGGAAGGACAAACAATCGCGCAGTGTATTAACACGTATGGAGGTCAATAGCCAAAAACGCGTCAGCAGAACGAACACCCGCGGAATCTAAATGTCAATCAAAGCACCAGGACACTGGAGAAGGGAGTGTCACCAAGGCAGGGAACAATAACCAGCACGCCGTGCAGTCTGGAACCAGCGGCCGATTGCAGAATTGGTTCCATCTGCAGCGGGAGGAGGGACGACAGGAAGTGGAAACAGAAACGAGACTGGACCAAAAGACAGCAAAATAACTATGACAGCGTCTTTTCATTTGTCTTTTGGATTTAACCATCAGAGGAGGTCGGTCTCCACCACCCTCCACTATCCTTCATCATCCTCCCTGGTCACGCCTCCCCTCTTCAGATCCTCCTTCATCTCATCCAGGAACCTCAGTGGTCCTCACCCTCACCGTCCTGTGCCCTGCACTTCCATCTCCACATGTCCATCCACCAAGCTTCTACCTGTTCGGTCTCCGGACATCCTGGTTTCCGATATTGTCGTTCAGTGGAAGGTGTTGGAAAAAAGGCAACTCTATGGTGCTTTTTTTGATGTGTTGCTTTTCCTCAGTGACTCTGCTCTGGTGAAGACGGAGGCTTTGAAGTTGCAATGGAGTTCTGTGGGTATGAAGTCTGAAGGAAGCTGGACAAGGAACTCTCACTTCTCCACCTTCATGGATTCCCGAGCACCCACTGACTGTGACGTGCTGCGTGCCAAGCCGGTGTGTCGGTCCGGGCGGGGGCGTGTGTGACATGCAAATGTGCGCCGACCACACTTCATTTAGCGCCTCTCCACAGGAGAGCCGGGGGAAATCACACAGACATGGCAGAGAGAATAAACAAACAAATCAAAAGCATTAAAACCAGACAAACAGCATCGGGGGCTTTTTTTTCGGGTCCGTTAGACTTACATTATCTACCCCAAATTAAATGTCTTCTCGTCTATTTCAAGACGCACAAACATGAAAGTGCGGCTTGAAAGGGGAATTAAACTGGCAGGCTGCTGAAGAGCCATAGGTTCGGAGGAGGAAATTCTATTTGAACTCAATGTTCTGGAAACTTTAATGTAAACAGGTGAGAACAGACCCAGGCCTTCAGGAGCAGGTGAAGGAAACTATACTGTGGAGGGATTAGCACCGCGTGGTTTGATGCCAGATGCGATCAAACTCGGATGAGGATTAGGAGTGGGGCCATACCTCGGTCAGGGGTTGAGTGACTTGCTCAAGGGCACAGAGACGTCTCCCGGTCAAAGGCTATTTGAGCTGTGTAACTTAACATAATAGCATCCAACTCAAAGTTTTTTTAGTTTCTGATAGTTATTACCATTTTTACATCGCGTGGTAGCGAGGACGGCAACCGTCATCATCATCATCATCACCTTCATCAGGACCCCAGCAGGATGAACAGCAAGTTAGACTCTGAGGTCGTCGTATTTCCTGTTGTGAATAGTACTTATTGAGAAGGTGTAGATGTTCGCCAATGGCTTTTCAAAATACACCCTGGATATAGTTCCTGAGAATTTGCTTCAGTTACGACTGTAAACTATGATAGCTATACTCGATACTAATGATAACCGCGACATGAATTTTCACACTGTTACATCCCCGGATTCAATACTCACTTAGCTGTTACAGTCGATCAGACAGGACATTCTATTCCTCTGCTGTTTCTGTCACTACTTTACAAACTGTCCTGCAGCTGTGAGTGGCTTTAGCTAGGTTTTATGTTCATTTTCCACAAGTCTCGGAGGCAGTTTGACAACACGAGCCTCACTCATCTCACAGCAGCAGGGATCTGGTTCTGCAACTCATAGCCAGTGTTTGCCATTGCAGCGGTTTATATCCATTGTCAGCTGTAATGAATGTTTGTCGTCTGCTGGTCTGTGTTTACATCCCATCCCTAAGAAGACAGGAGATATCATCTCTCCATCAGCCGAAGCCTGGAACCTGCCTTCGCTCTGGTGGCCTCCATGCTTTTTCTGTTGCTGCTGCGTGTTGCTGCACAATATACCGAACATTGTAGCAGAATCCGTGGTCAAATAGTTATATTTCAGTCAGGTCAATGTTGTTTCATGTTTCTAGCATGGGCCTTTACACAAACGCCATGTTGTGCCTGTCAGAGACAGTGAGAAAACCACCTGACGGACAAGTCCCATCCAGACTTGGATGTTGCTCTTAGTGCCAGAAAAATACAAATATTCAAAGGGTGAATTCCAGTTCCTTCCTTAACCCTTAACCTCAGACCTCAAAACCAAGAGTTAAGGAAGATTTTGTTCCTTAGCCTGCTGGGGGCAGCATTACGTTTTCAGCAGCACTGTGTTTCGTCTGTCAATTCGGAAGAAGAAGAAGAAGCACCTGCAGGATCAGAGAAGATGCCATCTGCAGCTGTGTTTGTCTTTTGTCTTTTGTATCTCCACCATCAAAGAAAATACTTATACAGTGGAACCTTGGTTTTCGAACGTCCCGGAATTTGAAGAAATCGGAGTTCGAACAAAAATTTCGAGATGTTTTTGCTTCTGATTTCGAACGAAAATCCAGAACTCGAACGCCCCCCAAACAAAACCTAAAGTGCGCGGACCGATCAGCTGACCCACAACGCGCTTTGTTATTGTGTATAACGCAGGATCTGTATGCAGACGTGTCCCGTTAGCTCCATTTACTGACTGTTTCTTCTTCATATTGAGGTGTAAAACCTTTCCTGTCTCCACACTGGCCCGTGGTAGAGTGTCACAGGGGAGGTGCTGGAGCGCTCACTCCAGGGTTTGATGTCCTGTTGTGGGCTGGAGCTGGGACAGGGATGAGGCCAGTCTGGGACAGAGCGTGACTTGGTTGATGACTTGGTCACAGCCAAACTGCACAGAAGCGCACATTCAGAGCTGGACACGCACCGGGCACCTCTTCCCTTCTGGAGAGACCTCACTCACTCGGCAACCCCTCCCACATGCAGCGGCCACACACATAGAGGAACAGCCACCTGCAGCAGACACTCCACATTCACTCCTACAAAAGACTGTTTTAAGGCTTGGAACGCATTATTGCTTTTTCCATTCATTGTAATGGGAAAAATCCATTCAGATTTCGAACCAATCGCTTCTCGAACGGCCGTCTGGAGCGGATTGTAGTCGAGAACCGAGGCGCCACTGTATTTGTAGCTTGGTCTCCTTGTTTTTGACGCCATCTTTGATACTATGCAAAGGATTCTGGGTAAATTCCTAAGAATTGGGACAGTCCTTGCTCGAGGATTGAGGTTGAGGATTAAGGAAGGATTTGGAACCCACCCTAAATCCAGGAGCGAAAGTTTGTTGTGTGCAGAATGGTTAAGAGTTGCCAGTCACACTATTGGCTGACCAGTCTTGCAAATGTATACACACTTTGCTGGCTTTATTGCGCGACAAAGGCTTGTTCCAAGTATAGAAAAGTGGGTAGTGAAAAGCAACAAGTGAAATGTACTGAAGACGTGTATTCTCCCTGCAACCCACACAACAGTCGTGTGCCCAGCAGCTGTGATGGAGCATGTTCTAGCTTCTATTGCTGTTGTTGTTTTGAGTGCTGCAGTATTTTCTGACCAACCTCCATGAGAGGCCCTTTGACTTGTGCCCTGGTCTGAGCAGCATCTGGAAACATTGCTTTAGCTGTTGGCGCACCCTTCTGTCGTATCCTCAAATTATCTTTCACTTTCACTGCGAGGTGAGTGGATTGAAGCTCAGTCATGAATATCCAAGTGCACAGTAGTCACAGTATCCCTGGATGACATTTCCACTGAATAAAGAGAGAAAAGGCGATAGAAAAGTGAAGGTTACTGTCTAAAAATAGAAGAGAAAATCCCTCAGCCTTCAGTATGGAAATTGAGAATGAGATGTAGCAGACGGATACAGTGGGGATGATCAAAGTCTTTGGAATTCACAGATCTTATCAGACTTTTTCCACCTGGATGGTTTAGCGGGGCACTCGGCTTCTTCTTCATCTACATTCTGGGCCTGCATTTTCTGTGCCTCTCCGCTCCGTGTCTCCTAACCACCGGAGTCTGGCCTTCGTGTCTCTAAACCGTCCATCATGGCAGGTCTCACTACGGTCCTGTTGAGCTTCCCTTTCACTCTCGATGCTACTCTTCCGTCACAGATCACTCCTGACACTCGTCTCTATCTGTTCCACCCTGCCTGCACTCTCCTCTTCACCTTTTCCACTCACCTCCGGCCTCTCACCCATTCACACGCAGGTATTCTGTCTTGGGTCTCGTGATCTCCCTTCCTCTTCTCTCCATCTTTAGGGTGAATTCCAAGTCCTTCCTCAACCTCAATCTTAGCCCTCAACCTCTTTCCTCAAAACCGTGGGTTGAGGAAGAACTTGTTCCTAAGAAATGGGACACTCCTTAATGCAGGCTCAGGTACATGCATGTAGGCTGTAATAAACAACATTACAGCTGAAAAACATGATCATTTCGTAGCGTTAAATAACTTCAACGCTAGCAATAACCAGATGCTTTTTACAAAACATCATAAAAAAAATCCATAAAATGGGCATGAACAAAGACAATGCAATGGTTTGTAATTTGATATCACCATTGACAAAGAAAATATTTACATTTGCAGCTCGGGCTCTTTGTTTTTCGACGCCATCTTTGATACTACGCAAGACCAAGATTGAGGAAGCTATGTTCCTCAATTTCCTCAATTTGACTTCCTCAGAGTTGTGACAGTCCTTGCTCCTCACGAGAACAAGCATTTTTGAGTTTTGAGGTTGAGGATGATGGGAGGAATTGGAACGCACCCATGTTCTCGCTGCAGATTGCTATATCATCTGCAAACATCATGGTCTGTGGAGACTCCTCCCTGACCTCATCTGCCAGTCCATGACAGGAAGGGATTGAGAGCTGATCCCTGAAGGACTCCTCCTCTCCCTGGATGTCTAGAATAACTAATTATAATAATAACAATAAGATTAAGAACAACAATAGTCCCAATATAACTCAATATTGTTTTGAAAATGTGCAATGTTTTTGATTGTGTTGACCCATTTGTTTCCAACTCAGTTCTGCAGTGGACAAAATGAGCTCCTCATTTAATCTGCATGAACAACACTCTAATAAAGTCAATATCCTACGTTGTATTTCATCAAATTAGTAATGTTAATGCTTCTGTTCATCTGCTGTTCAAATCACAAACCCATCAGTTCCGACTCCAGCTCTCCACCTGGATGATGGCGAGTCCTCCTTGCTCTGCATTTCATCATACTTTCACTTCGTCCTCCTGAGCAGAACAATGAAGCGATTGTTAACAACAGCGCTTTGATAGAAAGACTCTCAGGAACCGACGTGAACTCGTGTCCAGATCAACGCCCTTCCTGGGTGCCTTTCAAGTTTTCCACCAGTGAGAATATTTGCTCCGCTGCGAGTCGTATTTTTAGCTTAAAAACGTATGGATTGGTTTTGTTGAATTGGCATGAATGCAAAGTTGGTTTCTGAGGTGTCACTCAGTCGTCTTCCACAGCTCAGGTGTTGCAGCACTCTGGTGCCTCACAAATCCGAGCTGCTGTGGTGTTTTTCCGATGGCATTTCAGCACCCCACACGTCTGACTGACATTGTGATTGCAGCATAATGGTGAGCCGCCATGCGATCCCTGGAGTCTCCAGAGACAAGAGAAGTCTCACCCTCTCACAGCAGGCCAATTATGGCGCGCTTGCTGTTGAGCAGGAGGCATTTTCAATGTAATTACAACAAAGGGGCTTTAAAAGTGCCCATTTTCTTTTGTAAATCCGACACAATGACAAAGATTTGTGGCAGGAATGTGGGATGAATTCATTGACATTCATCTGAATTCATCATTGTCGCTGTCACACTTGCGTAGGCAGTCAGACGTGTCTCCAAGTTGGAGAAGTTCTCCACAAACTTTTTTTTTTTTTTCCGCACAGATGCAGCTGTTTGACTTTGTTCTAGTTCCAGCGTCATTTCTAGGCAAAGGTGAACTCACAAGAGAGTTTGTCTTCTCACACTGTATTTGTTCAGGAGTTCATGGCTGCCGTTCTAGGAAATGTTTGAAAACCAGGTTTGTGTTCCTTGCAGAACGTAAGCGACGTGGCCGTATATTTTATTTTATTGATGACTACCATTATTTTAGCTACAATTCTACATTTGACCACAGAGTCTCAGAAATGCCTTGCCAAACTCAGCAAGGCCTGGGTCAGATCTGGGGCAACACATCCTCCCTCCCACGGCGCCATATATTGAAGTTGGGAAAGTGGACTTTTGCGTCCTATAATGACGAAAGGAGTGTTACGCACAGGTGTTTCAATGGAGGGTTTCCTTCAGTAGCATTCCTCACAGAGTGGAGTGAGTGATTGTGAAAAGCTTCAT
The DNA here is from genome assembly GCF_027744825.2 of Synchiropus splendidus. Taxonomy (NCBI): domain Eukaryota; kingdom Metazoa; phylum Chordata; class Actinopteri; order Syngnathiformes; family Callionymidae; genus Synchiropus; species Synchiropus splendidus. Next base: position 3,173,011 of record NC_071337.1, read on the forward strand.
TGCTAATGTCAGTGAGGATCCCACCAACCAGGAAAGTGCTTCGGTACATTGTGCTATTCAGAATACACATTTATATTAAAATAATAATCCCTTCAGATCAAGCGCTTTGTCTGGGATCAGTTTGCTCAAGTTTGCGTCTCTGTGAAACACAAAACACAACAGGAGGAAAAGTCCTTGACATCAGCGCCAGTTCATCCATCTTATTGCTGAGCGAGCGGACGTTGGAGAGGATTATCCCAAGAACGGACGCGCGCTATCCTCTTCAGCGAAGGCAAAGGAGCGAACCGCCACGTTTCCCTCTCCACCTCTGTCTCTTTCGTCCAGCCAAAAAGTGGACTAACTCTGAAACTGACACCAGTTTTGAAGAACACGCGGATGCACCGTCGTAACATAAGAACAAGCAAAATAACAAAATACAGTGGCACCTCGGTTTTCGAACGTCCTGGACTTCGAACAAATCGGTGTTCGAACCACGTTTTCGAGATTTTTTCGCTTCGCATTTCAAACGAAAATCCAGAACTTGAACGCCCCCGAAAAAAGCTAGAAAAAAACATAACGTGCGCAGATCGATCAGCTGACTGGATGAGGCGAGTCTGGGACAGAGCGTGACTTGGTTTATGACTCTGTCACAGCCAAACTGCACAGAAGCGCACATTCAGAGCTGGACACGCACCGGGCACCTCTTCACTTCTGGAGAGACCTCACTCACTCGGCAACCCCTCCCACATGCAGCGGCCACACACATAGAGGAACAGCCACCTGCAGCAGACACTCCACATTCACTCCTACAAAAGACTGTTTTAAGGCTTGGAACGCATTAGTTCTGTTTCCATTCATTGTAATGGGAAAAATCCATTCAGATTTCAAACAATTCGCTTATCAAACAGCCGTCTGGAACGGATTGTGGTCGAGAACCGAGGTGCCACTGTAATTCCAGCGCAGCCTTCGTCGGTGCCATCTTGCACTCCCAACAATATTTGACGCAGTGGGAGTGAGGATGTGTTGCAACCTCTGGAGAGCAGTGAGAATGAAACAGGAATTTTAATGGAGAACAGACAAGCAATGAGGTCTGTGGATGTGGGCGATGGAGGCGGCAGACATGCCACGCCAGCCACTGATGACAATAGAAGATGCCAGTATCCCATGCTCAATGAGAAGAAGAACACAAAGAGAACATAGACAATAGAATTGTGCCGCTAAAAACAAACGCATGCTTGGACACGCGGCGCCCGGAACACTGCAGTCATGGAGATACATTCCTTTGAAAGTCATTATGTGAAGGGTTGAGAAGACATTTGTCTTTGTTGCTTGACTGCTAATGTGTAAATACCACAGCTGATGAAGAGAACGCCATCTGTGGAAATGACTCAAACACTGGCCTTTTCAATGCTTCCTGCTGCAGGCGACATCATCAAACTGACCAATTAACAAAACACAGGATGACAGTGGTGTCTTCAGGCTAATTTGGCTAATGTCATTGGCGGCAGGTCTGCTAATGAAGGTTTAGCCCACAGGCTACGACGCGCGACCACAATCGTGCTCTGATGCAAGTCTGGCTCCATTTTTGCATCAGTGGAGTTGAAAATGCCAATTATCTGTGTTGTAGCGTCGGAGAGTAAAGTCCTGGTTCTATGAATAAAAACACAAAGCTGTCACTCACAGCAGCAGGAATGAAGCATTGAGCGCGAGGGGAGGACAGAACATGAAAAGCTAATTACATGGCGGCGGCTCACGTTCCTTAATGCAAAGTGCTTTTCTACACTTTTAGTCTGACTGAATGTCTTTGTATGTTGGGCAAAATTGTTTGGACTCCACCTGCCTGGTCTTTTTTATTTATATCTACTGACAGGTTTGAGATATGGAGAGCCTCAGGAGCGGTTCCTTCCTAAGAGCCCCTCAACATCAAAGTGAAGCGTAGAGTTAGAGTTAGAGTTAGGCTTCACTGATGGAGGACACACTCTCACAGGCAGCGCTAATGCTAGGAGCCGCCATCAGTTAGGGACCATCAACAAATTCTAAAGCCTCAAAGTCTGAGTGACATCTTCAATAAGGCCATGGAAAACAAGCATTTTAGGAGAGAGAATTGTGACAAGGTTTTTCATCACACCAGACAAAGGACTGACAGTTTGGATCATGATTTGGAGAATAGAATCTGACTCCATGATCATTTCTCCACCTGATTTCTAATGTTTCTTCAGTAGCATCTAGGAAATGTGTCCAGACTGCTCCATAGTTCAAGTCAACTGTTCAGAGACATGAGATACAGCAGACAGACGGCTCCATTTAACCCCTAAATAAAGCTGGCAGAGCAGCCTGTCAGACACCAGCGGCTTCTACCAGAGACATGAAACATTGAGTTTCTCATCTCTGCACTTGGTTCACTGTTCTATTGAGACATCAACAAGTCATGATGCTGGAGACGAACTCCACTAATAGGTTTCACGATAAAACAGTTTCAAGAGAGACTGTAGTGTCCAACACCTGGAAGAGAATGAACATGTTATTGCTGAAATGACAACATGGATCATGTTTTTCAGGTGAAACATGTCTCTGCAGGGGATCAGAGGAGATGCAACTTTAACGTCCCACCGACACTCATGTTTCACACACAGGTTTCACACAACATGAGTGTTTTGCAAACCCCATATAGTGTCTCTGTGTAAGTCTCTGGTTGTAAGAGGTCAAAAGGACATCGCATCCCAGCTGACTCCATGAACACCCTCCACCACGGCCGCAGCCACATCTTGACTACGTAGCTCAGATGAGATTGTGTTGGATTTCTCCTAGATTTGACTTCGTAATGCCTGCTTTTGTTCACATTTCTGCTTGGAATTGCAGTATATTACAACCCCATAAACGGCACCAGATCGTAAGGAAAGACAAAGCAGGAGGTTGTAATAGGTTTTATGAAATGCCACATCATAACTCATAAAACATATTATGCAGGAAGTTGTTGAAGCCATTGTTTGTGGCGGTGGAGGGGAGTCTAGCAGAGCCTGTCAATTCTGTCAGCGTCTGAAAGGACACACTTCAACACCAGCAGCATTCAAATGCAACGTTGTAGGCGCTGCTTTTATGTCATGCAAAGACGGGGAAAGGGTAACATTGCTGTGGAACAGTGATAAATTAGACTTTGACATCTTTGCTTGAAGTTCCAGGCCCATTATTTTCAGCTCAGGTCCTCTAAGGTGATATAAAAGATGAGAAATGGCTATCCAGGTATTGCATTACTCACCGACTAAATCTCCTCTCCGCTGCATATCAATGAGAGGCAGTGAAAAGGTAATCAAATGGGGAAAGCCCCATCAGTTTCCCCTGTCAGAAGAGCCTGTGTCTATCGCCGCGTGGCTCGACGGCTCATCAGCTTTTAATGCTTTGAGTATTGGCCGTGGCACATCTGTTTCTGTGGATGGAGCTTGACTTCCGTGGATGAGCATCTGTCAGCCTTATTTCCAGAGACAGCTCCGGGACTTCTGCCAAGGATTCTGATAGCCACTTGTGACTGACAGCGTCACACGGCATCCTTGTCTTATCCGACAAAAGTGAAGCCAGAGACAGATTCCGCAGTAGGCGAGCGAGTTTCTTCGGCCGTTTCTCGGTGCGATTCTGAAAAGCACCGAAGCGCAGACGTGGAAAAGCATAGACGAGTATATAGTCTTGCAAGTGTGATGGGTCGAGGCGCAAAACCACCTCTGGGATCCAACTCCTGAGGGAGGTTCTGAGGTGGTTTTGGCGTCGGAGGTCAGTTGCTGCATTGTTAATGAGGGGCCCGGTGAGTGAAGCCAGATAACGGAGTATCAAATGAGTGAACTTGGGTCGTTGACACTTTCTGAACTTGGACCACCACTGAGCACGTCTCCATAGTCAGAATGGCAAAGGTCTGACATGTATGAGGTCTAGAGTAGAGCAGGCATGACTGTGTGACGCAAAGGTTTAGGCCTCACTCTGGAACTGTTGGTGTTGAAAAACGAAATACTCTCTGGGACTGGGGTCTGGGACAGGACGAAAAAGGCAGCCTTCAAAAACCAAGACGTTGGTTGGGGTTAGGGGAATATAACGTGTCAGATTGATATTGCTATTGCTAAAGACCATCAAACAGTTGTGCGTTTTAGTCATGGTGTCTTTCAGTACCTCCACTAGGGAGGAGAGCCACGTACAGGGTTATAAATAGCAACTGACATCCAGTCTCTCTCAGTGAAGACAGCCTCAGTGAGTCACCCGCACCTCCGCCATGCGTGATACACACGCGCGCCTGGACTTATATGGATGTAAAATGTGTTTTTTTTTTTTTCTCTCCCCCCGCGCATGATACACAACACACGATCCACACCGCCCCAACTGTCACCGAAGCAAAAGTTTCAGTCCATCGAAACAACTGTGCGTAACATACACACTGAAGGCTGCCTCTTTCCTCAGTATCTGACGCAAAAGTCCACTTTCCTAACGTCAATATATGACGCCAGGAGAGTGAGGAAGGGGTTGGTTAACTTCTGTATTGAGCACATTAAACAAGCAAAAAGAAGAGGAAGGGTTTTTGAAGTTTTTTCGCTGTATGTTTTGTGACTGTTTTCCTTTGACGCGAAACGGATCGAAACGGCTCTTGTGATTGTGAAGGTTGCTGATGCTTTGATATAGGAAAAGTATGTAGATGCAAGAAAACAGCATGTTTGGATCTTTCCGGCTTGTTTCCTGTGCAGAAGGAACCAACCCTGCCCTTTCGTAATGCAAACGATTCCCGGTCCTGCGACGTGGGAAGTGGAACAGGTACCATAAATAGACGCTGTCCATAGGCTACACAGTTATTTTCCCCTTTATCGCTGTACTGTGAATCATAGAAGAAAGAACAAGGACAGGGGGCTGGGTGCAGAAACAATGAAACAATGGAGTGGAACAAATCCAACAGGCACCCACTTTATCTCATTCCCTTCGCCTTCCTTGCCTTTTTTCCATTTTTGCTATCGGTCTCTATCTTAATGAGCACCACGGCTTTCTATCGAGGAATTGTGCCAACGTGATACATCACAGGGAGGACATGTAGAGGGGGACGGGGACAGCAGCGGGGTGACAACAATGCTGGCAGAGCCATTATGAACGCTTAAAGCCACCGTCTGTTTCCGGCTGAATGCCGGCAAAATCTAATCAGACTGTAAAAATACAAGGTTTGTCAGAAGGACTTCCAGTTTTATGGACGTCAGGTCTGTGCAAGTGTGCGACAGGTTTGTGTTGGAGTCTCTTGGCTGGACTGCTGTCTTTGGAAAAAAGGGTTTGAAAAAAAGGGTATTTTATTAGGGGTGTGAATCTTTCCGATTCCGATTTTTGGGGCCACGATTTGATTTAAAATCTGATCGCGTCACCTTCTCCCTGTTCACATGCAGCGCAATGAGTAGTTCCCCTCCGTGACCAGGGGTGGCGCCGTGAGCTCTTCAGTGCTTCTGGTTCCTCTGAGCGTAGAGGAAGAGCAGTGGCAGCTGACAGGTAGCAAGGAGCCGCTTCACACTGTTCTATTGAGCTGTGGAGACAGTGATGGTGCTGACTGATGCACTAGTTTCACTGCAGAGCTCCAGAGTCAGCCACACGTGGTTCAACGCCCTCACCGTCATGGAGCTATAGTAGTAGCTCATGGAGCTGGAGTATATGAAGTACAGTCGTGTGTAGCCAGTCTCGACTAACATCAAAAGCCAGATGTTTGTACTCTGTGTTGTGTAGAAACCATGACAGTGGATGGTCTTTTTGGAACTTTCTTTAATTCTGTATCAAACACAGCGACGCATGGTCAGGAGCAGGAGTGTTGCGCACCATCGGAATCACAACCTTAATGCAAATATTGAATTACTTTCGTGCCCGTTGTCACAGTATGTTGGTACACAACCTGACCTCTGGCGACGTCGTGTCGGCGAATGACACGGGGTCCACCGACAGGTCCTTATATAGTCCTTGCTAGAGGGCGCTAACTCTCGACCTACACCGACCATGTGCAGCGTAAAGTGGAATATACCACATAGTATCTGTTGCACGTGCTTTTGATCACTGTGGTGAGCCTCGACTAGCTTAGCAACCATGCTAAAGGTGTTAAAAACGAAAAATGGAGTGGCTCTTTTCGAATTCCTTTCGAACACATATTGATCTTCTACATTTATTGAAGTGAAAAAGGTTGCTTTCATTTTTACAAGTAGGTTTTTGTCAGGTCATACTCTTGCTAAAGTTACATTTCAGAGTACTTTTTCCTCCTCTGTAGTTCCATGTGACCTTGAACATTATCCACATTTCAGTCAGAGCACATAAGTGTTGACACCAGTGTCGTCTTCGGTCTTTGTTACCTTCATCACGACAACGTGTCTGTCGATACATGCGCACGTTTAAAGCACTTTCATTGGTGAGGTCTAAAAACCGAGCGCATGATGAGAGGCGACAGTGAAATTGGAAGGGCCGCCCCACAGCACACCGCAGCGGGGCATCAGCTTGACTTGTGAGAGGCGATTACTGAGCCGAGACAAAAATGCATCCAGGCCGCATCTATGTCTGCTCTCTGCGAATGCAGTAATGAAGCAGGGGCTGCCAGGAAAGGCCAGCTCCAACCTCATTGCCATGCACACATAAAAAAAGCCGAGGAAAACAGGGACAGCGGGGGAGTCCCTCAGGAAATATGGCCAAGGAAAAAGGCAATAGCATCACGGAGAGGTGTCGTGTTACTTGGGAGATGATCTGGGAAGATTGGGCGAGGCCATATATTACTTGGAAAAAGAGGGTCTTCTAATCCGGAGTTATTGTAAACCAACATCTACCATGGAGACATCGTGCAGTGAGGTGCCTTCTGTCTTTTTGCTTTATTCTGAAGTGTGGGTATCTGGGTTCTAAAGGGCAGTGGATGCATGAGAAGCTGCACGTATTCACGGTCAGATTCGCTGGCAGGTGTGGAGAGCCATCAAGCTCCTCTCCAGAGGAATGACTTATCTGCCAAGATTCCGCTCTTGTCAGGTCATTACGGCTCGATCCAGAGGAAGTGCCCTTGGTTCAATGACACGCGGGACCACTTCCTTCAAGACAAAGCTGAACATGTCGGCGGCTGTGATGTTGGTGTTCACTGCAACCGGAGCGCGTTTTGCCGTTATTCACCTCAAACATGGCAGATATCGAGTGCATTTGTGCTGATTTGCATGTCAGAACGCAACATGAAATAGTGAGTTCCAGCAGCCCGTAACACTTGAGAGGCAATTACGATCACAAATATGGAAATGTGCTAATTAAAGCCAGCTCAGCGGAGGATACTTTTCAAATTAACTCGCCGGTTTACTGTAAAAGAGAGGCGAGTAGGTGGCGTGACAGGTTTGTCAATTCTCCGCTGCTGCGGGGTCTATCTGCATGGCAGCTGAGAAAATTGACTCGTTCTCTGTTAGCCTCTCATCTGGCTGGAGGACTCTGTTCATTACTGGCCGCTCGCCAGCTTCTCTTTTTTTACCTTCGGCATCCCGAAAGGTTGCTGATGAATTCCTGACAGAGAGCCAAGCCGACCGGCGAGTGTTCAAATATCACCCACTGGCCTGTCTTCCTTTCACAGGAAGTCAGGAAAGCTTGCCATTCAACTTGAGCTAAGTATATATTAGTGTTCAAACCTCGGGTAAAATAAGGAAGGAACACCTTTTCTTCCTCTTCTGCATCTCTTTGGTCCATCAAGTCCCGTGTGTCTCCTCCCCCAGTGACTACCGTCTCTACCGTGGCAGGTCTCACTACTGTCCTGTGGAGCTTCTCTTTCCTCTCTTCTGTCACTGATCCCCCCTGACAGTCGTCTCCACTTGTCTCCCTGCCTGCACTTTCCTCCTTAAAAAGCATAAAAGGTGTCCTTTCAGTCTGCAACTGAAAGTGTTTTTGCCATTGGTATGTCACTAGGAGATTGCTGTCGCAAATACAGAAAGGTTTTGAGCAAAAATATCATCTCAGTGAAGCAACTGAAAGGGTATCGGCTTGAGGCTAAGCAGAGTAAACCAAGCAGGTACCTCGCAGCTTTCACTCGAAGCCGCCATCAGGAGAGACAGAGTGGTTGTAGACCAGTCAAGAGTCGAGAAGTTAGTTGCACCGATCCACATTTTTGGACTTTGCGATGCCGATACCGGAATTTGGAAATCTGCCCATACCGATTTTTTTTCACCATTATTATTGATCGTGCATTTATTAGAGACGGCAACTAGAGGTCAGCGTCACACCACAGAAGGACGTCAGGAAAACATGAATCCTGACGATAGTAAAAACATTACCCTGAAAACAAACGCTGAAGGTTTCACATCGGCATTTTATGTTTATTAAACCCAAGACAGACGTATGTAGAAAGTGAGTGGATCCAAGACGCTGCTTCATTTGATCAGCAAAACATCATGAACTCGCTCCTGGAACGTAAATAAATCTATTTTCCGACTGGCAAGTGATGAGTCCAACATCCCAGATATTTGACTCATTTAAGGACACGCACTGCGTCCAATGTAATTCGCGGTTCGTTCACCTGCTGCGACGCCTCACTTCACTGTCTCATGCTCCTGTTATGTTCGGTCAGCGAACACCAGCTCTCCACTTTATTTACGTCTACTTTGGATCCAACTGACTCAATCCCAGAACTGGAGTCGGGGAGTTTTTGCTCCGGGAGCATCCTGCTAAACACTCGCATGCTATACGGCTACAGGAAGTCTTAAACCGCTGCTCTGCGAGCTCACTGCAAACAGTGGCATGGACTTCCTGAGGCACGTCTCTTGCCTCTCACCACTGTACAGGAAATCCATCCCACAGTTAGCGGTGAACTCGCAGAGCGGCTGACAGTGAAGCGATGTCAAAACTGTTGGTATCGGAGCCCAGTACTGGATGGGATCGGTCCCAACACTAGCACAAGCAGCCAGGGGCAAGTTGCACTAGACAAGAGCCACGACCAGAGCTTGATCGAGGTCGAACAGCAGTGTCAGTCCTTGGATGTAGCTTCCTGGCAGCCCAGGCCAAAGCAGCCACAGAGCAGTCTAGGGGACTTTCTAAGGGACCAAAATAGGTTCATCACTTATATGTATTTCATACATTTACTGCCGTAAATCTTACAGCCTGCGAAAGAAGAAAGCGTGTCTTCAAAGCACCTGGTCCCACGGGTCCAAAGCTGCACACGATGAGAGTGAGAAGACTAAACGTCACGCTACAAAAGTGAGCCAGAACTTCCTGGAAGCGAAGCCGGCGATGCAGCATGAAGTCATTTCTATTTCGATGTGAAGAATCTCACCGAGGCGGCCGAGAGTCATTTTCTTGTGAAAGATGGTTTGGTGCGCTCAGCTGAGCTAATATGTACTAATACGGAGGACGCATTCCACAGCGCGCCTCCCTGCAGACTTGCCGTGTGTGGCTCCATTGATTCTCGCAGTGCAGCAGTGGAGTGACTCCACAAAGGACACAGTTTGGAGTTCATTGTTCAGGGCAAATGCCCAGCGACTGCTGCACACTGCAGCTGGAATAGCTGGTCACTAATGTGCTGATGCTGTGTTTCCACACTTTGAGAAGATTGTGATATTTTTGTTGCTGTTGTTTTGGAGGCCTCGGATTGAGTCCAGGCTCGGTGCTTTGCTGAATTATTTCTGAGGTGGGGACGGCGCTGCGCTTCCATTGGTCGGCCCCTGCCTGCCTCTTTCACATAATCCTTTGTTGAACTGGTGAATAATTAATGTCCTTCTGTGGCTCAGTTTGTAATCTTGTGTTGCTGAGTTTAATGTTCCAACAGAACACGCTTTTTCTCTGGCTGGTAGCTGTGAGAAGCCCACATGAGCCAATTACAGACAATTAACATGTGTTCCAAAAAAAAAAGCTGCGAGTGTGCTGCCGCGTCAGCGTTCAGATACGATGAGCAGAGGATCCGGGAGGAAATTCCACTCAGCTCTGAGTCAAATCCGAGTCACAGTGGGTCACAAAGCGATGACTTTAAATACGTGTCGGAACACATTTCCCAGAACAAATGTTCCGTTCAAGGAATAGACCTGACTCATGAGTCTTGTTTGCATTTGTGTCCCATATTTAATCTATGATCAAAACCTTGTGAAATGACATGAAACCATGTGATATAAATATAGTCATTTGTCATTGAAAAGTCCAACCTGCAGCAAGAAAAAAAAAAAAACACTTGATGCAAACAGTTGATAAAATGGAAAAAAACGGTACATCATGAATACAATTCTGAATTTAAAAAATACAAAGTAAATAAAAATATAATTACATTAAATTTTCAATATAAACTCTAAAGAAGATGTAAATGGAAATATTGCAATACATATAAATTCATTTTAAAAACTTCAATAGGTGTTGACTGTTGGTGGCGCCATCACTTCCTTCCACCATACTTGGCAGATGGATTAAAACTGAGTGTCACACGGCCCCAAAACAAAAACCTTTTTGCAGCCTCTAGGGGGCGTTCACGGCCCAACCATGGGCCTCGCCCCTATGATTCATCATCACTGAGCTGAAGACAACCAGAAGCTCACACAGACACAACTTTGAGAGTGGAATGCAACATAGCAGAGGTGGACAACACCTTCACCTTCTTCTGCCGCTGATCTGGGGTCCGGTCGCGGAGGCAGCATTCGGAGCAAGGAATCCCAAACCTCCCAAAGCTCTTCCCGGGGGATCCCGAGGCGTTCCCAGACCAGAGCGGAGACATCATCTCTCCAGCCAGTCCTGGGTCTTCCCCGGGGTCTCCTCCTGGTAGGACATGCCCGGAACACCTCCCCAGGGAGGCGTCCAGGGGGCATCTGGATCAGATGCCCGAGCCACCTCAGCTGGTTCCTCTGTGGAGGAGCAGCGGCTCCACCCCGAGCTCCTCCTGGATGACCCAACTCCTCACCCTATCTCGAAGGGTGCGACCAGCCACCCTGCGGAGGAAACTCATCTCAGCCGATCTCATCCTTTCGGTCATGACCCAAAGCTGGTGACCTTAGGTGAGGCAGAGGATGTAGATCGATCGGTAAATCCAGAGCTTCGTCTTGTGACTCAGCTCCTGTCGGGAAAGTACTGACAAAAAAGGCAGCCTTCAGCATTACATGTTGATGTATTGGTAACAAGACGTGAAAAAGGAGGTGTGGGTTGGGGTTAAGGTCTACTTTTATGTGAACGTCCAATTGCTATTTAAAGGCCGTTAAACGGCTGTGAGATGTAGTCTTGGTGACTTTCAGTACCGCCTCTATGGAGGAGAGGCAGAATAAGGGGTCATAAATAGCCGCTGCCATCCTGCCGTGTGATGCTCCACGCCGCGCGACCTGGAACGCTACGCAAGGAAACCATTTTTTCAGTCCATTGAAACGCCTCTGTGTAACATAGTACGCCGAGGGCTGCCTTTTTCGTCCGTACAGGACGCATAAGTCCACTTTCCCAACATCAACATATGAGGCCATGGGAGTGAGGATGGGCTGCAGAAACCCAGTGGAAACTGAGTCAAGCAGTGGCGCTCACATGGCCCGTCCACAGGCTCCTGATGGGACAAGCAGGGTTCTGCATGTTGCGAATACATTAGGACCGAGCAGTGACGCTATCAGAGATCTTTTAATTTCCTTCTTCAGATTTCTCCCAATATTGGAGACGTCAGCGAATCTTAAAGTGCTTCCTCTGCTTTGATAAATCTGTGTGAGGGTGTTTAATATCAAGCATCCTGAGCAGAGCAGCAGAGTCAGAGAAAGAAGCAAGCGAAATTCCATTCAGTCATCGTTCCAATTATTCGTAAGTAATGGAGTTGCTACGTGCTATGTGGCATATACAGTGTGTGTGTGTATATATATATATATATATATATATATATATATATATATATATATATATATAAATTTTATGTGATTGAATGGAACAGTTTTCTCTCCAGACACCAGGGAACCTCTGTCAGTGCAGGAGTTCCTGCTCCACTGATCCCACTGATGCAGCAGACACGTGGCAGCGAGGATGAGAACAACAACAACAAACATGGAGGAATCCTCCCTGAACCAAAGCAAACAAAAGCATCTGTTTGCTTTGGTTCAGGGAGGTTTTTCACTACACAATGACCAGGGTTTACACTGCTCTGGATGGACTTGAGATTCTTATACAAATATTTTCAAGACATGAAAAGAGCTTTAGTCTAAATCAGGTGATATAAAAACTTGAATATAGTCACCATGGTGATTTATTGTGCTGTTGTTAACTGACAATATTGTGGTGTTTAAATGTATGTATGGCTCCATCATTGGATTCAGTCAGAAACCGCATTCATTCACATTGAAACATGTGGCTTCTTGTGGCAAATATTTGTATACCATTAAACTGAGATTAATTGAGATAAATTCATCACAAATTCTCGATTTAACTAGATTTTTTTTTTAATCGAATCCCACCCCTAGTTAAAAAGTAACAACTTACATTAGAAAGCAACTATTTTTCTCCTCCACTGAAACGTTCAATGATTTACCATCCTTTATTGACCCAAGCGACTGCAGAAATGACAACTTTTATAGTCCAATCGTGCGTCTCAGCTCGTAGTTGAAGGCCTGACCCTGCATACATCCATCTAGTGGGGCACCACTATCAATACATGTTATCATCGATGGCAAGGGGCAGATGTCCCGGGAACTCCACCCTGGAATGGTGACCAGAAATGTGACGCACAAACAGGTAACATGCCACCGTGGTTGCAGAAGCAACAGCGGACTGAAGCGCTGACCTGTGTAACTGCAGTGTAACTGCACACTCGGGGATAAAAGAAAGCAAAATTGCGCATCGCCTATTCGATGAAAAGTGCACGGCGTCTGGGGGAAAGCACAAAGCAAAGCCAGCGGTTGTGGAGAAAGGGCTACTATCCGTTTCGGAGAGGGCAAATGTGATTTTCAGCTCGACTGAGCCAATTTGTGCAACATCCCAGTTTAAACAAGGAACAATATTTAAGCAGATTTATTTACCTCCGAGTGAAGCAGCCGTTCCCTCGGGTTCATCCTCCCACATGCTGCACAAAAACAATGCACATTACTGACACAGTGGAATCATTCCGACCTCCAACAGCGAGGCGGCGGGGTTGCCTTCCTTTGCCTCTCGGCACAATAACTTCTCAACTCAGAGAAACTAGGTTTTCAGGAGGTGTTGAAACAGAGGGGTACATTTTGGTAAATCAAGTCTCACCATCACTGCTGTTCTGGTGGTCCAAGGACTCTGCACCTTCAGAACCTGAACGGACTGACAAAAGTGACAAAAGGCTGCCGGATGAAAGGGAAAGTGTCCAAAAGGGTGGTGAGGCCAGCAACGTTGTATGGTTTGGAAACAGTGGCACTGAGGAGAAGACAGGAGGCAGAGCTGGAGGTAGCAGAGATGAAGATGCTGAGCTTCTCTCGGGGAGTGAGCAGGATGATGATAGGATCAGAGGGACAGCACATGTGCTCAGGTGTTTAGGAGACCAAGTCAGAGAGGCTGGATGGAGATGGTTTGGACATGTACAGAGGAGAGAGAGAGAGAGAGCCAGCACATTGGTAGATGAAGATGTTGAGATGTTGGAACTGCCAGGCAGAAGGTGGAGAGGAAGGTCACAGAGGAGATTGATGGAGGTGGTGAAGGAGGACATGAGGTCTGTAGGTTTGAGAGAAGAGGAAGCAGAGGACAGATGGAGGAGGATGATCTGCTGTGGCCACCTCTGAAGGGAGAAGCCCAAAGAGAAAGAAGAAGATCAGAGATCATGTCGACGATTTTTTTTCACAGTGATTTTAGTGTGAGAACTGAAGGTTGGAGGGAGCATCCTGAGTGATGAAGGCTCTGAAGTTCATCCCAAATATGTATCCCTTCCTTCCTAAAACTTTCATGGCAGACCACATTTCCATCTCTGCTCTACCCATCATCTCATCCAACCTGCTGTTTGTGAGGATCACATCGCTGTTGCTTTCATCTCTCTCACCACTTCCTCCCTAATTGACCAGCTTGTGGCCGGATGTCTTCCACCTACATTTGAGGCGACAGGCTTTTTGAGATGCTCGTGTTGACCTGAGGATGACAGGCTCTTCGAAGCTCTTTAGTTTTGCATTTTTAATATTTGAACAAAGAGACACTGGCTGCAATTCAAAACTTTTTCAGGAAGTATTATGAATTGTGAAGATACATTTCATGAAACGCTCCGATTCCAATGTTAGCGTGATTTGTTTCACACAGAACTGGACCAGATTCTGGATGAATCCAGATTCATTTAAGAACCAATGGAGAACAAAAGTATATCATAGAACCAAAATTCAAAACAAAACAAACACGAGAATAATCCGTCTGGAACTGAAAGAGGGCACTGTCAGATAAAAAGATGATTGTAATCCTTTTTAACCGCTTGAGAGACTTGTTCACCCAATTCAGAAACAAAGAGCAAATACACACACACACATATATATATATATATATATATATATATATATATATATATATATATATATACACACTAAGTTACATCACAGCCACTTGGCAGCTTAGTGGTTAGTACTCTCACCTTGAAGGTTGCAGGTTCAATGCCGGGTCGGACCATCTTTCTGCCTGTGTGCGCGTGGGTTTTCTCCGGGTTCTCTGGTTTCCTCCCACCGCCCAAAGACATGCTCACCCGGTTATGTCCACAACAGGATGCATGTATGTAAGTTACATCACTGAGGCACCAAATTAGCATTGATACTGTCACGGGACGAAGGGACGAGGGAGCTAAAGCCCCGTATAGGGGACGTGGTGTAGGACCCAAGTGCGAGTGGTTATAGGCACAGGAGGCAGGAGGGAATTATAAATAATATTTAATAATTAAACAAACAAGAAAACAACTGAAAGCGTCAACGAACCGGGAGTTAAATGAGCTAGCTAGCATAAGAGACTGAAACAATGACAACCAGGAGTTAAATGAGCTGGCTAGCACACAAAACAAGAAGCCGAACAGAGAGGGAGAGACACGAGAACCAGCTAGCTAGCAAACAGAACAGGGGCCGAACACAGGGAGAGACACGAGAACCAGGAGTTAAATGAACTAGCTAGCACACAAAACAAGAAGCTGAACAGAGAGGGAGAGACACGAGAACCAGCTAGCTAGCAAACAGAACAGGAGCCGAACACAGGGAGAGACACGAGAACCAGGAGTTAAATGAACTAGCTAGCACACAAAACAAGAAGCTGAACAGAGAGGGAGAGACACGAGAACCAGCTAGCTAGCAAACAGAACAGGAGCCGAACACAGGGAGAGACACGAGAACCAGGAGTTAAATGAGCTAGCTAGCACACAAAACAAGAAGCTGAACAGAGAGGGAGAGACACGAGAACCAGCTAGCTAGCAAACAGAACAGGAGCCGAACACAGGGAGAGACACGAGAACCAGGAGTTAAATGAACTAGCTAGCAAACGGAACAAAAAGCCGAACACAGGGAGAGACACGAGAACCAGGAGTTACCACAGGGGAACAAGGAGTCCAAAAATCACAGGAACCAGACGACACGTCACAGGGAACTTGGGAAACCATGGGAGAAAATATATAACGGTCTGGCACACGTTGCTGGAGCCTCGGTGTTCTTGTAGACAAGTCATCAGAGGTTAATCGGCTCCAACCGTGTGCCATAGGAACAGAGGGGAAAAAAGCAAAACCAGGACTCGGAGCCTGGAAGCGGAGTCATGACAGATACAATACAGTACAATATTAATATCTCAGGAACCAAAATATGTCAATAAAATGTTGACATTCCAGCTCAACTGTAACTGTCAGCACATTTCTACATGGTCCTACAGACTTGAGAGACATAAAGACGTCGCATTTCTGCTCGATTTCTTTTTTCACTGTTACAGTTTGATAAAGCACAAGATGGGCTCCTTGGTTCTTGCTCAAGACGCCGCCGCCAGTTTAGCTTGGAGTCTTCGGCTGTTGAGCATGGGTGCTGACTAACTGGTGAACATCCACTTATCGGCCCGAGCAGAAATCCCCCATCATTGCATTAGCCATGCGGCTAAGCTGGACTAATCCCCGTAAAATGTTAACGTCCACCGATTCACATTCAAGAACACCAGCAGTCCAAAGGGGACACACTTGTGACTCGCTTGAGACAAGTGGATTAGTAATGTGGAGCGGTTTCACAACAAACGTCGAGATCCACTGACCACTGCGCCTCAACAGCCGACGTTTCTTCCACAGCAGGACGAGCGCTCGCTCTGGAAACAGCCACCGGCTAAATCTCCGTCGGCTCCTTTCTGTCTCAGGAGAGTCGAGACTTTTTTATTACTCCTGAGGGTCACGTGTGGCCCGAACAAGGCCTGGCCATCATCGTGTTGTGTGACAACTGAGCTTCGAGGATTTGCACGTCCACTCAGACCCAGAGTTACTCATTTCCCCGGCAAATTCTTCAAGTCCTTTTTATTCAACCAGCATTATTTTTTTCTCTGGATTGGACATGACACGATTTTCCCAGACGATAATAAGGAGACGTACGAGAGTGTGTCAGTGTGAAAAGAAACAACTGTGATCTCAGCTTTAATATCCCGCTGAACAACAGGCTGCATTCAGTTATTCATTGTTTTCTCAATAATCTCACCAGAAAAGCATTTCTGCTCTGACTGCAGTCAAACACTGACAGGCTCGCACCGGTATTTTTACCCAAGCATCTTCATCGATGACATGTTTGAGGCTGGTGGGTCTCCTGGCTGTCAGCCATCTTCAGCTCAAGCCACAGATTTTCGCTCAAATTCAAGTCGAGACTTTGTTTGGGCCACTGCCAAACGTAACTGCAACACCTTCCTCGAGACTTCGGCCGTCTGTTGTTGTCCGGCAGAAACGTCCACTGGTGGCCAAGTGTCTTTTGCTTAGTTTTCCATTGTGCTGTTCACTGTGATCAGACTGAGATGCCTTGCTGTATTTGGAGGCCTGGAACCCAGGTGTTGCTCTTATTTAATAGCAGCAGAACAGTTTTTTATCGCCACACTGTTATTGTTCTTGAATCAACTGCTGTCTTTAAAAAGTTTTCGTGGACACTGAGGGGATGATTTAACGTGCTTCACTTCTTCTTTCTCTTTGGGCTTCTCCCTTCTGGGGTGGCCACAGCGGATCATCTTCCCCCATCTGTCCTCTGCTTCCTCTTCTCTCAAACCTCATGTCCTCCTTCACCACCTCCATCAATCTCCTCTGTGGCCTTCCTCTCCACCTTCTGCCTGCCAGTTCCAACCTCCTTCTTCTCCTTCTTTTTCTTGTTCTCCTTTTTGTTCTTCTTATTATTATTATTCATCTTCTTCATCTTCTTCTTTCTCTCTGGGCTTCTCCCTTCAGAGGTGGCCACAGTGGATCATCCTCCTCCATCTCTGTCCTCTGCTTCCTCTTCTCTCAAACCTCCAAACCTCATGTCCTCCTTCACCACCTCCATCAATCTCCTCTGTGGCCTTCCTCTCCACCTTCTGCCTGGCAGTTCCAACATCTCAACATCTTCATCTACCAATGTACTGGCTCTCTCTCTCTCCTCTGTACATGTCCAAACCATCTCCATCCAGCCTCTCTGACTTGGTCTCCTAAACACCTGAGCACATGTGCTGTCCCTCTGATCCTATCATCATCCTGCTCACTCCCAGAGAGAAGCTCAGCATCTTCATCTCTGCTACCTCCAGCTCTGCCTCCTGTCTTCTCCTCAGTGCCACTGTTTCCAAACCATACAACATTGCTGGCCTCACCACCCTTTTGGACACTTTCCCTTTCATCCTTGCAGACACCCTTTTGTCACACATCACACCTGACACTTTTCTCCAATGATTCCATCCTGCCTGCACCCGCTTCTTCACCTCTTCCTCACACTCTCCATGGCCCTGGACAGTTGAGCCTCAGTACTTCAAACCTTCTTTATCTCTGCATCCTGTAGCTTCACCTGTCCACTTGGCTCCCTCTCATTCACACACATTGCTACCAGCGTCGCCTCCCATCTGGAATTGAACACATGACCTTTAAGAGAATGACCTGCCCAAGGATCCATCGCAGGATAAATATAGGCTCTAGTACTTCATTAATCCCAGCGTGCTACTTGGTTGATCCTGATATAAATGCCACCAGTCTGTGCCGTCTCCTGTACTGAGCAGACCATAAACTAAATCACAGAGCAGCCTGGTGACCCTTTGTTTGTGGCCGCTGCCAATGGCTCCGCGAGCTACTCATCTAATAACACTGGCAATTTTGGCTTTACACCAATCAAATTGGTTAATTACAAGCACAGGCATTTGGCACAGATTCATGTTCATCATCAGCCCATGAATAACATCTGCCCATTAGCCAGCTGCTTCATCACGCAGAGAGCTTGAGAGGCCGTCGCATAAACAACATGAATGGTGGAAGGGGTCGGGAGAGTTTGGCAGACAGTGGACTCACGACAACCTGGGGACGTTAAAGTGCATCCTCCGGAGCACTGCGACGGCTGTGGCTTTTTATGGCAAACAGTCAACGAATAATTCAGCACACGTGTGTTAGGGTGTTGCCGCCTGTTTTTTTTATACCCCAAAGAGTGAGTGCAATTTTAACATATGATTTTTGAATAGGAAGATTGAGATTTCACTGCTTTGGTTTAATTTGGTGTGGATAGTTTGTTGCGTTGCATTTGGCCGTTTCTCCTGGAGTTTGAAACAGCCTTTTGAAAACCTCAGTTGGTGGCACTTTTCCCCATGCCAAAGCATGTCGAGCTGCCACACATCCATGCACTGGTGGACATGCACACTCACATCTACACATCACGGAGAGGACATGAGGAACACCATCGACCATCAACTCAATTAGATGTTTAACGCAACTTTTTTTTCTCAAGTGAAAGTTTCTGTACACAGAAACCAAAACACTATTGTTGAGAAGTTTTTTTTCCTGCCTCAGTAACTGGAGCTGTCGTATTAGACAGCTATGTATTCATCGTAGTATCTTAACGTTTCAGGCAACTACCCAGAACAAGACTACTATACATTTGTTCGGGCTGAGCCAGGCAGGTAAAGCACCGATCTGTGCGCCATGCATCTTGGGAAGGAGCGTGCCGTTCGGCGCTGTCGTCATCAACGACGCTGCCGTTGAAATCTCGAGACAGCCACGAGAGCAGGGGGTGGGATCTTAGGCATGTCGCTGCCCTATGACCTACCCTCTCCTTGGGTCACATATTTACTCCGTTGAGTCACCAAAGTGAAGTTATATTATACTATATATTATTATATTATATACAAGGATGGCAAGTTTCGCCCACCAATAAGACTTCAGAGGCTTATTTGACTCCAGCCTGTCACAGTCAGCAAGTTGCGGAATGGATTGTGGGAAGTTGGGGTGTCCACAATCGCGCTGTTGCACTCTGACGGCATCACCACCAAATCCAGAGTGAGCACGGAAAACAGGGCGAGAGCAAGGCGGTCTGCAGTTGCTTCTGAACCGCTGTATCCACCTGACTTCCTCCTGGCTCCCAGGGCATGCAGGGAGAGAGTGGACGATTGGCTCTGGAATTCAACCATCGGACGTTTTACATTCTTCAGACTCAAATTTCTGAGTTTTGAACGCAGAAGTTAGCATCTTCTTCTTCGTGTAAGGACGTAGCACACCCTCAACAGCGTGTTTATCAAATTAAGCCCTGTTCTTTTGTTGAATTATAATTCCTTTAAATAGAAAGAAACACTCCTGAAGCTGATAATTGACATGCAGAGTCCAACAATTCATACGTGCATTTGTTTCTTATCTTACTACCACTTGGGTGAGCTGCCTAATTCATGTTATGGCGTGATATGTTCTAATGGGACGAAGAACATGGTAACGTTCAACTTATGAGTTTGGAACTTTGAACTTTGAGGCCCATTTATTTGCATGGGCCTCATGCGCCCTCGCACACAAGCAACTTGTTCCTCTTGTGTCTAGTCAGAGTGCGCCTTACTGGTGGTTTACAAGGGGGGTGTAGTCGGTGGATGGACTTGATATGCTGTACAGGCCAGGTTTGGGTGCCGTAGACCTGCTGGCTGATCACTGCGTTCCTCTCCTCTGAACACTTGTGATAGCTGTTTTTGATCAGGGACACCAGCAGGAGCTGCAATGTCACTGTGGGAGAGCAGAGTTGTTGAGCTGCTGTAACACTTTGTATTCGTCTGTGCTCCAATACAGCTGCATGATTTAGGAGCTGGTGGAGACTTGGTGGAGGAGGTGAGCTAACAAACTCTCCCATTAAACCTTCAGGCCGGCCTGTTCAATACAGCTGAG
Source organism: Synchiropus splendidus (assembly GCF_027744825.2). Lineage (NCBI taxonomy): Eukaryota > Metazoa > Chordata > Actinopteri > Syngnathiformes > Callionymidae > Synchiropus > Synchiropus splendidus. The sequence continues at coordinate 3,193,199 of NC_071337.1, forward strand.
ATGCTTATAATGGAGTGAGTCTCTCAAGAAGTGTGTTTCCTCTTATTGGGATCCACAGGCGCAAACACACTGAGAGCAAAACTCAATTACTTTCAGAGTTCAGCTTCAATATTCTTCGTCTCTTGTGTTTGCTGGTAGGTTCCATCTGAGAAGAAGGCGGCAACAAGAAGACCAAATGCCATGGATGTATTCAATTTCACCTACTTCAACGCCTCCGAAGGCAACGAGACGCAAGTCTTGGAAGAAAGCGAGAGTCCCTACAAGACCGTGGAGGTGGTGTTCATCGTGCTGGTGGCCGGCTCCCTCAGTCTGGTCACGGTCATCGGGAATATTCTGGTCATGCTTTCCATCAAAGTCAACCGGAACCTTCAGACTGTCAACAACTACTTTTTATTCAGCCTGGCATGCGCTGACCTGATCATCGGACTCTGCTCCATGAACTTGTACACTGTCTACATTGTGATTGGCTACTGGCCCCTGGGGCCGGTGGTGTGCGACTTGTGGCTGGCCTTGGACTACGTCGTCAGCAACGCGTCGGTCATGAACCTTCTCATCATAAGCTTTGACAGATACTTCTGCGTCACCAAGCCCCTGAGCTACCCGGTCAAAAGGACCACCAAGATGGCGGGGATGATGATCGCCGCCGCCTGGGTGCTCTCATTCATCCTGTGGGCGCCCGCCATTCTCTTCTGGCAGTTCATCGTGGGCGGGCGGACAGTGCCGGAGAAGGAATGCTACATTCAGTTCTTCTCCAACGCCGCTGTAACCTTTGGCACCGCCATCGCCGCCTTTTACCTGCCGGTTATTATCATGATTCAGCTCTACTGGCAGATCTCCCGGGCCAGCAAAAGTCGAGTGAAGAAAGACAACCGCAAACCTTCTGGAAGCAACCCTGAGCCTCTTTCTCCTGCGCAGAGGAGGAACAACGCAGCCAAACCAAACAACAACAACGTCCACGCCGAAGACACGGCTTGCTCCCAGAGCCAGAATGCTGACGATGGAGCCAACCAGCACGACGGCAAACTGCAGAACGGGAAGGGGCCTTCTACCGCCACTGCCGAGCCAGAGACCGAAGGCGAAGAGGTGACGAGAGAGAACTGCGCACAAGCCGAAGAGAAAGAGAGCTCCAATGACTCCACGTCTGGCAGCGCGGGCCCGTCCAACCAGAAGGAGGAGGAGGCCGGCCCCTGTGGCGCCAACTCCAGCGCAGAGCCCGGCCAGACCGCCCCCCGGCTGCGCCCGAAGGCGGGGGTCTCCAAACTGACCTGCATCAAGATCAAGACCAATTCCCCCAAGGGAGACTGCTACACCCCGTCGAACGCCACCGTGGAAATCGTGCCCGCCTCGGAGCGACAAGACCACGTGGCCCGGAAGATTGTGAAGATGACAAAGCAACCGCCCAACAAGAAGAAGAAAGCGGCGCCGTCGAGGGAGAAAAAAGTGACCCGCACTATAATGGCCATACTGGTAGCCTTCGTGGCCACCTGGACTCCCTACAACGTGATGGTGCTCATCAACACCTTCTGCTCCAGCTGCATCCCCAGCACCGTGTGGACTATTGGCTACTGGTTGTGTTACATCAACAGCACAATCAACCCCGCTTGTTACGCCTTGTGCAACGTCACCTTCAAGAAGACATTCAAACACCTCCTCCTCTGCCAGTACAAAAATATAAGGTCCGGCAGATAAATGGAGTCTCCTTTGGGCCAAAAAGCGTTTTTAAACAACAGAGTTAGTGTGCGTGCCTTGTGAGTGTGCGTCTCAGCGAGAGCAGTCTTCTGCCCGGTGAGTGAGTGGATGAGAATTTATCCTTTTACCATCCTTTCTCAGTTACTGGTTGTAGCACTTTACACAAGTTCAACAAATTCCATTGAGATAGAGGCGATGTAGATAAAGAAGAGGAGGGTCTGAAGCACTTGAGGGTCTGAAGGGAAGCATGAAAAAGAAAGGATCTTCAGCTGGATGGTGAGACAATTTCACAATGGGAAAATAGGGCTGACTGAATTTAAAAACCTTAACCAGTTTAAAGTTCAGCAAACACACATGTAGATACTGTAAATAGCAATTCAGATGTATGTGAGCACACCATATTCCACCAGGTTGTGTGGATGCATGAGCGCGTCCGTCATCGTGACCAGGCATCGGAACTCGGGAAGCGCACATTAATATGTGAATACTCATCGGTTTGGAACCCCGCATTGATGCCTAAGAGTCGTGACGGGCTCATGAGGCTTCATGAAACAGTGTCCTCCTTTTCAAAGCTGACTAGGTGCTCAAAAATCTTCCGATTTTAACAACCACTTCAATGAAACCTCACATCATTTTTAAAGCAACAGCGCCACCTACTGAGCTCTGAAAATGAGGACACTGTTTCATGAAGCCTCAACAGCCCACCTCGACCTGGGAGACCCCTGTATTGTTTCTGATCCCATCCGTTGGTACGTGGAAGACAGCGGCATGTCATGCTAAATGCTGCTGTAGTTCCCTGACTCTTTCCCCGTCGTTGCATTAATGTTTTCACTCTTCAGTTCACTTTCAGTGCTGAAAACAAAACACAGAAATGAGCCCCTTTTTTGAGATTTAACAAGAACTATTGTGCCATGAAATGCTGCTAAGAAATCGTGAAACACACAGATGCTCCTCCGCGCCGCGTCATGGACATGCAGCTTGTATTGTCACATCATTAGTAATAATTCACATCCAAAATTAATTTGCAAAGCAACTACACACCCCGACCCTCCGCCAAGCTCGGTTCCACCTCGCGAGTGACTGTCTCCTCCATCACTATGAGCAGCCTGGATGTGACATGGCAACAATAGATTCCAGTTTGCGCCCCATATCTCCACTTTTAAATGAGGACTGTCATGCAGGTTTAATGGAAAAAGGCCCGGCGGCTTTTTTTGACACTCAGGACTGTGTTGTTTCGCAGTACTCGCCCGTTCCTTGCAGAAAGAGGCGGGTATACCAACGGTGTTCCTGTCACCACAATCTCCAAAAATCCTGGTCGTGGTCGGAGCTCAGAGCTGTTCCTCCTTTCTCCTCTCTTCCTCTCTATATTTAGTGCTGTGTGGATACGACTGTGTGCTCGCGTGCTCCAGGTTTGGAGGCTACTACCGATCACAGGTCAGGAACTTGTGATTTGAAAAGGGCTACTCGTTCATCGCTCCATTCCCATCAGAGTCCTCCTGGTACTGCCGACAGAGCGAATACCTTCGCCTCATTATCGCGTCCTCCGACAGGAAACTGGGACAAGTCATGTCATGGAAAAGTCCCCTCGGGGCTCATCATCCCAAGCAAGTTTGTGGAACACCTACATCTTAGATTAAAGATGATTCATCGCACGCTCATCTTCCCTCACGTCTTATTGGCCACTTAACGCTGGATCCTGGGGTGGAACCCACTTGAGATGCATATATATATATATATATATATATATACAGAAAGGTAAGGTTGAGTTGAAACGCTATGCTGACAGGACCATGAAACTCAGTTTGAATCTCATCTTCATGCTCTCGATCGGTGTTCATACTGCAGCATTATGTGACATTTGATGTGCGACTCAAAACAGGACCGGAGATATGGCTGGTGTGGACGTCCCTGCCACCACGTCTCTCTCTCTTAAACTGCCACTGCAGTCGCGAAAGCGCCGGTAGGAGGCTTCTTTTGACAGCGGACGAAGAGAGATCAACCCGTCTCACTCTCACTCTCACTCTTGATTCAGCTGCTCCCGTAATGAGGGTCACCAGAGACCAGTAAACTGAGCTACTTTTGGACACGGTTTCACTGATCTTTCATGCGACAAAATGTGAATATCACGGCATTTTCACATGTCTGGTGGGTCAGAAAAAGACTTCTTTATCTGGCATTTCCCATCAGGGGTTGCGACATCGTGGAAGGAAAGAACAGATGTTGCATGACCCTAAGTTAAATGTTTGAGTTAAGTGAGTTAAATTCTTGAAATACCACAACCTGAAGAAGGAAGAGGATTTTCTAGAAGTGGCCTTTTTATTCACGCGTAGGCCAATGTTTGACATTGTGAGTCGGCCTGGGCGATAAAGCGTTTTTTTTTTCTTCTATTAATTCGCATTTTTGTTGGCTTACGATTAAACATTTTTTAAAAGTTACTCCGCTTCCATGCGCCGCTGCAATTGCCTTCGGAGGCTTCCATATATATCTCTGCCGCTTTCCTTCATGGAGCGACAGCTCCAACACTCCAACACTGACTGAGCTCCCCACCACATTTTGGTGAAGTGGCGGCTGTTTACGCAGACTGAGCGACGATCTAGTTCACTGCCGCTTAGTGAAACGCGCTCCCTGTACAACAAGTTCCGATATTGTTCTGACGCATAAAAGCTTGTTGAAGATATTCCGAAGAATAATAGTCATTTGGATGTGGATCCATGCATCATGTTTAAATGTGGTGAATAAACCAAACGCTCCTCGTGGCACTGAACGCTTAGTTGCAGAAAGAGCAACGGAGTCACTTCTTCGATCAAGGATCTCATCAAAAAAAAGGTTAAAATAGGTGTCAGTGGAACTGTGGAACTTGAAGATATCAATGAGTAAATAAACAGCTTGTTTAAGTTGCTTTCAAAGGGGTTTAAAATGTTCGGCAGTTGTTAATGTACTGTATGAGTCCACATGTTTACACACCTAAATTCAAGTTTATTACTCTTTGGGTTAGTATATTTATTTTTTAATTTAAAAAAAAAACAGTCTTTGGTCGTGAAATAAGTTAAAGAGAAAAAGTACAATAAATAAAACAATAATCTGAGTTTTTAAAGATTGTATCAAAATTGTGAATCAAGATTTTATTATTCCAAAACAAGTGTTTACGTTCAGGCAGAAATGAAATGAAGTGCATTCTGAGGTTTAAGAGGACGGGCTGGAAACTGAGCAAATAAATGCGCACGCGTGGATGTTCCGCAGCGAGCAGCCAATTTTACCGTCCAACTATCTGTCACAATGATAAGTGGAGCCACGTCCGTCTTGCATCTGTCACCCGTGGTGGAAGAGGCTGGAGAGCCGTCCAGAACAGGTCATTAGTCTTGGCTAACTTGTCACATGAGTGATACCAGCAGTCGGCCGAGTGGTCTGGAGTTCCAGCGCTGGTCCTGAGGTCTCAATTTGAAGCGCTGCCTAGGTGTCGGACAGAAGGCGATGGCACTTTATCATCCCATGGCGCAGGGGAAGAGTGAGACGGGTCTTTATAAATATCGTTGTCAGGCGTCCCTCGCTCGGAATTCATCCTCCACTTCCATCCAGTCATGACTCGCCTCCACACGGTCACCCTCAACCTCTTTGTTCACCTGTGCCGCTAGAGCTAGCTGGGCTCACCGTTGCGCGGCTTTTGTCCAAGGGCTAATCTCATCTGCGGTGAGACTGTTTCTAGAGTCCAATTTGAAGTTGCCACTCTCAGCTCTCCAGCCTTGAGGTGCAAAATGACAGACTGGATTGAAGGAAAACATAACCCGCCAGATTGTACCGACCTACTCCAAGTGCCTTATGATTGAAAACCAAGTTTGTTTTTCCCCCACTTTCTCTCTCTCTCTCTCTCTCTGTATGTATTGTATGTGAGGCTGTTGCTGACTGTACACGACGTGACTTTCAAGTCATCAGGTGGAAGATGGACCTTGTTGGCGTTGACATTCTGACGCTCTCTTTTTTTACGTAGATCTGCGACATGATTTTTTGGCGCGAGGGCATGGCTGGAAGCCATCAAAGCACCATAACAGATGCGTCAGATTCAACGTCCAAGCGTGAGACAAACATGACAGGAGACAAACTGCGTTATAAGAAAACACTACATAGTGATACATGGAGGTTCCGGCCCATATTATGCCCCTACTCAGTACACAGTAAGTACAAGTGTCAGTAGGAGACTTGTCCGAGTTTATATGGACCGTACCTGGTGTTAAGGTGACTCTTTTCAGAGTGAATTTATAAGGATGAGAATAACTGCAACAAGAGTGAGATGCTGCTCTGAGAAGAGTCACGCAAACAACTCTTCAGATCAGGACCATAAAGACTCCATTTTGACACTATAAAATTGCACAGAAAATGTTGGTGTGTTGTGTTTTATTTAATCTAAACCATAGTCAGTTTCAGTATTCCCAATATCTCTCATATTTCTCAAAATCTACTCTCAACTCTACTGTCAATTGTGATGTATTTTAAGGGACAAGAAATACTCGTAAAATATTTAACGAAAAAGACAAATAAAAAGTAAGTGAATAAAACAAGGAAGTTATGTTTCAGTTGCATCATAATAAACAAATTATGTATTTAAAGGGACAAGAAATACTCGTAAAATATTTCACGAAAAAGACAAATAAAAAGTAAGTGAATAAAACAAGGAAGTTATGTTTCAGTGGCATCATAATAAACCAAAAACAACGCACAAATGTCAAAAGGATTCCGACGTGATCCGTTTTTCTCTGACTCCAGGAGGGCCACATAAATACAGTCAAAGGGCCGCATTTGGCCCCCGGGCCGCGCTTTGCCCAGGTCTGACTCAGACAGTACCACCACCTTTTTTTATATATAATTGTATATATGTTTCCTGAGACTTCATCAGCTTGACTCTCAGTGACATGAATGCTGACCACACAACCTCCGTGGCAGAGGTTCAGTAGTTATGAAAGCGAGTAGGTGGCCTCGTGTCACGTCGTCCACAGGTCTTTAACTTGGTGCTGTGACTACAGTAATTCCTAGACGAGATTGACAAAGTAAATGCCGTGTCGTGTACAGGACGCACAAAGCCTGCCGTTGTGAGTGTGCCGAGGTTCGGATTGTCCCGGTTCTCTTCAGCTCTGAGCTCCTATTATTGTCACTGGATTCCCACTGCCGCTGCCATATTATCACGGCAGAGCAAGTCTGGCGACTGGACAAAGTCGAGTATCGCCGCCTTTGAAGTAAATGATCCCTCAACGCGGTGAAACGCTGAACTGCCGCGGTCTCCTCCAGGCACAGTGGGATGTGTTTTTCCATCAAATAAGTGTGCCACATTTGCATCATGGGAATTGTGCTTCCCGCTGCAAACCCTTTGTGTCTGTGTTCAGGTGAATACATTTCCTCCATTCCGTGAGATGGAGGAGCAGCATCGAGCGCGGCAACAAAAACCGAGCGCCGTACGAAACGGCAACACACTGCCAAAGTCTCCCTCCGTCCAATGGAAACATCAGTACATTTTCTATCTGACCGACTTGTTGTACAAATGAAGTATTGTAAATGAGTATGTTATCAGTGTACAGGCAGACCTTCGACTGGTTTGGTTCTTCTCGTAGATATAACTGTATAGCGGAAGAGCGTGACTACAGAGGTGTGTAATGTTCAGTGGGCATGACTTTGTAAACCAGCCGACTCGAAACAGAGTTGCAATGGACGGTTGCAGAGGATGTTGCTCTGAAGAAGACGAAAGCAAGGGGTCCACATTACTGTTTTGTTTTTGACTTTGTGTTTAATTGGGTCGACACACAAAAAGGAACCACAGACCAATGATCCGTGAGCAGAGTTGGAGTCAGTGCTGTTGTCGGGTGTGTGTGGTTTTGCTCTGCACCAAACAGACTGTGTTCCATCTGCGTTTCCCGGCTGAGGAAGCTCATTCAAGTCACGTTGTTTTCTTGACATGTTTTCTTTTCCATTCTCTTTGCTTGGCCCTGAACGTGTGTTCATTTTAAATATGGAACAAACAGTAATGTGGAGCTCAGCGTTCGGATCCTGTTGCGACCTTCGACCTGTTCGGGCCACCGCACCGCTCCTGCCTCGTTGGCCCCAGATCGAGAGGTTACGAGGATTTATTATTATCAATATTTTTTTTTTTACTAAAAAAAAGAGAAAAAAAACCCTCTCCAAATGTAGATACTTGTTTCTCCTTCATTTGCTGACGTGCGTCGATGTTGATCTGCTGTTCACTTCCTGTGGCTTGTGGCTTCTTCTTGCAAGAAAAACAAACAAATGTCTTTCATTTGAAGTGTATATATCTTTCTGATAAACATATGTAATTGGAATTTGGTTCATTCAAATGTACATACATGTGATAGTTATATCTTAATGTCACTCCCCCCCAGAGGTTCTGTGAATTACACCCCCCCACTATTGTATTTCCTGTACAGTAACAATGGTATGGATTTCCTTTCTAAAGCATTCTTGGTTGACTATTTGTTCTGAATGACGAGTCTTGCTGTCATGGACCACTCTTGGTGATCGAAGAGCTGCATTCACTGGTGACATTGTGCCATTTTCTTTCAGAATGAAATACCAATAAATATATCTATATATAAATAAACAAGAGTCGGAGAGTGTGTTCACCCGGGTCCCGCACAAATGACCGTCACCTCCTGCCTCTCAGAACTCTGGAACATCATTTTTTTAAATATTTCAGGTCCCCATTTCGTAGTGTTGGGCAGGTGAGGCTTCATGAAACAGTGTCCTCATTTCCAGAGCTCAGTAGATGCCGCTGTTGCTTTAAAAATGACGTGAGGTCTCCTTGAATCCAAAGATGTTTGAGCAGATAGTGCCGTCTAGTCGGATTTGAAGATGAGGACACTGTTTCATGAAGCTTCACCAGCACATCACTGCCATTTAGGGACATGACCTGCCTCATCATGGTGTGATGAAACTCCATGATCATAGTGATATTCAGGTTTTTCATTTCTGGACAGAGAGTAGGAGACATAAGGAGAAATAAAACAGAGAAACACACCTCTTTGCATGGAGAATGACGGATGGATGGATGGCAATGTTCAGCTCCTCCCTTATATCCATCCATTTCCACCTCCTTTCTGAGCCTAGTCACATGTTAGTCATCTTGTCAGTTATTCATTCCGGTGAATACAGACTTGTATGTTTTCAGATCAGGCTGCGCCCTCTGGACGCCTGCTTGTCTGTCGACACGAGGCCCTCCATGAACACGAATCCGTCCATATACAAGGTCACAGTTTTACCTTCTCCACACGCAGTCACTGACACACACATGCCTTCGGTTAAACTTTTATTCAACGTTTATTATCGCTTTATTTAATCACGGAAAGGAAGCAGGAAAGTTAACATCATCTGAGAGCTACGCTGCATTTTCCTCCACCTCTCTAAATCACAGGTCGGTACGGAAGGTTCAGCTGAGGTACAGTTCAAAGAAAGCAGCAGGTAAAGAAGCCATGTTCCCACACACGGGGGGGGAGGGGGGGAGTCGAGCGTTACCGACCAAAGTTTCATAAAGTCAAAGGGCTGTAACTCGCTCTAACCACTGCAAGAATCCTAGAGTTTTGACCCTGAAACTGGAACGTCACTTTGAACAAACGGTTTCATTAAGTTGCAACAGGGCGCAGGGATCTTTACAAATTAGCGTCTGGCTATACAACAGCGAAAACAAGTCCTATCTGACTGGATTTTACCACAATGACAAGCTAAAATATAACATCATTAGATAAGGAGGCAGGGAAACAAACGTGCTACTGCTGAGTAGTTGGCTTTCTAAAAGGGAAACATACAATGGCGTCTCCTCAGGAGCGAGAGAGAGAGACGAGAGGAGCACTAGAACATTTCGGCTGACGCTCCCTCTACAGCCTACAGGTGAAAGAGGAAGTGTGTAGAATTTGGGCGGCCACACTTCTTTGCCTTCCTCTTCCCTGGGATGAACATCAGTCCATTTGGCTGCGGTCTCGCTTCTTGCCTTCTTTCTTTTGCTTCTTTGCATCTGCAAGACAGAAAGAAAGGGACGTGTTTAGATGAGAACGGCACAGCTGCAGCACCCTGGACCACGTCCACCCTGCTGGCAACCAACCGTGACCTGGCAAAGCCTCCAGTCAGTGGCCTTTCTGCTCTACTGACCCGAGAGAAGGTGGAAAGGTTGGTTTGCTCATCTGGCTGATGCTGTTAGTCAACAAACCAAACCAACCTCACTCCAAGCATCTGAAACCAGGAAAGTGCTCAAATAGTGTTGAGATCCACAGTCAAACAGCCAGTGAAGCTCCTCCAATTCTTTATCATTATAATATAATGATAATCCAGGCCAAGAAGTTTGGATACAGCTTCTGATTCAGTGTCTTTTCTTGATTTTTACTGCCCTCTGAAGACTCTCCAGGAAGAAGACATCAAGTATATGAAGCAGGATATGTGGAGGTATGTATCATAGAAAAACAAATGTTCATAACTCAATATATGTTTCATATTTTAGATGTCTCCGACTAGCCACATTTTGCTGCAAACCCTCAGGCTCCTTCATGAGCATCTTGGTTTACTACATAATTCCATATGTGTTCATTCGTAGTTGATATATAGCGTCATTTCCAGGCTATAGAGCGCACCGGGGTATTAGCTGCACCCACTAAATTTAAGAAGGAAAATAGATCTTGTTCATACATAAGATGCAACGGTCTATAAGCTGCAGGTGGTGTCTGCGCTGTGGACAAGTCCGTGGTGCACTGGCTTAAAAACGCTTTTCAAAACTAGTTTTGAAAACAGGTTCCAGCATTGAGTGTGAGGAAATAGTGGAAACAAGCTGCGTAATATGGAGCGTCTTGATTTATCCACACTGCTCTCACAATAGATGAGGCGCAGCGCTGCAGCCAGGATCAAGTCAGCAGCCAAAACCTGACTCGCTTGTGTTCATGTCCGACTTTTGAGTCGAACGTATTTTGTCTGGAGACAGCGTCTCACATCTTTTATTCACATTGAAACCCTCAAAATGCACTGTTTTCACCCGCGTGCCCAAAGTTCCGACACCACTGCCGGTCGCAGCTGCTGCTTCTCGATTCCAGACCTCCAGGAGATCCACTCTGTTCAAGGAGCTGTGGACACACGCGTGAAAACAGTGCATTTTGAGCGCTTTAAGGGTCAATAAAAAGGCTCTGATTTTATCGATTTTATTGCCTGCCCTCAAAAATCCATATATCAGCCGTGCTGCCGTATAAGCCGCAGGGCTTAGACCGCGAGAAAAAAGTAGTGGCTTATAGTCCGGAAATTACGGATGTGACTCCACACCATGATGTGGTGGTGTTTTGCTAAATCCTCCATCAGGAATCTCAGGATTGAGAGATTGGAGGCTCCCAAAAGACTCATTTGGCTTCTTCCGATGAGGCACGATTGTTCATCATCACTGTCTGCTGGTGAATGCTCTGGCTGCTTCATGCTGCTTCTTCAAATAAAAATGGATGATACGTTTGGGGGGAAAGTTTGACGGTTCACAATGGGGAAATATACTTACACGAGCACATTCCAGAGTTAGACGACCAAAAGGATAACTGTGCTGCATCACAGTTTGAAATTCATGGCCACAGAAGCAACAGAACTGCAGTCGGGAGCAAAACAGGAAGTTGTGGTCATATTTCCTCTTCAAGAAACAGGACCAGAGCTGGAGCTTCGAGCAGTGGACCCGTCTGCCACAGCACCGCCACCCTGAACTCTGGTTTTTCACTTTGTTTTCGATTCAACCTTTTGGCGAGCGTTTGCTCTTTCCACACGTTTCTGATCTTCGTTTCACAACTTCACTCCCCATCACAAAGGTCAGCCATTCACAATGTCAGGATGAGCAATCACATAAGCATAAAGATGGATCATGCTCCTCAGCCGGAGGTGAATCTACGACTGTAATTTAAGTGAAATAATCCTCCAGAAAGTTGGTAGGAGAAGCCAAAGAATCCTGTAAAGTGTCATGCCAGCAGGCAGCGCTGAATAAAGACAAGGTGTCTTACTCACTGACATCAAGTCAGTCTCCCCTTTTCAAAATGCAGGATGTGCACAAATCTCAGAACTTGTTCCTGTCAACCAAGTTCCTTCCAAACTTCCCGAGGCCACGCGATTTCGACGCGCAAATCTCCCTCACCCATGCAAACACGGAAATTGCCCTTCCATCCCATTTGTCTGCATGTTTTTATTTGTTTTGAATGTGTTCCCTCTTTCCCCCTGTTGTTTTTTTGCCAGCACATTCTCCTCCCCAGGGAGCGATGGAGGAATAAGATTGACTGTAACTCGGCTCTGTGGGCCGCAGAGGGAGGATGTTATTGAGGGATGAAGAATATACTGCTGCATTAGGACGGCGCTGCTCACTCCTGCTGGATCGGGCCTCAGATTCACTAATAGCAGTACGGAGTTTGGGAGCTAAAGACACTTGAGTATGAAGAACAACCCCATTTCAGAAAGTACTTCAGGGTCATCACTCAGCTTAACTTCCCAGTTCTGCCTCAGAAAACTGTGATTCTGTTAGGAACAGTGCACTTTCTCATGGACATGGCTCTCGAACCGGTGCCGCTCTCTCAGAACCTCTGTGCTTTGGAAAAAAAACAGCCTGCGGACAGACTGGTTTGAGCGGAACTAAAGTGGGAGGGCTCCAAAAAGTGTCACTCAGGCGGAAGGAAACACTCAAAATGACAAGTCTCTCCGATATTCGGCAGGTCTGCCAACCCTCGCTGCATGAAGGAGCGATTTGGACGTTCCTTTCTGCCCAGTGCTGACAGGTTGTTGACTGTTGATCATTTGTTTATTTATTATCTATTTATACAATGTATTATTGATATCATTTACATTATCCATTTACTCGTCTTTACTTAAATTGTATTTATTTCGTCATATATTATGGGTATTAATTCATTTGGCTTGTGTTGTTTGATAGCTTGTGAGCTTTTTTTGCTCATGGTTTGTGGCCGTCTTTGTTGTTTGTTGTGTGTCTTTGTTGGCATTGGCTGCTGTGACACGTTGAATTTCCGCGCTGTGGGGCTCATAAAGGGCATCTAAACAAACCCAATTGGAGTGGGAGACATGCGGATGAGGTTTGTCATGTGCTCACGCTTCCCATGTCTCACACTTTCAAATGACTGTGTATGTGTGGTAAATGTTGCACAATGGGCTCCGAGTGAGACTAGCATTACTGCTGGGGAGTTTTTATTTTTTACTTACAATCGTTGCTGTGGTTTAAAACATACGTTCCTCACCAACCTCAGTCACACAACAGCCCATAAAACTAGTGATGGGCTGATGAGGCTTCATGAAACAGTGTCCTCATTTCCAGTGCTCAGTAGGTGGCGCTGTTTCCTTAAAAATGATGTGAGGTTTCATTGAAGTGGCTGTAAAATCCAAAGACTTTTGAGCAGGTAGTGCCTTCCAGTGGGCTTTGAAGATGAGGACACTGTTTCATGAAGCCTCATCAGCTCATCACTACATAAAACCCAGTTGTCTCCTCAGTCCGGCCAAGATCACACTTCTGCAATACATCTGAGTCCGACAAAAGCACGACGAAATCCTTCTTTCTCTGAGTGTGACAAGTCGAGCCGGATTAATCCGGTGATCCGCTGCTACGTGAGTCGACACTGGAGCCTGAGCTCCTCAGTGAAGACGAACGTGACGCTCCATTGGTCCTCAAGTCCTTGTCAAACCTGATACCAGCTGTGTTGAGAGTTGCGATGACGGTGTGTCGGCTACGTCTCACGTTGCCATTGGAGACCAAACAGCCAATCAGGAAAGCGCTTTCTCTGATGGTTTCTTCTCAGCAGAAGGTAAGAGGACGTGATTTGTTGGTTTAAGACAGGGGTCTTCAACTCGGTCCTCAGAGGGCCAGGGTGGTGCAGGTTTTTGCTTTAACCAGTCGAGCGCACATTAGTTGTGTGGCTGTCAGCTGAAACAAGCCGCACCAGACGGGGTGGATCAAAACCCTGCACCACCCCCTGGTGGAAGGAAATGGTGTAGGCATCACCAGACCTTGACAATGAGTTTCGTGGTCACACGAATGCAAAGTGCAGCTCTCGCGAGAAGCAATTCATTCAGTACCGTTGTGTCAAGTATCGCAGAACATCTAACCATGGCTCTGTTGACAGTGGAAGATCTCGAGACGTCACATTGCTCAAGACAAACCACTGCAACTGGACTCGAGATGTTCTCTGCATGAAAATGTGGCCAATGACGACGGCCTCCATTTATGGCCGCCATATATCTGCATGCTAGCTCAGACAGAAGCTGGTCTGGACTACATCTGGACAAGAAAAACTTCCTTTCACATTTGATGAGTGCAACCTCTCACCCAGCGGACATGATGGCCACGGGCGCAGAAGAAAAAAAAACATAGAGAACATCCTTTTTCCTGAAAGCCTTTTTTAACAGGATCAACTCTGACATCCCAGTGTCCCCTCAGGTGCTGAGGCTGTTCGGCCTGAAAAGAAAGGGACCTTAAGGTCGCAACAGGCATTCGTAACGTCTCATTTCTGCCACTCTTCCTTCCATCCCGCGCTCCAGAGGGCCTCACCTGGGCTTGACAGCAAAGCCTCTAAGTCAGGATGGCTCCCAAGGCACCTTTTAGCATTGTCTTCCACTGAATCTACAAGTGACAGATTCCTACGCCATCCCACCAACCTGCTGCAGTCAGGGGAAAAATATCGCCTGCATGCAAGCGGGGCGTTCAGATTGTGCTGATGTCCACTCCCTGTGGTTTCAAAGTGGTCTCTCCCTCACTCTGGAGCACGGTATTTTTATGTTTGTTTCGCTCGATCTGATCCTGCCGCTGTGGACTGCGTCTCCCTGGACGCTCATTGAAGGCGCGGGGCACCCCCCGCCCCCCTCCTGCGCACACGTGCCCGAGCTTTCCTTTTTCCAGTAGCACCTCTGTTTCCATCGCTTATCTCTCCACTGACAGCCAGGCGAAGTAAGACAGCCACCAGAGAGCCTCCCCACCCCCCCCCAAAAACGCCTCATCTCATCTTGTCCACTGCCTCCCTTGAGCTGTCAGTGCTGCACCCCGTATGTCACGGTTGTGAATACACCTTTATTCAGTCAGTGCTGGAAAAGAATTAAACGAAAGCATGGGTGTGACATTGTCGCAACCCAGGCAGAAAAACGAAACCTGATTTCGATTGTTCCATTTCAGTGATGATACAAGTATCTTATTACTGAGCTAGCCAGTCAAGGTTTCATGTGACGGTCAGCAGGCTCTAAAACCTCTAAAACTTTTGACTCACTTTACACTTCGTTGAGCAACACATTTGGCCTGGGTGCCAGAGAAATGGACAATGAACAGTGTGAGCTGTCACTAGGTTTCTACAAATAGAATATTATAATTCAAACAGTAGGATTTTCATGAAAGTAGGGATCAAATTTCCTCTGCTGAAGAGATAATGTCTTCATCATTTGTCTTTCTGTCCACAAAATAACGTTTTAAAGTTTCATGAAATGTTGATAGAGGAACGAGGCACTTTGGATTTTGCCGATGCACTGAATCACCATCTGCATCCACCGATCTCTTCAAGGATTTGCCTCTCTGCTTTGGCATGTGTGATGTGCGAGCAGGTTCTGGAGCGCTACTGCCACAGCAGGACCAGTACAGTTTGGTCCACATTAATCTGAGTCTGTTGGAATGGTCGACCACGGCCCCTCTCCAGGGTGTCCTCCGTCTTTCAGCCCGTCTGTGTCAGCAACCCATCCTCACTCCCATGGCGTTGTTTATTGACATTGTTAAACTGGACTTTTGCGTCCTACACTGAGGAGCAAGGCAGCCTTCAGCGCAGAATGTTTTGCATAGGTGTTTCAATGGACTGAAAGTGTCACGTTTCGGTTCCCCTGTGCTTTAATTTTGTTATTTTTTTATGTGATATATCTACTCTCTGGTGCCAGTTCGTGTTGCCAGATGGTTACTTCGGGTTCCTACGGTAAACTCTCTCTCGTGACTTTCTCTCAGCTGCTTCATTAGTTGTACTCCTCACTTCGTTTTCTGTTCCTCCCTTCTCCTTATAGTTTCATGTGTGCATGTTTTTATAACTCACCTTTCCTCCCGTTCCCTCCTGTCTATGTGTTTAATTGTTTTTGTTATTTGGGTCTTGTGAGTTTGTTCCTAGTGCGTTTTTGTTGTCCCCCT